>NC_057799.1:9003148-9374003 GCF_018294505.1 Triticum aestivum | reverse complement strand
CCACGTCGACATCGCCGGAGTTGGGCCGGCGGCGACCAAAACCGACGACGGAGACGCTGCGGGAAGGCGCTACAGGGGACGGTTTCGAGCGCGGTTTGTGGCTATGGGTTGCTGGCAGTGCGGCGCATCCGGTGGTGGCCGCGTGGTGTGCTTGGGGTGTGTGTAGCAGGGGCGGCGATGAGCCGGGCGGCCGCCGAAGTTCGGGCATCCAAGCTTTAGGCATTACGAGGCATGGCGGGCGCGGCCGATGGGCTCTACGGGTTGCTGGGATCACGAGGAACACGCGGAGGCAACGAGCGCAGGTGGAGGAGCTCGGGAGCACGAAGCTCACCGTCCATGGCGGCGGCCGGAGCTCGGGTTCGTGGTGACGGCAACTAGCGAAAGGGAAAGGAGGGGGGGTGAGCAAGGGGGAAGGATCAGGAGCTCACAGCGAAACCAGCAGAGGCAACGGCAAGGTCGGGGAGGGTCTGGAGCTCGTGAATCCACGGCGAGGTTGCCGGCGGCCGGAGGTTGAAGATGAGGTCGGGGACGACGCTGCACGGTGCTTACGCTCGCGTGGCTTGGCGGAGACGGTGTAGAGGTCGACGACAGAGCTTCTTCGCGTGTCGGGGAGGCGTGTGGAGGCCGGTGGCCGTGGTGGTGCTCGTCGACGCGCCGCGAGGCGCTCGGTGGCTGCGCACACGAACACTAGGGTGAGAGAGAGGAACCAGGGAGAGAGGGGAAGAGGCAGAGGGGTCCGTGGCAGCTCCGCGACGTGACTAGAGAGCTGGGAAGGCGGGCAGGCTGCTGTCGGCGCGGCGCGCTCGCGCGGGGGCGTGCTCCGCTTCTCCTCTGCCTACTGGCAAGAGGAGGGGGATGAATGGCTGCGGTGGTGGGCTGGGTCAGCTCCTGGGCTGCACAGTTCTGGGCCTCTGGGCTGTAGGTAAGCGCCAGGTAACTCTCTCTCTCTCTCTCTCTCTCTCTCTTTTATTTCTGTTTTTCTATTTTCTGTAATTGTGTTTGGCTTTATTAAAAATGCCAGAGCATTTCCAAAAATCATGCAACTGACTATGGCCACTGTTTGGAATATTTCCAGCAGTAAACATTTCAGTTTGTGATTATTTGGGCATTTAATGTATTTTATAGGATTTAAATGCCCAAATGCAAATACTATATGATTTCAGTGACCCCCAATTGACCTAGAAAAATGTACAATATTTTTGGCAGAGGTTCAAGACCAATCCAAATATGATGAACATTTTTGGGAAGGCATTTTGGGTTCATTGAAAATATTTTTATTTGAACCTAGTTGAATTCTATTTGATGCTAGGGTTTGAACATTCCCAATTCAAATTGATTTGAATTTAAACATGATGACATGATGATCAAGCAAAGACAAACAAGGACTGATCTAGGGTTGTGACATAATGATCATGGCAAAGCAATGTGCTAGGAATCGGAGTAAGGAAATAGACAAAGTATCGAACCCGTACGCTAGTTCGGTGGGAGTTCGCTACGGTGACAACGGCGGAGCAGAATTCTGTTCACGGCGACGGAAACCAGCGGCAGGAGGTCGCTGGCAGCGAGGAGACGATCCGGAGACCCTAGGCGGCAGAGCAGGATACGCGCGGGCTGGGGGCTTTTGAAGACATTTCCAAAATCTCACCAGTGGATATATATATCCCGACCCTGTCGGTGTGACCGAGTGGAACAACTCGGTGGCACCGAGATGCAGAATCGCAAGCGGTTACAGCAACTCGGTGTGACCGAAAAGTTCAAATCGGTTGCACGGAGATTGAAAACCTAGATCAACTCAGTGAACTCAGTGTGACCGAAGTGGATGACTCGGTCAGACCGAAATGCACAGAGAGGTTTTGGAAGTTTAAGTCTATGAAGAATCGGGGACTCCGAGTGCTCCTCACACAGAGTGGTTCGAATCTGACTTGATCAAACTTCGTGATGTAGCATGAATAGAGTTTGAGATGAGAAAAGCATAGATAGCTAGAGGGAGTTCTTAGGCATTCTTGTCCATCCATTTGGCAAAAGAGAAAAAGCCAAACAATCAAAGCAACAAATGGATGTCCTCGAATGAGTAAAATATGCAATCAACATGCTCACACAATAAAATGGCAAATGAAATATGTGTCAAAGCATGCACAAACACTCTAGCATCTATCAAGCAATTGGCGATGACTAGGTCATCTAGATATGAGTATATTGACTTAGGAGTCAAATGAGAACATTTGATCATAGGTCATACTCATCGTTTAAGCACAAGTGGGGTTACCACTGCTAACTCTTGAGCATGTGTTGGTTTTACCTTGAAGAGAAAAGGGTGATGTAGCAAAGTAGCGCAAGTATTTTCCTCAGTTTTTGAGAACCAAGGTATCAATCCAGTAGGAGACTACACGCAAGTCCCTAGTACCTGCACAAACAAATAAGAACCTTGCAACCAACACGATAAAGGGGTTGTAAATCCCTTCACGGCCACTTGCAAAAAGTGAGATCTGATAGAGATAATAAGATAAATATTTTTGGTATTTTTATTGTATAGATTCAAAAGTAAAGATTGCAAAATAAAATAGATTGGAAACTAGAATTGTAGATAGGAAACTTATATGATGGGAAGTAGACCCGGGGGCCATAGGTTTCACTAGTGGCTTCCCTCAAGATAGCATATTCTACGGTGGGTGAACAAATTATTGTCGAGCAATTGATAGAAAAGCGCATAGTTATGAGAATATCTAGGCATGATCATGTACATAGGCATCACGTCCGTGACAAGTAGACCGAAACGATTCTGCATCTACTACTATTACTCCACACATCGACCGCTATCCAGCATGCATCTAGAGTATTAAATTCATAAGAACATAGTAACGCATTAGGCAAGATGACATGATGTAGAGGGATAAACTCAAGCAATATGATATAAACCCAATCTTTTTATCCTCGATGGAAACAATACAATATGTGTCATTTCCCCTGCTGTCACTGGGATCGAGCACTGCAAGATTGAACCCAAAGCTAAGAACTTCTCCCATTGTCGGAATGATCAATCTATTAGGCCAAACCAAACTGATAATTCAAAGAGACTTGCAAAGATATCAAATCATGCATAAAAGAATTCAGAGAAGATTCAAATATTGTTCTTAGATAATCCTGATCATAAACCCACAATTCATCGGATCTCGACAAACACACCTCAAAAATTATTACATCGAATAGATCTCCAAGAAGATCGAGGAGAACTTTGTATTGAGATCCAAAGAGAGAGAAGAAGCCATCTAGCTAATAAATATGGACCCGAAGGTCTGTGGTAAACTACTCACACATCATCGGAGAGGCTATGGTGTTGATGTAGAAGCCCTCCGTGATCGTTTCCCCCTCTGGCAGAGCGCCGGAAAAGGCCCCAAGATGGGATCTCACGGGTACACAAGGTTGCGGTGGTGGAAATAGGGTTTCGTGGTGCTCCTAGATGTTTTCGGGGTACATGAGTATATATAGGAGAAAGAAGTAGGTCGCTGGAGCCATGAGGGGCCCACAAGGGTGGGGGCGCGCCCTCCTACCTCGTGGCCGCCTCGTTGCTTCCTTGACGTCCACTCCAAGTCTCCTGGATTGCGTTTGTTCCAAAAACGATTCTCCCGAAGGTTTCATTCCGTTTGTACTCCGTTTGATATTCCTTTTCTGCGAAACACTGAAATAGGCAAAAAAAACAGCAATTTGCACTGGGCCTTTGGTTAGTAGGTTAGTCCCAAAAATAATATAGAAGTGCATATTAAAGCCCATTAAACATCCAAAACAGATAATATAATAGCATGGAACAATCAAAAATTATAGATACGTTGGATACGTATCAAGCATCCCAAGCTTAATTCCTGCTCGTCCTCGAGTAGGTAAATGATAAAAACAGAATTTTTTTATGTGGAATGCTACCTAGCATAATTCTCAATGTAATTTTCTTTATTGTGGCATGAATGTTCAGATCCGAAAGATTCAAGACAAAAGTTTAATATTGACATAAAAATAATAATACTTCAAGCATACTAATAGAGCAATCATGTATTCTCAAAATAATATGGCCAATGAAAGTTATCCCTACAAAATCATATAGTCTGGCTATGCTCTATCTTCATCACACAAAATATTTAAATCATGCACAACCTCGATGACAAGCCAAGCAATTGTTTCATACTTTTGATGTTCTCAAACTTTTTCAATGTTCACGCAATACATGAGCGTGAGCCATGGACATAGCACTATATGTGGAATAGAATGGTGGTTGTGGAGAAGACAAAAAAGGAGAAGATATTCTCACATCAACGAGGCGTATCAACGGGCTATGGAGATGCCCATCAATAGATATCAATTTGAGTGAGTAGGGATTGCCATGCAACGAATGCACTAGAGCTATAAGTGTATGAAAGCTCATCAAAAGAAACTAAGTGGGTGTGCATCCAACTCGCTTGCTCATGAAGACCTAGGGCATTTTGAGGAAGCCCGTCATTGGAATATACAAGCCAAGTTCTATAATGTAAAATTCCCACTAGTATATGAAAGTGATAACATAGGAGACTCTCTATCATGAAGATCATGGTGCTAATTTGAAGCACATGTGTGGTAAAAGGATAGTAACATTGTCCCTTCTCTCTTTTTCTCTCATTTTTTCTTTTATTTTTCGTTTGGGCCTTTTTCTCTTTTTTGTATGGCCTCTTTTTTCTCTCTTTTTTTAGTCCGGAGTCTCATCCCGACTTGTGGGGGAATCATAGTCTCCATCATCCTTTCCTCACCTGGGACAATGCTCTAATAATGATGATCATCACACTTTTATTTAGTTACAACTCAAGAATTACAACTCAATACTTAGAACAAACTATGACTCTATGTGAATTCCTCCGGCGGTGTACCGGGATATGCAATGAATCAAGAGTGACATGTATGAAAATCATGAATGATGGCTTTGCCACAAAAACGATGTCAACTACATGATCATGCAAAGCAATATGACAATGATGAAGCGTGTCATAATAAACGAAACGGTGGAAAGTTGCATGGCAATATATCTCGGAATGGCTATGGAAATGTCATAATAGGTAGGTACGGTGGCTGTTTTGAGGAAGGTATATGGTGGGTGTATGATACCGGCGAAAGGTGCGCGGTATTAGAGAGGCTAGCAATGGTGGAAGGGTGAGAGTGCGTATAATCCATGGACTCAACATTAGTCATAAAGAACTCACATACTTATTGCAAAAATATATTAGTTATCAAAACGAAGTACTATGCGCATGCTCCTAGGGGGATAGATTGGTAGGAAAAGACCATCGCTAATCCCCGACCGCCACTCATAAGGAAGACAATCAATAAATAAATCATGCTCCGACTTCATCACATAACGGTTCACCATACGTGCATGCTACGGGAATCACAAACTTTAACACAAGTATTTCTCAAATTAATAACCACTCACTAGCATGACTCTAATATCACCATCTTCATATCTCAAAACAATCATAAAGAATTAAACTTCTCATAGTATTCAATGCACTTTATATGATAGTTTTTTTATTATACCCATCTTGGATGCCGATCATATTAGGACTAATTTTATATCCAGAGCAAATTACCATGCTGTTCTAAAGAACTCTCAAAATAATATAAGTGAAGCATGAGATATCAATAATTTCTATAAAATAAAACCACCACGGTGCTTTAAAAAGATATAAGTGAAGCACTAGAGCAAAGTTATCTAGCTCAAAATATATAAGTGAAGCACATAGAGTATTCTAATAAATTCCGATTTATGTGTGTCTCTCCAAAAGGTGTGTACAGCAAGGCTGATTGTGGTAAAATAAAAAGCAAAGACTCAAATCATACAAGACGCTCCAAGCAAAACACATATCATGTGGTGAATAAAAATATAGCCTCAAGTAAAGTTATCGATGGAAGAAGACGAAATAGGGGATGCCTTCCGGGGCATCCCCAAGCTTAGGATTTTGGTTGTCCTTGAATTTTACCTTGGGGTGCCTCGGGCATACCCAAGCTTAGGCTCTTTCCACTCCTTATTCCATAATACATCAAATATTTACCCAAAGAAAACTTCACAACACAAAACTCAACAGAAAATCTCATGAGCTCCGTTAGTGCAAGAAAACAAACCACCACAATAAAGTACTGCAATGAACCCATTCTTTATTTATATTGGTGTTAAACCTACTGTATTCCAACTTCTCTATGGTTCATACCCCCCCCCCCCGATACTAGCCATAGATTCATCAAAATAAGCAAACAACACACGAAAAACAGAATCTGTCAAAAACAGAACAGTCTGTAGTAATCTGTATCAAACGCAAACTTCTGTAACTCAGAAAAATCTGAAAAAATAGGACAACCTAGATAATTTTTTTATTGATCTACTGCAATTGGAATCGGTATCTTATCGCTTTCTGGTGATTTTTAACAATTGTTTTGGTGATCCGAAAGTTTTTGACTTTTTCAGCAAGATCAAATAATTGTTATCCAAGAAGTTCCTATAGGTTTAACTTGGAAAAAACACTAATTAAAACATAAAACCAAATCTAACCAGAGGCTAGATGAATTATTTATTACTATACAGGAACAAAAAGCAAGGAATAAAAATAAAATTGGGTTTCCTCCCATCAAGCGCTATCGTTTAACGCCCTTAGCTAGGCATAAAAACGAGAATAGATCTAGGTATCATCATCTTTGGTATGCAGTCGGTAAGTGGCTCTCATAATAGAATCATAAGGCAATTTAATTTTCTTTCTAGGAAAGTGTTCAATGCCTTTACTTAATGGGAATTGGAATCAAATATTCCCTTCCTTCATATCAATAATTGCACCAATCGTTCTAAGGAAAGGTCTACCAAGAATAATAGGACATGTAGGGTTGCAATCTATATCAAGAACAATGAAATCTACGGGCACATAATTCCTATTTGCAACAATAAGAACATCATTAATCCTTCCCATAGTTTTCTTAATGGTGGAATCCGCAAGATGCAAATTTAGAGAACACTCATCAAATTCACGGAAACCTAACACATCCACTACTAGAAAAACGGCTATAGCTAATATGGACGCCATTACTGGCCATATTACTAATGGCGCACCTGGTGTGTGGTGCGCCATTACTAGTTTTGTCCTGGCCCCACACCCTTCCCAGACTTAGCAGTGGCGCACCAGGGGAAGGTGCGCCATTACTAGTTTTAACTAGTAATGGCGCACCACACCCACGGTGCGCCACTACTAACAATTTTTTTTCATTTTTTTTTCAAAACTAGTAATGGCGCACCACACACCTGGTGCGCCATTAGTAACCCTCGTTACCAATGGTGCTATGTGTGCTCCTCGCCAGGTTACCACATCCAGGGGGGAAGGTTATACATCCACACAAACATAGGCCAGGTGCTATGTGTGCTTCTCTGGCTGCCAAACGGAGTAACATAGGCCAGAGCACCGATGGAGTCAATCCGTTTGGCAGCCAGAGAAGCACACATAGCACCTGGCCTATGTTTGTGTGGATGTACAACCTTCCCCCCTGGATGTGCATGAAAAGGAAGTACATTCACATGAGTATGCTAATTGAAGGGCCAAAACAACCAGGGAACGACATCAATCTGTATCTGGGGCTGCTGAAAGAGGAGCTAGACACGCTGTGGAAAACGCCAGCCAATACGTGGGACGCCGCAGCGAAACAATATTTCCCTATGAGAGCCGCACTGCTCACGATGGTGCACAACTATCTCGGTTACGGATATGTCGCGGGGCAGGTGGTCCACGGATTTTGTGCATGCGTCAGGTGCATGGATGACACAACGTATCGCCAGCTAGATAGAGATCCCGGGTCTTCGAAAACCGTGTTCACGGGACATCGAAGGTGGCTTCGCGATGATGACGCATGGAGAAAACGCAAGGATCTGTTCGATGGTGAAACCGAACCCCGAAGACCCCCACGTACGAGGAGCGGCGAGGAAATAGACGAGCTGTTGAAAAATTTGAAAGAGTGCCCACTGCCGGGAAAGAAGTGAAAGGTGCCAGAGCCGCTGCTGAAGGTATGGAAAACGAGGTCTGTTTTCTGGGACTTGCCATACTGGAAGATCCTCCGTGTGCCTCACAGCCTTGATGTCATGCATATCACGAAGAACGTGTGTGAGAGTCTGCTTGGTACCCTGCTCAACATGCCAGAGAGGACCAAAGATGGGCCAAAAGCAAGGGAAGACTTGCGATCAATGGGCATCAGGGAGGAGCTTCACGCAAAATGCTCTAATGATGATGATGATGATGATGAGACGAAGGACACGAAAAGTCGTCGCAAAGGCAAAAAGGCCAAGAAGATCGAATATGACCGCCCTCCCGCGTGCTTCACTCTAAGTCAGGAGGAGATCGAGCAGTCTTTCGCCTGCCTCGTAGGAGTAAAACTTCCTTACGGTTACGCGGGGAAGATAAGCAGATACCTAGACTCAGCGAAGTAGAAGTTCAGCGGGATGAAGTCTCACGGCTGTCACGTGCTGATGACGCAGATACTTCCAGTTGCAATCCGTGGGATCATGGACGCGCACGTCCGTGAAACGCTATTTGGCCTATGCAACTTTTTCGACGTCATCTCTCGGAAGTCTGTTGGCGTGAGGCAACTCAGACGGCTACATGAAGAGATCGTGGTGATACTATGCGAGCTTGAGATGTACTTCCCGCCCGCATTCGACGTTATGGTGCATCTGCTGGAGGATATCATCCAACTCGGGCCGATGTTCCTGCACAGCATGATGCCGTTCGAAAGGATGAATGGTGTCATCAAAGGATACGTTCGCAACAGGGCACGTCCAGATGGAAGCATAGCCAAGGGATTTCTGACCGAAGAGTCCATGTTCTTCTGCACGAATTATCTAGGCATCGAGAACCCCGTTGGTCTGCCCGTCAACAGGCACCTCGGCAGGCTCGATGGATGGGGTCACCGCGAGGGTTGCCGCGAAATGCATGTCGACTTCAAGGGTCGACTCGCTGACTTTGAAAGAGCAAACCTAGTCGCGCTACAACACATAGACATGGTCGATCCTTGGGTGGTAGAGCACAAAACCTTTATTGAGAAGACGTACAATGACCGAGGCCAACAGAGGACGGACGAAGATATAATCAAAGAGCACAACTCATGTTTCACGCGTTGGTTCAAGGAGAAGCTTCTGTCGTACCCTTTACATGAGGATTCTTCCGCGGAAGAAAAACTCATGTTCGCCTTGTCACAGGGCGCCGAGCACAACCTGATGACCTATGAGGCGTACGATATCAACGGCTACACATTCTACACCGAGGAAAAGGACATGAAGAGCGACGATTATCTTAACTCCGGGGTAACGATGGAATCCTACGCCGGTAATGACAAGGACAGATACTACGGAAGGATCGAGGAGATCTGGGAGCTGAGCTACGCTGGAGAGAAGGTCCCGATGTTCCGTGTCAGATGGGCCAAGAGCGTCCTAAAAGAAGACCGGTATTCCACCACCATGGTTATACCCGAAGCGAAATCCAAGACCGCGGGCGCAAATGTCACCGCGAAAAATGAGCCATGGGTATTGGCTTCCCAAGTGGACCAATGCTTTTTCATTACCGGCCCGTCAAAGCCTAGTCATGTTGTCGTGAGGAGAGGCAAAAGGAAGATCATCGGAATGGATGGAGTCGCCAATGAGCAAGACTTCGACTAGTATGGCGACCCGAAGATGGAAGATGATGACGACGATGAAGTACCATACACCACAAGAAGAAGCAGGACCACCCTACCTAAAGGACGTCGTCCGTTCAAGAGAAGAACTCAAGGGGTTCCGGGGCTAAATTATTCAACCGCGAGAAAGAAGGGCAAGAAGATTGTGAAAAGATAGCTAAGATCGAATCACGACGTGTCGGCCGCGTGTGTGTGTCAGTGGCAAGCTCAACTATTACATGCAACTAAATTATTACATGTATCACTTGATTTCAACCATGTCATCTAATTCCAAATCTTTGCGCAATGGTTTTAGCACTCCATTTGCATTTTCCTTTTCTTTTATCTCAAATCTTAAATTATTACATGCAACTAAAAATCCAAAAAAAAAGTTAGTAATGGCGCACCAGGAGAAGGTGCGCCATTGCTATCACAGTGTTTACGGCGCACCCCTAAATGGTGCGCCATTGATATACCAATTTTTATGGCGCACCCCTAAAAGGTGCGCCATTGCTAAACCTCCCCCCACTAAAATATCCAAGACCACCCAGCCGGTCGCCCTTCTCCCCAATCTGCATCTCGCCGCTTGCCTCTCGCCACCGCTGCTGATCCCCTTCCACCACCACCGCCACCGGCACCGGCACGGCATCCACCTCCGCCTCCTCCTCCTCTGTGGCCATGGCCTCCACCTCCTCGGGACCCCGCCACACCACCCATTCAACAACAACAACGACAAATCGCCCCACGTGTCGTCCCCACATAGTGATCGCCGTCGTCGGCAGCAGCCTCCTCCTCGTGCCGCCGTCGTAGGAACACGATGGGCAATGCAATGCCCTCGCCGCCACTGAGAGCAGGCTCCCCGCCGCCGCCAGAGCGTCAACGTCCTCCGCCGCCGGTTATTCCCAAGGTGATTCCTCCCCTGTCCTCCACTTCTCCATCCCCTCCCCTGCAAACCCTAGAGCCCGCTTTTCTAGCTCCTCGTCCGACACCTAGCGGCCGTTGCTCCGATCTGCAGCAGTTTGCTGCGTCCATCGATGAGACTGGCTACCTCCATGGCCATCCCTCTCCTCTCCTGAAAATCATTGGAACCCGCCTCTTGTGAGAACCAGTCCATTGATTTGAATTTTGATAGAAGTGTGGGTTTTCATGTTGAAAGAAATTAAGGTGTCTCTGGATGAGCTTTTACATTGACAGTAAATCAAGGTCCCTGGATGAACTTTTGCACATGAACAATGTTCAGTTTTATCTATCAGCATGAATAAAAAATCCCAAAGTTCTGGACTAAAGCAAGGTCCCTGGATGACAGTAAATAACTAGAGAGATTTAAATAATTAGAGTGTGGTTTGTCCTGCCTGTGTAGTAGGTCAAATTGATCCACTGCCCCTTTTCTTCAATGGATACTGATATTGTTGGTTCCTTCTTCAGTGTGCTTCATTTTGGTCCCCATCCATAAATTTGCAACTGATGCAGAACTCATTGTACACTTGTAACTTGGTTACTTTATTAGTGTCATCATTGGGGTATTAAAAATATCCATCCATCTATTTGCTTATTCTATAGTAATTAAGCATATCAGACACCAATTGTCACTGAGATTACTCATCATGAGGCTAGCTAATCTTTTGAGTCAGAAGATTCCCACATCCACGTGTTCTTATTTTTTTCATGCTTGACATGTTGTTGTTGATGTTGCTACTGTTGATGTAGTTGTTCTTCCCTGAGCTCCTCTGTCATGTGGGTGCTGCTTGTCGTCGAGCTCCTCTGCTGCTGCACTGCTCTTCTTTGCGTCGGCTGGTGAGCTCTTCCTACTCTGCTGGTGGTGGTTATTTTTATATACACTTGTTGTTGATGGTGGTGGTGGTATGCTGCTGCTACTGCTACACTGTTAGTGTAGTGCTAATTAGTTGTTAATTAGCTAGTGTACTTCTAGTGTTGCTGTTTGCTGCTGCTTAGGTAGCTAATGTAGTCCTAATTAGCTAGTGTAGTGATGTAGTGTTGCTGCCTGCTGCTACTGCTTATGTTGCTTCTTGATGTTGTTAAGGCTACAACTTGTGCTGATGCTTGCTACTCAATATAAGTTGTTAATTAGTTGCTGCCTCTGGCTACTGGTTATGCACTGAAATTTACTGAATCTATCTGCTGCAGGTTCCCCAAAATTTCAGGGGCGCCACAACTGAACTGAGGCTCCTTCAGTTCAATATTTTGTGCAGGGACAAATAGTTACCCCTTTCTCCTGAAATGTTGATTAATTTTCGTTTCGGTTGAGAATGGGGCACTCCTAGGTCAAGAAAATTAGCAAAGGTCATGCCCAATTCTCTTGACCTAGAAGGTGCCCGATTATCAACCGAAACAAAAATAAATCAACATTTATAGACAATGTTATTTCTACAAAGCAAATATTTCTAAGTGGCTTTTATAGTTTTCCCTTAAGTTGAAATGCAAACTATTTTTTCTTCCTGCAGCAAGAGCAATAGTGCACTTAGTAGGATAGAAAATATATAACCTGCAATAGTGCACTTAGTAGGATAGCAATAGTGCACTTGGAACAATCTTTTGGGTAAAGGGGTGTTTATAACCTGTAATGTGAAAATATATAGGATAGAAGAATAGATACTACCCTGATCTCATTCAATAACTCTAGTAGCCTTTTTCCTATTTAGAGCAAACATGGCTGACAACGATGAGGCCGGCGGTTCGGGCAAGCCATTCTGGGAGCTATCCCAGGAGATGGAGGAAGAACCTCACCGCTATGAGGACGCCGCGGAAGACACCGATCCCGACTACACATCCCCTAGTGGCGTCGGGGATGACACCACTGATGGTGCCGCCAGGGATGCCACCACTGATGATGGCAGCGAACGCACAGATGTCAGCCAACCGAAGAGGCAACGGAAGGACCGGCGCCCGAACGTGCTCGGCACCGTCAAGGAGGAATTTACTGAAGTGTCCTCTAGTGGGGATCCAACGGCGCCCAAAGAATTAGTCAGTGGGTACGCGGGACAACTCGGGTGCATTCTCCGGAGCACCGTCTCGATCAACACCGAGAACCTAAGGCATCGTGACCGAGGGAATTTGCGCAACCTCCTCTTCACGAAGCTGCACGAACAATACAAGTTCCCCGGTGACTTCGCAAACACACGCCTCTCAGGGAATAAAGTGAACAGTGCCACCCTCACGAAGATGAGCACGACCCTGGAAACTTGGAGAGCAAATCCTTCGATTCACGTTCCTTCCACGGAGCCACCCTCAGGATTCTAAGTGGTGATAGTTATGAGGAGATCAAGGAGACAAATCCTTCGATCAGCGAAGCTGACTACCTGGAGTTCAAGATCTAGTGCGAGAGCAACGCATCCACGGAATCAAGTCAGTGGGGGAAAGATATGCGGGACTTGAACTTAGGGGTCCACAAACTCGGTCCCGGCGGTTACAGAGTGGGGGAACCTGTATGGGACAAGGAGGATGAGGAGCGTGCCGAGCAAGACCTACCGCCCCTCTTCGATAAATACCATGAAAAGCAGACCAGGAACTATGTCAGGGCCCGGTACTAGGTGGACCCGGTAACAAAGGAGCTTACCACGGATCCGAAGGTGAAGGCGCTTGAGCTTGTTCTGGTAAGGAATACACCCCCGCGTAATTAGCTCCATATGGTTGCATTCTAATTAATGAAGCCAAATTTCTAAATGGTTCGCGTTCCTTCCGCAGGAAACTGAAAGCAGTAGCGCGGGGTCTCAGAGCTCCCCGTCTGCCCCTTGGGACACCACTTTAAATAGGGCGTTGAACGTAATGAAACAAAAGGATAAGTTCAGTAAGCCGTCGTCAGCTGGTCGTGTGGCCAGCAAAGGCTTGTCCACGAAATGGTCGGAATACTATAAGGCTGGGCGAAAGGAGAGAAAGACCAGCTCGGAAAGCTAGGAGCGCGAGGTTAAAGAACTCAAGGCACAAGTGGCGCGGATTCCGGAGATAGTCCAAGAGCAAGTGCGAGACCAAGTGGGAGCGACGATCACCGCCATTATGCCTTGCTTGCTTGAGGGGCTGCGGGGGTGGATTGCGGGCGGCCAACAGGGGCCGCCCCCGATTCCCAGCTTCACGGGCAGCAACTCGCACAACGCGCCGACATTGGTGTCTCCGGCGGAGGCGGCATTGGTGTCTCCGGCGTCGGCACCGGCATTGGAGCTTAATGCACCCAGGTGTGGGAAGAATACACCGGCCGGCACCTCGGCAGCAAGCGGCCCCTCCGTCACTTGCACGCCCGCCGTTGGCGGTGCCTCGACATTAGCCGAGCTCGACGCCATCACGGTAACTAAGCCTCGGCCGATGACTTCATCTCCTTGCCTTTGACTGGGCATCCCTGACGCCCTACATGTTTTCGCAGGGCGCCGCCAACGTTCCATGCACTCTCCTGCACTTCATGGACGGCGAGTTGATCGATGTCGCCAAGGCCAAAATCGTTGAACCAGGAAACCGCGTGTTCCACGGTTATCCGATGCCACCCACCGTGTATAGGGTTCAACTGGTTCGGGTGCTGCGGGGCTGCGACGACTTGTTACCTCCGTATCGACCCCCTGGGGCCGACGAAGATGATGTGATGACCCTCAGCGCCTGCTTAAACCGGTCCATGCTTTGGCCGAAAAGCCAGATTTGTTTGGGGGCGGGGGACACCACCCCACAGACAACACCGCCAGTCGTGCCGGCGCCAAGCCATGGCAAGACCGCCGCAACGCTACCGCCATCAGCTGATCCGGACATGCATATGGCACAGGATCCGGACAACGACGACGGTACATTTTCCAACGTCGATAAGTACATGAACGAACATGGGTACGGTAACGAATCCTTGGGGCCTCCTTCTCAAGAACCCAACCCTGCAAAAGACGATCGCGATCTAGCTGGTACCGCGGAGAAACCCAATTGCAACAGGCGTCGTCTGGCGTCCAGTTCTCAGGAGACGCCTCCATCTGCCGCCTTCACCGAGACTCAAATAGCCAAGGTGCGAAATATTATCAGCCAAAACACACTCAAGAAGGTGGTCTCTGAGCAGAACTCGATCCCATTACAGTAGAAAAAGCAGAAGGGACGGAAAAGAAAAAATAACAAGGGTGCGAGCCAGCCGGCACCGAGTATGATCCGTGCTCAGGACGGGCCACCAATACCTATGGATATCACGAGGAGGGTGCATGTTGCGGGTAGGCCGATGCTACCGACTAATCTGCTCAATGCTACAACCGGTGCTATGCGGGAGTCTGCATGACAGTGTTCTTTCTATGGAGAAGCGGCGTCTCTCCGAGAATGATGTGGCATACCCGGTTTTCGGGGCCAAGGTGCCAGAGGGCAAGGGCTTTGATGATAGCATCATCAGGCGTATGATCGTCCTACGGTTTGATGACATCTTCGCTATGTTTAACCTTCATCCGCTGCACTACACCTTCATTCGGCTATTTTCGCTCAGTATGGAGATGCGGATCATTAGAGACAAGACCCCGGACATCGTGATAGTTGACCCCTTCTACATGCGTGCCAAGATCTTGGGCAGCGCTGGGGACCAGCAAGGTGCGAGTTTATACCTCGAAGGCGTCATTCTGGCAAACCCATATAAGGATAACTTCCTCGTGCCTTACTTTTCTGAGTAAGTCATCCCCTCACCGCCCCGTAACATTTGATTTCTTAGATTTCGATCGGTCTTTTTTTCTAACATTCCGTGTTTTGTGCAGTGACACACATTGCACACTCATCCTCTTAAGCCCGAAATATTCCATGGCCACGTATTTCGACTCAGACCTTCAGTCGAAGAAAGACTACACAAATATCAAGAAAGTTCTTGATGATGCTCTCCCCGGCTATGCCAAATCTGGAGGCACCTTCAGGAGGCCAATTTGTAGGTACGGCAAGCACGTGTTCACCCACGTAACGATGTCCCCTGCGTCAAGCAACCGCCTGACAGTCAGAAGGATGCCTACTACGCCCTCCATCACATGCGGGCGATCGTACGGGACCATAATCACCTTATGCTACCAAAAAATCTCAAAGAATGGGCTGCACGCTTGTCGGCAATCCAGGACGTGGACATCAGACAAGAATTCTTTCGCATCTAGTCAGAGTTTGCGGAAATCATCTATCAAGATGTCCTTCATACCTCGGGGCAGTTCTACCTCAAATATCAACCATCCAACAGTGAAATAGAAACAACGCTACAAATGCTGGCTGACAACGACCGGACATTCATGACCATCACGAATGACAGCGGCTTCATCCATGCTCCGGTCCCTAAGTCGAGTCGAAAGTATTGATGCTATGTAGTTCTGAAATATCGATTAGGTCATGTTGTAATTAAACTTTAATGAACTTGTATGTCTCTTTAGTTTGGACAGTCATTCAACTTATATGTAATCGATGCTATTTGTTAGTAGGACCATGAATCGTGCTATTAATGTGTTGCTTTTCTCTTCCGATCCTTTTGTTGCATACTTATATATTGCTTATATATTATCTGTGAATTGCTACTAACGTTTTGTTTGTCTAGTGCATAGAGATGTCGTCGTATGTCATGTACAAGGGTGAGGTTCCCGGAGTCTACGACGACTGGGAGGAGTATCGGAGATAGGTTCACCGTTTCAGCGGTAACAATTACAAAGGGTACACCACTAGGGCGGAGGCGGAAGCTAGATATGCGCGCTATCTAGCGGGAGAGAGGAGGGAGCAGAGGAGGAACCGGATGAAGATCAGTTTCATCGCGATGATGCTCATCGTGACTGCAACCCTCTTCTATGTGATGGTAGTTTAGATATCGACTTGTAATGTGAAGACAAACTCGCTACTCGCGGTCTCGAGACTTGTAATGTTTTAACTTTGTTCGGTATTTTGAATTCGGAGACTAATATGATGAATTGTATTCGGAGACTAATCTTCTATTGTATTCGATAAATCTGCTGTTTATATGTTGTGATGCTTATATTCTGTGCTGTAATGTATTTTGTAACCTGTGCAAATATTAGAAAAGCAAAAAAAATCCTAATATTCATTGTAGTGGCGCACCATATTGCACTTTAGTGGCGCACAGAAATAAACACACCAGTGGTGCATTATCTAAAAGTGCGCCATTAGTAACCCAGAGCACAAGGTACACATGGCCCCTTGGAGTAACAGCAATGGCACACTTCTGGGCCTAGTAATGGCGCACTCTAGTTGCGCCATTAGTGTCTAGGATAGTAATGGCGCACCAGGTGGTGCGCCACTGTTATGTAGATTAACAGTGGCGCACCAGGCGTGCGCCATTACTATTTATTAGTAGTGGCATGATAATAGTAGCGCACCTATAGTGCGCCATTAATAGCCAAAATAGGTGCGCCACTAACAGCCTTTTTTCTAGTAGTGATCACACAAAGTTTTTGGAATCGTAGAAACACTAGCACCCAAATAACACAAAGCATAGCATTCATGATCTTTAATTTTAATTTTAAAAGTAGGTTTCCACTCATCATAAAGTTTTCTAGGGATAGAAACTTCTAATTCAAGCTTTTCTTCATAAGATTGCATTGAAGCATCAACGATATGTTTAGTAAAAGCTTTTTTTGACTATAAGCATGAGGAGAATTTAGCACGGATTGCAACAAGGAAATACAATCTATCAAAGAGCAATTATCATAATTAAATTCCTTGAAATCCAAAATAGTGGGTTCATTGCTATCTAAAGTTTTGACCTCCTCAATCCCACTTTTACCAATTTTTGCATCAAGATCTAAAAACTCCGATTCATTGGGACGCCTTTTAACTAAACTTGACTCATCTCCAGTCCCATCATTATCAAGATTCATATTGGAAAACAAAGACTTAATAGGATATACATCAATCACCTTTAGATCTTCATCATTATTATCTCGATCTTCCAGTTTAGCGGCCATCTTATTGACTAAGGTGGCCTGCTTGTCCGAAATTTGACCTACCAAATTTTCAAGCTGAGAAAACTGAGATTTCAAACCATAAAATTCTTTAGACATATCATCAAGCTCCTTATTCATGTACTACATAAAACTTTTTTGTTCTTTAAGCTCGCTTCTGAAGAAATTATTATGCTCGAACTGCAAAGACATAAAGCTTCTAAAGTTGTTTTCAATCTCTTCCAACCTTCTAAGGTGAGGATCAACACCTTTTGGTAAAGCCATCAGGGCAAACAGACACACAAACACTCAAGAACACGAGAAGCAAGCGAAAAGAGGCGAACGAAAAATGGCGAATAAAACGGCAAGGGTGAAGTGGGGGAGAGGAAAACGAGAGGCAAATGGCAAATAATGTAATGCGAGGGATAAGAGTTTGTGATGGGTACTTGGTATGTCTTGACTTTTGCGTAAATCTCCCCGGCAACGGCGCCAGAAATCCTTCTTGCTACCTCTTGAGCATGCATTGATTTTCCCTTGAAGAGGAAAGGGTGATGCAGCAAAGTAGCGCAAGTATTTCCCTCAGTTTTTGAGAACCAAGGTATCAATCCAGTAGGACACTACACGCAAGTCCCTAGTACCTGCACAAACAAATCAGAACCTTGCAACCAACGCGATAAAGGGGTTGTCAATCCCTTCACGGCCACTTGCAAAAGTGAGATCTGATAGAGATAATAAGATAAATATTTTTGGTATTTTTATTGTATAGATTGAAAAGTAAAGATTGCAAAGTAAATAGATTGGAAACTAGAATTGTAGATCGGAAACTTATATGATGGGAAGTAGACCCGGGGGCCATAGAGTTCACTAGTGGCTTCTCTCAAGATAGCATATTCTATGGTGGGTGAAGAAATTACTCTCGAGCAATTGATAGAAAAGCGCATAGTTATGAGAATATCTAGGCATGATCATGTATATAGGCATCACGTCCGTGACAAGTAGACCGAAACGATTCTGCATCTAGTACTATTACTCCACACATCGACCGCTATCCAGCATGCATCTAGAATATTAGGTTCATAATAACAGAGTAACGCAATAGGCAAGATGACATGATGTAGAGGGATAAACTCAAGCAATATGATATAAACCCCATATTTTTATCCTCGATGGCAACAATACAATACGTGTCGTTTCCCCTGCTGTCACTGGGATCGAGCACCGCAAGATTGAACCCAAAGCTAAGCACTTCTCCCTTTGCAAGAAAAATCAATCTAGTAGGCCAAACCAAACTGATAATTCGAAGACACTTGCAAAGATATCAAATCACGCATAAAAGAATTCAGAGAAGATTCAAATATTGTTCATAGATAATCTTGATCATAAACCCACAATTCATCGGATCTCGACAAACACACCGCAAAAAGTATTACATAGAATAGATCTCCAAGAAGATCGAGGAGAACTTTGTATTGAGATCCAAAGAGAGAGAACAAGCCATCTAGCTAATAACTATGGACCCGAAGTTCTGTGGTAAACTACTCACACATCATCGGAGAGGCTATGGTGTTGATGTAGAAGCCCTCCCTGATCGATTCCCCCTCCGGTAGAGCGCCGGAAAAGGCCCCAAGATGGGATCTCACGGATACAGAAGGTTGCGGCGGTGGAAATAGAGTTTCGTGGTGCTCCTGGATGTTTTCGGGGTATATGAGTATATATAGGCGAAAGAAGTAGGTCGGTGGAGCCACGAGGGGCCCATGGGGGTGGGGGCGCACCTACCCCCCCCCTGGGCGTGCCCTCCTACCTCGTGGCCACCTCGTTGCTTCCTTGACGTCCACTCCAAGTCTCCTGGATTGCGTTTCTTCCAAAAACGATTCCCCCGAAAGTTTCATTCCATTTGGACTCCGTTTGATATTCCTTTTCCGCGAAACACTAAAATAGGAAAAAAAAAACAGCAATTTGCACCGGGCCTTTGGTTAGTAGGTTAGTCCCAAAAATAATATAAAAGTGCATATTAAAGCCCATTAAACATCAAAAACAGATAATATAATAGCATGGAACAATCAAAAATTATAGATACGTTGGAGACGTATCAACCCCTTTTACATAAAGCATTGTTGTGTTCACACCACTAGAGTTGGTTTAGCTCAATTGATTTGAGTAAAGCTCCCCCTAGATGTGATATCCCCCCCCCTTGAGAGGGATGAACTAACCTTGGGTTTAGTCGATGATGACTTCATGTAGGTGTTGAAGATGTGGACGCTCAATGTTGATGTAGATCATTCGGAGCAATCCATTGGAGTGAGTTGCACTTTCAATACCTACACGGGTTAGTCCCACAAGGAACAAACAAGGATATCCATAGACATAGAGTGACGTACACACAAGATGATTTCCATGAAAACATTAGGTTACCTTGTCCCTTGTCTTACCAACAAGAGGGTTTGTGACTCCTTGAACTAGTGCAAGATGTGGAAGTTGTTCGCACTTGTCCTTGGCAAAAAGATATGAGTGAAGTATGTTGGCGGAGTCACCTTCAAGAACTCTCTAGTTCTTCTTCTTTGGGATCCACATCATCTTGATGGGAATCCTTTGAGTTGTAGTCATACTTGATGTAGTAGAACTTGATGTAGTCTTGGGAACCCACTTGACCAAGGCCTTAGGAGCTTCTTCAAATACATCAATCTCCCGTTGAAGCTTGTCCTTGCCTTTTAGCTTGTGGTCTTGTGGTGGAAGATCATCTTGAGCTTGTGTCCCTTGGAAAGAAGTAGGATCATACTTCTCTTGTTGAGGAACAAACTTTGTCTTGGGGTATTGATCTTATTCCCACTCAACTCCATTGGCATTGAACTTTCGTTCAAAACCAATTCCTTGATTCTTCCGGTGCCTTCCTTGCTTGCGTACAATTTCCTCAAATTGCTTACTCCTGGCAAGGATCTTCTAAACACCTTTCTCTATATTTCCCTTCAATAAGCTATTTTCTTTCTCAAGTGTAACTTGGCTAGGAGAATCATTAGTGGAATCAAGAGAGCTACTAGAAGCAACAATATTGGATTTAACATGATTATTTTTACTACTAGAGGAAGAATCTTTCTTACTCTTGTTGCTAGATTTTACTTGTGGCATGTAAGTAGACAAGAGTAAACGCTTGGCAATGTAATAAGAACTTTTCTTACGAAGATCATCATTGATGGCCTTTAAAAACGCATGCTCTTGCTCAAGGTTGAGCTTTTCAAAGCATAACTTCTCATGAGTCTTTAAAAGTTCTCGATGACCTTCTAAGGTAGTTTCATGAGCTAACTTAAGAGTGTTTAGTTCTTTAGTTAGACGCTCAATCTCCTTCTTATCATTGTCATTCGTTTTATTTTGATTAACATGATTAATAGCAAGTTCATCATAGTTTTCATCACTAGAGTTGTCAACAAGTAAATCATCATCACCTAGCAAATCATCTTCATCACTATTGAAATCAACATACTCGGGGTGTGATACCTTTGGACCTTTAGCCATGAAGCATCTTCCAATTCCTTTGTTTGGAGAGTCAAATATGTCGTAGGAGTTGGTTGACACAAGTGCTAGACCGGCAGCACCTTCATCTTGAGTATATTCAGAGTCGGAGTGATAACTTCTTTCGGAGTGATGGTCGGAGTCAGAGCCGGATACCCATTCAACAACATGAGCTTGATGTCTTTGTTTTGTGTAGCTCTTTGATGATTTGTCCTTCCTTTCCAAATCCTGGCTTCTTCGAGAGGTTCTTCATTCATAACGACCATCTCTACTCCTCCTTTCCCTTGCTGGTGATTCTTCTCTTCTACTTCTTCTCTTGGGTGAATCTTCTCTTATTTTGTAGGGAGTCGTACACTCATTGGAGTAGTGTCTGGGTCTTCCACAATTGTAGCAATTACGCTCACGACATGAAGATCTTTTGTCATTGTAGGACCTTGACTTGGAACTTCTTTCCTTGCTTCTACTCTTGTAGAACTTGTTGAAATTCTTCACCATTAGGCTCAATTTCATTGAAGGTTTATTTCTCACTTGATGATGTAGGAGCATCACATGAGGCTTTGTAAGCACCACTTGACTTGTTGTGAAGCTCTTCTTTATCCTTGAGTGACATCTCATGAGCAACAATTCTTCCAATGACTTCCGTTGGCTTGAGATCTTTGTAATTAGGCATCATTTGGATCAATGTGCACACGGTATCATATTTTCCATCCAAGGCTCTTAGGATCTTCTTGATGATGAATCTATCGGTCATCTCGTCACTTCCTAAGCCGGCAATCTCATTTGTGATGAGAGCGAGCCTAGAGTACATTTCAGCGACACCTTCACCATCCTTCATTTTGAACTTGTCAAGCCGACTTTGAAGCACATCCAATTTGGATTCCTTGACGGAGTCGGTACCCTTGTGCATATCAATCAAAGTATCCCAAATTTCCTTTCACTAGTAGAAAACAGGGCTTTGGTTCGGGCATGGCAAGCCCATTAGTCTCGGTTCAGTCATGAACCGGGACCCATGGGGGCATTCGTCCCGGTTCGTGAGCCCAGGGGACCGGCCGGGGCCTCGTGGGCATTGGTCCCGGTTCGTCTGGACCCATTTGTCCCGGTTCTAGGCACGAACCCGGACCAATGGTCCTCGCTCCTGGCCCACAGCCATTGGTCCCGATTCGTGGCTCGAACCGGGACAGAAGGTGCAGCTTTAGTCCTGGTTCGTGGCACGAACCGGGACAAATGAGTTGCCTATATATACCCCATCGCCGCGGCAGAGCACTCCACAGTGCTCTGTTTTTTGCTGCCCGACGAGGGGGAGGGCATTGGGTGCTCTAGCTCACCTCCTATGCACATGAGGTGTTCGATGAAATGCCCGAGCCACACTAGTTAAGCTTTCTCCTCTCGAAGCTCGATCTCCGAGCTCCATTTTTCCCGAGATTTGTCTAGGTTTATATTAGCGGTCCGTCACGCCCCGTCCCCGTCTTCACCGTCGTCGATCGCCCGCGCCGATCTCGTCGCCGGCACCACCGTGGTGAGCCTCTTGTTCTTATCTTCTTTCTGAAAGAAAAAAATTCTTACTTTACATAGATACTTGTCTAATTTTCTTACTTTTTACACACATAATTGTATATAATGCACGCAGATGAACTGGCAATGGATGTATGGTGACAGACACACCTCCGAGGACATTAAGGGCGTGCATGGTTTTCTCGAAGTGGCTGAGGCAAACAAGCAGAATGGTTTTATGTGTTGTCCATGCCCTAAATGTGGGAATACGAAGTCTTACTCTGACCGGAAAATCCTTCACACCCACTTGCTTTACAAGGATTTCATGCCACACTATAATGTTTGGACGAGGCACGGAGAAATAGGGGTTATGATGGAACACGATGAAGAAGAAGAGGATGATGACAACTATGTGCCCCCTGAATACGGTGATGCTGCAACGGGGGAAGCTGCTGAAGATCAAGAGGAACCAGATGATGTGCCCGATGATGCTACAACGGGGGAAGCTGTTGAAGATCAAGAGGAACCAGACGATGTGCCCGATGATGATGATCTCCGCCGGGTCATTGTCAATGCAAGGACACAATGTGAAAGTCAAAAGGAGAAGCTAAAGTTTGATCGCATGTTAGAGGATCACAAAAAAGGGTTGTACCCAAATTGCGAAGATGGCAACACAGAGCTCGATACCGTACTGGAATTGCTGAAGTGGAAGGCAGAGAATGTTGTGCCTCACAAAGGATTTGAGAAGCTACTGAAAATATTGAAAAAGAAGCTTCCAAAGGATAATGAATTGCCCGACAGTACGTACGCAGCAAAGAAGGTCGTATGCCCTCTAGGATTGGAGGTGCAGAAGATACACGCATGCCTTAATGACTGCATCCTCTACCGCGGTGCGTACAAGGATTTGAACGCATGCCCGGTATGTGGTGCATTGCGGTATAAGATCAGACGAGATGACCCTGGTGATGTTGACGGCGAGCCCCGCAGGAAGAGGGTTCCTGCGAAGGTGATGTGGTTTGCTCCTATAATACAATGGTTGCAATGACTGTTCAGAAACAAAGAGCATGCCAAGTTGATGCGATGGCACAGTGAGGACCGTAAGAAATACGGGAAGTTGAGAGCACCCGCTGACGGGTCGCAGTGGAGAAAAATCAAGAGACAGTACTGGGCTGAGTTTGCAGGTGACCCAAGAACGTATGGTTTGGTTTAAGCGCGGATGGCATTAATCCTTTCAGGGAGCAGAGCAGCAATCACAGCACCTGGCCCGTGACTCTATGTATGTATAACCTTCCTCCTTGGATGTGCATGAAGCGGAAGTTCATTATGATGCCAGTTCTCATTCAAGGCCCTAAGCAACCCGGCAACGACATTGATGTGTACCTAAGGCCATTAGTTGATGAACTTTTATAGCTGTGGAATGGAAATGGTGTACGTACATGGGATGAGCACAAACATGAGGAATTTAACCTGCACGCGTTGCTGTTTGTAACCATCAACGATTGGCCCGCTCTCAGTAACCTTTCAGGACAAACAGACAAGGGATACCACGCATGCGCGCACTGCTTAGCTAACACCGAAAGTATATACCTGGACAAATGTAGGAAGAATGTGTACCTAGGCCATCGTCGATTTCTTCTGACCAACCATCAATGTCGAAAGAAAGGCAGGCATTTCAAAGGCGAGGCAGATCACCGGAAGAAGCCCGCCATGTCTACCGGTGATCACGTACTTGCTATGGTCAATGATTTACACGTAATCTTTGGAAAGGGTCCTGGAGGACTAGCTGTTCCGAATGACTCTAAGGGACGCGCACCCATGTGGAAGAAGAAATCTATATTTTGTGACCTACCCTACCGGAAAGACCTAGAGGTCCGCTCTTCGATCGACGTGATGCACGTGACGAAGAACCTTTGCGTGAACCTGCTAGGCTTCTTGGGCGTTTATGGGAAGACAAAAGATACAGCTGAGGCACGGGAGGACCTGCAACGTTTGCACGAAAAAGATGGCATGCCTCCAAAGCAGTATGAAGGTCCTGCCAGCTACGCTCTTACCAAAGAAGAGAAGGAAATCTTCTTTGAATGCCTGCTTAGTATGAAGATCCCGACTGGCTTCTCGTCGAATATAAAGGGAATAATAAATAGGCCAGAGAAAAAGTTCCATAACCTAAAGTCTCATGACTGCCACGTGATTATGACGCAACTGCTTCTGGTTGCATTGAGGGGGCTTCTACCAGAAAACATCCGATTCGCCATTGTGAAGCTATGTGCATTCCACAATGCAATCTCTCAGAAGGTGATCGATCCAGAAATCATACCAAGGCTAAGGAGTGACCGCGCTAGGCCAGAGGGAAGCATCTACATGGGCCATCAAACAGAAGATGTCATTGGGTTTTGTGTTGACTTCATTCCTGGCCTTAAGAAGATAGGTCTCCCTAAATCGCGGTATGAGGGGAGACTCACTAGAAAAGGCACGCTTGGAGGGGACTCAATAATATGCAGGGACGGGGATTCTTGGTCTCAAGCACACTACACAGTTCTACAGAACTCTACCTTGGTGACCCCGTATGTCGATGAACACGAGAACAGTCTGCGCTCCAAACACTCGGAGCAGTGCGACGACTGGATTACATGTGAACACATCAGGACTTTCAGCAGTTGGTTGGAAACACGTCTCAGAGGTGACAACACTGTTTGTGATGAGCTGTACTCGTTGTCCAGGGGACCATGTTCGACTGTATTGACTTAAAAGGATACGAGATAAATGGGAATACATTTTACACGATCACGCAAGATCAAAAGAGCACCAACCAAAACAGCGGTGTCCGCTTTGATGCAGCAACCAAGAGGGGAAAGGACACATATTATGGTTACATAGTGGACATATGGGAACTTGACTACGGACATGATATTAAGGTCCCTTTGTTTAAGTGCAAATGGGTCAATCTGTCAGCAGGCGGGGTACAGGTAGACCCACAGTACGGAATGACAACAGTGGATCTGAACAATCTTGGGTACACTGACGAACCGTTCGTCCTAGCCAATGATGTGGCACAAGTTATCTATGTGAAGGACATGTCTACCAAACCGAGAAAAAGAAAATATAAGGAAGCGAATACATCATATGATGAGCCAAAGCGCCACATAGTTCTTTCAGGAAAAAGGGACATCCTAGGAGTGGAGGGCAAGACAGACATGTCTGAAGATTATGAAAAGTTTCATGAAATTCCTCCCTTCAAAGTCAAGGATGACCCAAGCATCCTGATAAACGATGAAGATTATCCATGGTTACGACGCAATAAGCAAAGGACACAAGTGAAGAAAAAGTGAAGACTTTCTCTCCACAACTATTATGATGATACCATGCCAACTTTCAACCTTTTCGTAGTTCATTTGAAATGCATGTTGTAACAGACGAATTTCCGTATGAAATCCTAATACTTCGAAAGAGATTGTCTGTTTTGTACACGAAGTGCATCCAGTTTTTGCCGTAACCCTCTCAACTTTCTTGCACATGCTATGTAGATGAAATGATGGTACCATGCCAACTTTCAACCTTTTCAGAGTTCATTTGAAATGCTTTTCAATTTCAGGGTCTTATAGCTCAAAATAACCAGTAAATGCATGAAAAATAACAAATGAAGTCAGAAAGGGTTGAAAATTGATGATGTGGCTTTGAATGGTGCATTTTGATCACACGAAAAGTCAGGAGTTCAAATAAGTTTTAAAAAATGAAATCCCTTTGTAACAGACGAGTTTCCGTATGAAATCCTGATACTTCGAAAGAGATTGTCCGTTTTGTACACGAAGTGCATCCAGTTTTTGCCGTAACCCTCTCAAATTTCTTGCACATGCTATGTGGATGACATGATGATACCATGCCAACTTACAACCTTTTCAGAGTTCATTTGAAATGCTTTTCGATTTCAGGGTCTTATAGCTCAAAATAATCAGTAAATGCATGAAAAATAACAAATGAAGTCAGAAAGGGTTGAAAATTGATGATGTGGCTTTGAATGGTGCATTTTGAACACACAAAAAGTCAGGAGTTCAAACAAGTTTTAAAAAATGAAATCCCTTTGTAACAGACGAGTTTCCGTATAAAATCCTGATACTTCGAAAGAGATTGTCCGTTTTGTACA
The DNA here is from genome assembly GCF_018294505.1 of Triticum aestivum. Classification (NCBI taxonomy): domain Eukaryota; kingdom Viridiplantae; phylum Streptophyta; class Magnoliopsida; order Poales; family Poaceae; genus Triticum; species Triticum aestivum. The sequence continues at coordinate 9,347,309 of NC_057799.1, read as the reverse complement.
CGAAGTGCATCCAGTTTTTCCCGCAACCCTCTCAACTTTCTTGCACATGCTATGTGGATGAAATGATGATACCATGCCAACTTTCAACCTTTTCAGAGTTCATTTGAAATGCTTTTCAATTTTAGGGTCTTATAGCTCAAAATAATCAGTAAATGCATGAAAAATAACAAATGAAGTCAGAAAGGGTTGAAAATTGATGATGTGGCTTTGAATGGTGCATTTTGAACACACAAAAAGTTAGGAGTTCAAATAAGTTTTAAAAAATGAAATCCCTTTGTAACAGACGAGTTTCCGTATTAAATCCTGATACTTCGAAAGAGATTGTCCGTTTGGTACACGAAGTGCATCCAGTTTTTGCCGTAACCCTCTCAACTTTCTTGCACATGCTATGTGGATGAAATGATGATACCATGCCAACTTTCAACCTTTTCAGAGTTCATTTGAAATGCTTTTCAATTTCAGGGTCTTATAGCTCAAAATAATCAGTAAATGCATGAAAAATAACAAACTAAGTCAGAAAGGGTTGAAAATTGATGATGTAAGTAGAAACCAAATAAAATAAGATAAGCTTTTATAAAATATATAAGTAGAAACAAAATAAAATAAAGTAAAATAAACTTTAATAACATCAATAAAATTTATGGACCTAAAATTACCAAAGTATTTTCTGTTCAAAACATTATAAGCAAAAAAGAATTTTCCTGAAATAAATAAAATATCAACAGTAAGTATTTTGTTGTAAGTAGAAACAAAATAAAATAAATAAAGCAAAAAAGAAAAAAAAATGGGAAATATTAAAAATATGCCACCTATTGGGCCACCACGGCCTGAATACGACTAGAAACCCATCAATGTGCCAGGATTCAGGCCCGCAGAAGGCCCAGCAGGCCCATAGGCATAGCAGTGCGAGATTAGGCCCAGAGGCCTGCAGTTCAGAGGAGTTCAATGGAGGTGGCGGGGCAGGGCTTATAAACCGGTCCTGCCGCTCCTCGGCTAGCGAGGTGGGACTAAACATCCCACCGCACCGCGGCTTTGGCAGGCGCAGGACATTGGTCCCGGTTGGTTCCACGAACCGGGACCAATGCGCACCTTCGGTCCCGGTTCGTAGCACCAACCGGAACCAATTCCCCCTTTAGTACCGGTTGGTGTCACCAGCCGGGACCAAAGGCCTCTGCTTCCCGCCCTTTGGGCTGCTGAAAAGAGACCTTTGGTCCAGGTTGGTGGCACCAACCGGGACTAAAAATGGCGTTGGTCCCGGTTGGTGCTACGAACCGGGACCAATGCTCTAGCTATATAAGTAGCACTTAGGAAATTTTCACAAATTCATCGCCAGTTGCCCCCCGCCCGACGACGCCGAGCTCATCGACGCCGCCAGGCTGCCCCGCCGCCGTCGCCGTCGCCCGTGCCCCCAAGCCCACACCGACGCCGTCCGCCGCCCACGCCGTCGCCCGTCGCCGTCGCCCTCCGCCCCCCGCCGCCGTTGCCGTCGCCCTCCGCTGCCCCCGAGCCATCGCCCGTCGCCGTCGTCGTCGCCCTCCGCCCCCCGCCGCCATCGCCGTCGCCCTCCGCCGCCCCCGCCGACCGCCCCCGGTGTGAGCCGCTGCCGCCACGGCTCTGTTCATTGTTTTTTTCATATAATGTGTATTATTTGTTTGTTTATTGCATTTTTCATATATATATATATATATATATATATATATATGTATGTGGTAGCTATATGATGAATGGATGTGGCTATGTATGTATGAATATAATGTTCATAGCATTTTTTTGTTTATATATGTTTTTTTCATATATGTATTAATTTTCTATTTAGGTTGTTAGTAGATATCTATTTTAGGTTAGTGCATTTTAGGTTAGTGTAGAGGAAAAAGTAAAATAAGGAAAAGGAAGAAAAGAGGAAGAAGGAAAGAAGGAAGAAGACGAAGAAAAAGAAGGAGAGGAAGAAGGAGAAGAAGAAGGAGAAGAAGAGGAGAGGAAGAAGAGGAAAAAAGAGGAGAAATAAATAAGAAGAGGAAAAAAGAAGAAGAAAAAAGAGGAGAAGAAGAAAGGAATCGAGGAGGAGAAGAAAAAGTAGAAAATATTCTATTTTTTCTTCTTCTCCTCTATTCCTTTCTTCTTCTCCTCTTTTTTTTATTCTTTTTTTTTCTTCGATCTTCTCCTCTATTCCTTTCTTCTTCTCCTCTTTTTTTTCTTCTTCTTCCTCTTCTTATTTTTCATCGATAACTTCAACATGAGGGGGGGGGGTCGATAAATAATAGAACTAGTTATACTAGTTTATTTATAGTAAGTGCTTAATTAGTAGTTGAACTAGTTGATTTAATAAAACTACTTTATTTATAGTAAGTGCTCAATTAGTAGCTGAACTAGTTGATTTAATAAAACTACTTTATTTATAGTAAGCGCTTAATTAGTAGTTGAACTAGTTGATTTCATAAAACTACTTTATTTTACTATATATAGAAGTAGTTTATTTTTAGTAAGTACTACTTTATTTTATTTATAGTAAGTGCTTAGTAGTTGAACTAGTTGATTTAATAAAACTACTTTATTTTACTATATATAGAATTAGTTTATTTTTAGTAAGTACTACTTTATTTTATTTATAGTAATTAAGTGCTTAGTAGTAGTTGAACTAGTTGATTTAAGAAAACTACTTTATTTTACTATATATAGAAAATTAATAGAACTAGTTTATTTTTAGCAAGAAAATTAATAGAACTAGTTTATTTTTTTAGTTCAAGCAATTGTTCCCGCATCGACGTCGATGATGCCTATCCCGCATCCTTGTCGTTGACTCGGCGGAGGAGGCCGGCTTGATCAGAGGGGCCATGTCCGGGACTGGGCTCCGCCGGGCTGGTATTGGGAGGTGCTACCTTCCGGGGAACGTAGGTTGGTGAGGAGCCAGCCCGTCATTGACCCGATCCTTGTTTGGTGGCGGTCGCGTGGGCCAGTGACGGTGCCGAGGCTTCCGGACACCGCGGAGGTGGTACGTCACCGTGTCAGCGAGGAGGACGAGCACATCCGTCGCTACATGGTTGCGTTGGAGGGCAGGTCCGATAATACCTGGCAGGTTCTTCAGGGATCTTACTGGAGCTATGATCATGTGATGGTTCCTTCTCTTTGGGTGTCCACCGCCCGCGTCGATACCCGTCGGGCGCTACGGTTCTAGCTATATTAGCGATGCTATATGTATGATAGTATTCGAGGTGTATTAGTGATAATATTCAACGATGTACGGATGCAAGATATGATGTAGTTTTGCTTATAATTGAATGCATGCTAATTTGAATACTACTCTATTTTACGATTTGGTTTTGCCTATTGAATGCTCAAATTGGAAAAGTACTCCTACTTTGAATGCTAAAATTGCAGAGCACTATGCAAGGCGTATGCATTTGATTAGTTGATAGCTTATAGGGTTTATGTTTTTGGAGAAATCTAGGAGCCCCTCCATCATCCCCGTCGTTGTCCCCGTCACCGACCCCCCTCCGACCTCGAGGTGAGACCATCCAAATCTCCATGTCAATATGAGTCCTATATATGAGAGGATGATATGTCCTTTTTTAGAAAGATAATTAAACGATATTTTGGGTTGACTTTAAGTCTGTCGAGTCTCCACCATATATGAGAGGACGAAGAATCCCGACTGTTGTCGTGGGGGTAGCTTCTCCTTCATTCCCGTGTGCTAGACAATTTGGTGTAATGCACTCGGGAACGAAAGGAGGAGCTACCATCACCGACGGTCGCAATGTCAGAGAGGAATCAGTGAGGGAGAGTCTCCACCATATATATATGAGAGGACGAAGAATCCCGACTGTTGTCGTGGGGGTAGCTTCTCCTTCATTCCCGTGTGCTAGACAACTTGGTGTAATGCACTCGGGGATGAAAGGAGGAGCTACCATCACCGACGGTCGAATATGTACACCACGTGAGCTGAGTGTTTTCAAGAAAAGACTCGACAGACCGATAGTCAACCCGTGTTGAATAATAATGATCTAATTTAGGTTTTTTAGTACATATATTTAATTGTACGAGTTTAAAATTTGAATTATGAACATAGGAAATGTCGTACTCGGACGACGAAAGTCTCCGGGGGAGTGCGACTGGTGCCACGATGACCGAGGTCTGTGCGACAGGCCTCACCTAGACGAAGGTCGGCGCTTCAGCATTAAGCTGGAGGAGACCTTTGATGTTGAAACGGTACGCAACGACGACAAGTGTTATTTTTTCGTAATTAAGCACGAATTCAACTATTTCAACGTGTAATTTTTCATCTTTTACAATTCGACTAGCTTATCCCATGCCATGCAAGACGCTATGTCTAGGAAAGGATGGGTTTTGAAGACCATGAATGTATGAAAACAAAGAAAATTCACCTAAGGACCCATCATGATATGGATTTTGAAGTAAATCTGTATAATTATGAGAGCGTAACCCATGTTGGATGCAAAAATTGGGAAGCTTTTGCAAGATGTATGATTTTGATGAGGGTATGTTTGTCACCATGGATCTTGGTGATCCTGACATCGACCAAGACAATATGGACATTTGGGTCCTTGTTGATACGCCCTCAATTCTATCACTATGTGAGTTTCTCAAACATAGTTATTAACTAATTTATATTGTTCATTTCAAAATAGTTGACAGCTTATTTTGATTGTTCAAACAATGTGCGGAACATGGTAGACAGAACCTACTACACCGATGGTTCTGAGTTAACTTATAAGGATAAAAATCATCTGGTCGCATTTTGCACTGATCTTGAGAATTACAATATCTATTGTAAAACTCCTCCACATTATGGTCATTACGTGCCACTAGTGCACGTGTTGAACTACGGTAACATCCATGGAGATGCCATGGTAAGATTTTTTAGTATTACGACATTCGTGCATCTTTTGCATAAATTCTTTTAAAACTTAACTACATTGCTAACTACGAAGTTATTACTATATGTTTTTCAACAGGAAATCCCGAATGATTGTGTGCCTCATCTGATGTATCAGAGTGGTCGCCTTGATGTTTTGAACATACAGCCAGGTCATCATACGAATCTCAACTATCCATACCGGATTTCTAAAAGAAGTGGAGACATGAAAATCAAGGAATAGAAAAAATGTATGGACAATCGTAAGGAGGTTCTTGAAAGCAAAAGGAAGCGAAGCGCAAGAATTGGAGACAGGATGATCTTCATTCTCCATAATGGAGAGTCAGGGTCTATATGTTGGAAATAACCACGACGTGGTTTGTGTGTCCGGCTCGTACACAAAACAGTCACCTAGTAGTACTAGGATTAGGACTTGTAAGCGGGTAGGTTAGATTAACCTGGTCCTAGGTGCTATATATACAGATGTATACCCCTTGTAACATCGTGGAAATCAATACAAAGAGATTAACGGGAGCGACACGCTCCCGTGGCCATCAAATATCGCGTGTGTTCTCGCCGCAATAGCTAGTCTCCGGAGATGATCGATCTTGCCATGTAAGACCCCTTGTAAACTTGTACCGATCAGAGATAAAAGTAATAAAGATATTACAACGGGAGCGACACGCTCCCGTGGCCATATATCGGCGTATCCGCGTATAGTATTCCGGCGAGATACATCAAGGTGGTCCTGTGCGTGTAGCTCCGGCTAGCGCAAAGCTAGCTTGTGCCTTGTGGCTAGTGCAACCGGAAGTCAGCTTCGGTCAAAGACACCGATCAGGTTGAGTTGTGCTAGCTTGTGCACCCGTGGTTGATCTTCTAGTAACGGAGCATTATGTCGGACGACGAGAAGAACAAGCAGCTGGTGGAGTACTTCGGTGCGGCTAAAGTAATTGCTACTCCGGCGAGTTCATCGTACCCACGATTTGATCGCGAGAACTTCGGGGTCTGGAAGGCCCTCATGAAGTGTGGTCTCCGCGCCAACGAGCTATGGGACGCGGTCGACCCAGGAGGCGACGCGTTCAAGGAGGGAGCCGAGCACCGGAAGGATCGGCAGGCGGCGTCGGCGATTTACTCGGTGATGCCGACGAATGTCCTCCAACACCTGATCGCCAAAGAAACGGCGAAGGAAGCGTGGGATGCCTTGAAGCTCATGTTTGAGGGACGCACCCGCGTCAAGCAAGCCAATCTCCAAACTCTCCTAAGGAACTATGAGACTTTGGTCATGGGCGACAATGAGTCTGTGGATGTGTTCGCTTCACGGGTGGCTACTCTCGTCAATCGGATCCGCGCGCTTGGAGAAAACCTCACGAAGACCCCGGTTGTCCGGCGGTTCTTGCGCGCAGCCCCTCCCCGGTACTTGCAAATTGTCATGGCGATCGAGCACTGCGTCGATCTCGCGACTCTCTCTATCGACGATCTTGTCGGAAGGTACAAGGCTCACGATGATCGTATGCGGTACAGTCTTGGGGATGGGAGGAACGACGAGCTTCTGATGCTCACGAAGGCGCAGTGGATCGCCCTAGAAAAGCAAGGCGGATCTAGGAGCAGCAGCAAGAAAAAGGGGAAGCAGCGTTCGGCGAGAAAGAACTTCGCCGACTCGGAAGACGACTTAGACGATGAGGCTGCACCACCACCGAGGAGAAAGTTTGACATCAGGAAAGTGAGGTGTTATAACTGTGGCCTCCTCGGTCACTTCAAGGCTGACTGCGAGGAAGCACCAAAGCAGAAGGCGCTCATTGCCCAGCAAGAAGATGACGGTGACATGATGTTGATGTGTAAGCTGGTGGACGAGGAGGATCCAGACTCTCAAGCGTTGACTAAAGAAATTGTCGAGCTTGCAGAAGAAAAAGTTTGCCATCATGATTATGGTTCGGAAACCTGTGTCGAAGCTACAGATGCGGGGAGTGATTCCGAAACTTATGTCAGTGCTATGGACGTAGTGCCAACTTTGCTGGAGCAGATGCGGTGATAGCTGCGTGTGCGCGGCCATAGAGAAGCAGTCTTTGTGCGGCGCCTCCAAGAGAAGCCAGCGGTGGCCGAAAGAGCAGTCCAGAAAATCTGAAGATAGGCGAAGTCATGGCACCAGAAAACCATGACGTACCGTGTCTCAGTGTGGTCGTAACAGAGACGGGCCAAGGCACACGGCGAGTTGCAGTCAGATCAGACAAACGTGGCGAGATGTCAGACAGTGCAACGTCGAGTGTGGACGTTGCAAGTCGTGGCGGATCCAACGTGGCGAGTCCAGATGCTAGCGGAGTTGCATGGCGGTAAAGTTAATTGCACAGAAGTACCACAATTGGGGCATTACATGCAGATTGGTACCATGATTGCTAATTTTTGCGTGTCAGTACCAGCATTGCTCCAGGCTTTTGCAAAAAGGTCTAAACAGCGTATAAACACGTATTGATGGTGTATCTGAGTGGCGGGGTCACCTGTCAGGCGCTGATGTGGCATTTCTTTTACAGAAAACCCCCTTATTTTGCACGTAATCACATAAACGCCCAATTATTTTGCGGGAAAAAGGCTCCGGTGAGAGATTTTTTTCGTTCGCAATATTATAACACCGATTACAACACCGATTCGGTGTTATAATATGGCGAACGAAAAAAATCTCTCCTCGGAGCCCTTTTCCTACAAAATAATTGGGCGTTTTTATGTGATTACGTGCAAAGTAAGGGGGTTTTCTGTAAAAAAAATGCCACGTCGGCGCCTGACAGGTGGCCCCCGCCAGTCAGATACACCGTCAATACGTGTTTATACACGGTTTAGACCTTTTTGCAAAAGTCTGGAGCAATGCTGGTACTGACACGTAAAAATTAGCAATCATGGTACCAATCTGCATGTGACGCCCCAATTATGGTACTTCTGTGCAATTAACTCATAGTGGTAGTTAGGATGACGCACGTCACGTACACGGCTGGTGCAGCTACGATCGCTAGCGAGCCTTGCCCAGCAGGCGGGACGGATGATGGCAGCCCATCCAGCAAGTCGGCTTCAGCAATGGTTTCACAATGGAGCCAATCATCTTCATGTGATGGATACTACTGCAAGTTGGATACATCAGCTAGTTCCTTTTTTTTAATTGTCATCGGGGGGAGAAGAAATCCTCCCCACCTGAATTATATTCATTTGTTGTTTATAGGCTCTGCAGCCTAATACAAGATAGGGTTCAAGAGAACCAGAAGTACAGGAGGCACATGAGGGAGAAATAAAGAGAAAACAACACACAGACAACACATGGCGAGGGGGGACGCTACACAACAAGGGGCACCACGGGCGCTCGACTGCAAAGGCAAGCCAAGACTAAACCATGACACTGCACCATCGACACAATCGAAAAGCACCGGGCAACCAAGACTGCACAACGCCGCGACACCACCTATGTCATGGGGTACATTCGAACGGTCACACCGGGCCGAGACGACGCCACGGCACCTGTGTGGCACCGGCATAGTCGGAAGGCAACACCAAGCATAGAACTCCACAAAGCACACCCAAAACAAACACAACAAGGGGCACCACGAGCGCTCGAACTGCAGCAGCGAGCCAAGACTAAACCATAACACTGCACCGTCGACGCAATCGAAAAGCACCGGGCAACGAAGACTGCACAACGCCGAGACACCACCTGTGTCATGGGGTACATTCGAACGGTCGCGCCGGGCCGAGACGACGCCACGGAACCTGTGTACCACCGGCGTAGTCGAAGGGCATCACCAAGCATAGAACTCCACAAAGCACACCCCAAACATCACAAGACCGAGGGATGAAGACAACGCCATCAAGATGGAAACGACGAGAAGCGTCGCCGCTGTCTCGGCCAGCAGCAGGCCGACCAAGGATTTCTCCCCATCCCCGGTCACATCCACCACGCGATAAGTCACAGAGCAGCCGCCAATAGCGCCGGGTAGCGCTGAAATGGACGGCCCCAGATCCAGATGAATCCAACCGGCGGAGCGACGCCGGCAGGCACCCTTGACGCCGAGGGCACTAGTGAGGACCACCGGTGCGGCGCCCCTAGCGGGTAAAGCCACGAACAGCGGCAGCCCACCAGGGGAACTGGGAGGTGGAGGGCTCCAGAGTCGCAGGAGCCACGACGCCACCTTCGTTGGCGAGCACCGCGTAGAAGCACGACGACGACAAAGAAGGGGGCGCCGGAGGAGGGAGACGTGGCGGCAGAACCGCAGTCGGCGACGGCGAGTGATTGAGGGCGGGAGGCGGCGGAGCCTGACCCAAGGACGCGGAGCAGAGGGCGGGGCGCAGCGCCAGGAGCAGCGGGACTCCGCCGATGCAGCCACGAATTGGCCACCATGGGGGAGGAGCTTCGCCAGATTGGATCTGGGCGGGCTGGGCCGAGCGCGCGGGGAAGACATCAGGGCGCCGCCGCCGCCCCGGAACCGGCCAGGGAGGGGACAAGCGCCGTCGGAGTGGACGAGGGAGGAGGCGCTGGAGAGGGGGGCGCAGTGGTGGAGCGGCTCCGGCCAGATCGAGGGTTGGGGGAGGGATTCTGGCCAGGAGATGGGAACAAGACCGCCCCGCCGCCACCTTCCCTGGGCGCGGCGCGGCTTCGCACGGCCGGCCCTCCGGCGACGGCGCTGCGGGGAGCGGCGGTGTAGACGGAGCTTGTCTACACCGCATTCTGCTAGCACGTGAAGGCATTGTGCTAGATGGGCCAGAAGTTGGGCAACGTCTAGAAAAAGGAGACGTGCCAGAAAGAAGGAGCAGCCTGTCTAGTGTTGCAGGCTCTCCAGACAGCAGTTCGGGTGTGCCCCAAACGCCAGAAAAAAGAAGTTTGGCAACTTTAGAAGACGTGGCATCGTCTTCAACAGCACAGGAGACGATCGAGCAGCCACCTACACCAGTAGGCATACGACGCGTGTTGGACCTCTCTCTAGAAGAAGCACTTCAAATAAATTCGGTGAAGATGAAAAGTAAAGGGCAACGATGTTTGCACATCGAGGAACCAGAAAATTTTGAAGACGCAAATATGGAGGAGTATTGGCGTCAGGCTACAGAAGAGGAGTTGGGGTTGATCCACGACAACAATGCATGGAAGCTTGTGGATCTTCTCAACAATGAAAAAGCTATAAAGCTCAAGTGGGAATTCAAGGTCAAGAAAGATGTTGAAGGGTGTGTTAAGTACAAAGCGTGGCTAGCGGCCAAAGAGTATGTGCAAGAGGAAGCTGTGGACTTCGAAGAAGTGTTCGTTCCCATTGCAAAGATGAACTCGGTGAGATTACTCATCGCTCTCGCGGCTCAAGAATCATGGAAAGTACATCACATGGATGTAAACTCCGTGTTTTTGAAAGGCGAGATAGAAGGAGATGTGCATGTGAATCAACCACCGGCTTTTATCAAAGAGGGAGAAGAGCACAAGGTACTGAAGTTACAAAAAATCTTGTATGGGCTACGGCAAGGACCTCGGGAGTGGAACATCAAACTTGATCGGACATTGATTTCTCTTGGATTTGAGAAAGCCCCACTAGAGCATGCGATGTACAAGAGAGGTGAAGGAAGGGATCGTCTACTAGTTGGCATCTACGTCGACGACATGTTGATAACTGGAGCAGATGAAGAGGTGATTGCAAAGTTCAAACTACAAATGAAGGAGTTTTTCAAGATGGATGATCTTGGTATCTTGAGTCACTACCTTGGGATCGAGGTACAACAAAAGCCGGAGGAGATCACAATATGCCAGGAGGCATATGCAAAGAAGGTACTTGAAAGTTGTGGCATGAAAGATTGCAATTCAACTCATGTTCCGATGAAGCCACGTCTTATACTAAGCAAGAAAAGTGAAGCACCCACGGTTGATGCAACGGAGTATAGATGTGTGGTCCGAAGGTTGAGGTATCTCACAAATACAAGACCAGACTTGGCCTATTCTGTTGGCATAGTGAGTCACTTCATGCAAGCACCCACGATGGAGCATTGGGCAGCAATGAAAAATATACTCAGGTACATTAAAGGGACAACAAACTTCGGTTGTGTCTATTTGAGAGAGAAGAAGGAGATGGTGGAGCTACTTGGCTATAGTGATAGCGACATGCCAGGAGATGTGGACGACCGTGAGAGTACCTCGGGCGTGGCATATTTCTTGGGAGGAAGCATAGTAAGTTGGCTATCACAAAAGCAGAAGGTGGTCGCATTATCATCTCGTGAAGCAGAGTATATTGCAGCTCCAACCGCGGTGTGTCAAGGCATGTGCCTAGGAAGACTACTTGGTGACCTCACAGGTAAGGAATGAGTGGTGCTCAATGTTGACAGTGAGTCTACGACTTTTCTATGTGAGGATCCAGTGCGGCGAGAAAGGAGCAAGCACATTGATAGGATGTATCATTACAAAAAGGATTGCACATAAGAAGGTAAGATGAAGGTCAACTACAGTTGCACCGATGATCAGCTCGCGGACAATGAGGTAGTCCTGGATTAGGGGGTCCTCGGACAGCCGGACTATATACTTTGGCCGGACTGTTGGACTATGAAGATACAAGATTGAAGACTTCGTCCCGTGTCCAGATGGGACTCTCCTTTGCGTGGAAGGCAAGCTTGGCAATTCGGATATGTAGATCTCATCCCTTGTAACCAACTCTGTGTAACCCTAGCCCCCTCCGGTGTCTATATAAACCGGAGGGTTTAGTCCGTAGGACAACAACAATCATGATCATAGGCTAGCTTCTAGGGTTTAGCCTCTACGATCTCGTGGTCGATCAACTCTTGTAATACTCATATCATCAAGATCAATCAAGCAGGAAGTAGGGTATTACCTCCATCGAGAGGGCCCGAACCTGGGTAAACATTGTGTCCCCCGCCTCTTGTTACCATCCGCCTTAGACGCACAGTTCGGGACCCCCTACCCGAGATCCGCCGGTTTTGACACCGACATTGGTGCTTTCATTGAGAGTTCCACTACGCCGTCATGATAAGGCTTGATGGCTCGTCTTGTTGTCAAGGACAAAATTACCTCGGGGGGAGCCCTGGCTGTAGGCCAAACTCTCCGACTAGGCGGCTTCATCATGACCGCCCGTTCGGCCGTCGCGCCGACGATGATTTCTCGGGTCATCAAGAATAGCCTCCACGTCGGCTCGGGATTCGCCGAGCACATGGATCCAATGGAGCTCTCTTCCTTGAACGAGCTCTTGGATCACATCGCCGCCCTAGGAGTCGCTACGGACTATGATCGGATCGGGCTTAAACCCGACCAAAGGGAGATTAACTCTCCGCCGGTCACCCATCAGATAGCGATGGTCGAGGAGCAACGCAGCGATTCTTCATCTATCTTGAGGACAAACTATGTCCGGATTCCCGAGCTCTCCGAGCCGGATACCCGTCTACGCGAGGACATGGTTGTGACTGGCTGGTTTTTGCCCTCTCTCATTTGCTTGATTTTCATTTGGAGTCAATTTGAAATTTGGAGTTTTTCAATCTTTTCATATGGACTTAAACACTTGGGTACCCTTGGCTTTCACCCAAGTGCTTCATTTCCCTCCCTAATCATCATTCCCCTTCTGATCCACCCCAAAATAATCTTTGGAATATTTTTCTTAAATGAAAAATATTCATTTTTCTCCCAAAAACCCTAGCTAGTTCAATATGCTCCAAAGCAACCCCAATTTTTATGGCCCAGAAAAATCTGAGATAATTCACAAAGATTCTTTGAAACCTAGTGCACCTTCCTGAGCAAAAATATTTCATCACTTTTGGGAATATTATTGCTACAGAAATTATTTTCTGTTCTGGACTGAAAAGGTGGTTTCTACAGCAACTACCATTTTACTTGCTCCATTGTGCCTGGATTTTCTTGTGCATCTTCACCTTAGTAGATCATGGCTAACCTCCAAAGCACAGCCCCCAACTCCCAGCCATTTGACCTCAGTAACCTCTCAAAGTTACTGACCAGAAACTTACTTGGCATGTAAAAACTCCTCTACTTCACCTGGATCCAAACCAAAGCGTGCTAAACTTCAAAACCACCACGAACAATGCCAGACATGATTTTTGGACGTAGGCTGGGCTAAGGGAAGAGTTCGCGCGGTGGCCACGCGTGTCCACCATGTCATGCCTGCGTGTCGACGCGCTTTGAGTGTCGCCGAGTGCTCTGTTCGCACGTGCTCACTTCCCCCGTCTGCCCGAGCATGCCAAACTTCGCCACTATCCTTGTCTCAACGCCATTAACTTCCCCCTGGTGCTCGCCGATGTCGGAGCTCGCCGCAGCGAGCACGGGCACGGTCCGGCCAACCAATAGTGCGGTGTGCACTGTGCTCGTCGCCTTCTCCTCGTTCCTGTGCTCGTCCCCGTTCGCCAACATTCACCGCGTGAGCTACGTCGCCTTCTCCCCCTCTCACTGACGCCGCTCGTCGACGGGCGCCATGGACAGGTGTCCACCGGCAGAGCCGGAACCCCCCTCTCCGCTCGCCTATAAATGGAGCCGCCCCCAGCCTCCTCGAGCAGCATCCACCACTCCCACACACCCCACAAGCGCGTAGGAAACCGTAGCCCGGCCGGGCAGGCCGCAGGCCGCCGTCCTCGAGCTCGAGCTCGCCGGCGATCCCCTCTGGTCGCCGCGGTAGCTCCAGCCCCTCCCAGGCCAGGGCGACCCTTCCAGGACCTCCGCCTCTCTCCGGTGAAGCCATCCCGTCCCCCTGGAGCCCCTGGAGTTGCCTCTGCTCGCCGTCTTCCTCATCTCCGGCGACCACCGCGTTCTGCCTCCGCTTGCGAGGTCAATTCCGACGCCGTCTGACCACCCCTAGCTACGCTATGGGTATGGGCAGGTGCGCCTCTGTCCCCTCTCTCCATCCCTCCCTCTCGTTTTGGCCAAGGAGCCCTCGTCGCCAGCGAGAGCTCCGGCGAAGCCGCGACTCCCTCTGTTTCCTTCTCCCCCTCCTCCTCACCTGACTAGCAGGGCCTGCTAGTCAGCCACTCTGTACGCGCGCGAAGCGGTACGAGTGGTGGCGCCCCTGGGCTTTACGCCTTCGACGTCACCCCCCCCCCAGTTTGTTTATTTTTATTCAAATTCATTTGAATTTACAGAACGCTTTAAATAACCATACCTCTTCAACCATAAGTCCAAATGAATTGATTCTTTTTGCATTTTCTTCTTTGCAAAGAAATCTAGCAGCTCACCAAAGATGAGATTTTTCTGAGCTGTTTAGAATTTCTGGTGATTTTCAGAAGTGTTCTTGATATTTTCTTTTTGTGCTTAAAATTATTTTCAGAGGGTGAGGCTTGTCTTGAGGATCACCAGAAGGCTTGTGAACCTCATCTGCACTAAGGCAAGCCACAACAACATTTTCATGGTGTCATTTCAATATTTATGATTTTCTTACTTGAATGAAATGATTAATCCATGCATTTAAATAACTATTATGTTATTTATATTCTGTTAAGTGTTTGTTAGTTATTATGCTTGATTTACAGAATGTTGAAACTAGCTTAGTTGGTAAAGCAAAGCTAAGATCTATTTGTGGTGATGATAAAAATAATTTTGTTATGCATGTTAGTAATTACTTAAAGTTATTTTTCTTGCATAAATAAAATAGTAAAATTTGCTAGAAAATATTCTGTTAAGTACTTGTTTAGCCATTTTACTTGACTTACAGAATGTTTGAACCTAACTTGGTTGGTAAAGAAATTAGGATTTGTTTGTGGTATAATCTTTGCTATGCATGTAAGAAATTAATCGAAGTTACTTTCTTGCATGAGAAAATAATAAAACTTGCTGCAAAATATTTTGGTTAAAGTGTGAGTTACCCTGACCAGGAAAGTAATATAAGTTGTTGATGTTTATGCTTAGTGTGAATATGGTTGACATCAGTCATTTTCGTTAATATGTGATGCATGTGTAGTTTTGCATTTCATGGCATGCTATGACACCGGTCATTTTCGTTTTAAGTTGAACCTGAATATAACTCAACTTGAATATATCGTTGACTGGGTCATGGTGCCGCTGAATCGAGTTTTTCCCAGTGCAACCACATTTGCCTTTGTGGGAAGGCCTTGATTCGGTCCATTGACATTGCCTCTGGTCGGTGCCTCCAACTAGGGAAGGTTATGGCATGCTTACCCTGGCCCGGTAAGCAGGCATAACCTTGTGTGCCCGTTGTTGAGATTATGGTACCGGGTCCCCGAGTGGGATCGTTTTGGCCACGACGGTGGTCGTTGTGTCTTTGGTAGACACGGGGCCACCCAGGACTAGCCCGTTGGGGATTGGGTCGGAGTGGCCGGGAGAGTGTCATGGCAATGGAAGGGTTTTGTCGGAATGCCGTTGGTCCACCCGAATGGGAGTGCGAGGCCATGGGTTCCGTGGTGTGGGTACAGTGTGCTACCTCTGCAGAGTGTATAATCTATCGATAGCCGAGTCCACGGTCACGGACGCCTCGTAGTAGGTCCCACCATGAGTCAACGTTTAATAAAATTTGCACACTAAGTTATGAACTTTGCACTGTTGATGATGGCTGAAAGGCCATCGAGATGTTCGGGACCAAATATTGGTCGTGGTTGTGATCGCCGTAAGGATCACGAGTTACTCTTGTCAAGACCACGATGGTGGTTTGTTTGTGATCCGAGAATGATCACGGTTGGTAAGTCCGTCCCGAGGGACGTTCGAGCATGATCACAGCATGTTGGACATATAGTGTTGCATTATTATTAATTGGTTAATTATCATGATATTGTTTGCCATTATGATTATGCCTGTTGTGAGCTTGCAAGTACATTCAATGTACTGACCTGGCGTGTCATGCCAGATTTCAGGAAAGTCTCGTTGGAAAGGAGTGCTGCTCGAGTCTAGATCGTGTCCACATCGGTGTCCCTGTGATATGGAGTTTCCGCTACGACGTTGTTCCGCTGCCGCGTAGTTGTTATGATCGAGGCCCCTTTATGTTCACTAAATAATGTACATATTGTTCAGCCGCACCGGGCGTGCTGCTTGGCCTCGACATCTGTTGTAATATAAACTCTGATCCGCTAGCATCAATAAAGCGGTTGTTTTCTGTACCAAGATGTTGTGTGTTGCCAGAAGACATGGTCTCTGGGCTGGCAATGCATGGTAAACCGGTCGCTCTGAGCCGGGGTGCCACAACGCTTGGTATCAGAGCCGCGCTGACTGTAGGCCACGCTAGACTACGACGTGTTAACTGGACGTTAGATACGAGTTTAAGTTGAGTGCCGGTAGCAATTGTAGCTGGTTGTTGCATTGCATGCATTTGGTTTATATTTTTATGCTAACCTGCTAATGGTTGTGAGTGTAGATGGCTCCGGTGCCGTATCCGTGCCAGTTGCAGCTGATGCCGTACACGTCACCGCACCTCCTTCGCAACGTGTGGCGTCGGCTGTACCCTCTCGGAGACGACCAGTCTATCGTGTGTACCGGGAGCGTCTAGCTGATTCAGTGTATGAGTATCACGCAGTGGTCACTCTGCGCACTAGTTCCGATTCCAGCTCTTACACTCGTACTTCTCGGAGCGGTTACGCCTCCACCGCTTCTCAGGCTGTCCAGTTTGCTGCATTCGAGGTCCTTGTCGAGCTTCGCTACAACGAGGTCCGAATGCAGAACCACCCAGGTTTCTATTACTACCCTTCTCTGCACGACAATGGTCGTGTCCGTTTCCCTATCATTGATCCGGAGTCTGATAGTGTTGCTAGCCACCTTGCTCGTTATGTCACTGCTAGCTATCTTATGATCCACGAGCTGGCTCGAGAGCTGACTCGTGCCCGTACTGCTTTAGCCGCTGCTTTAGTCACTACTAGATCTGCCACTACTCCATCTTCTCTGGGATTTACCCCTTATATTCCAGCCAGTTCTAGTTCCCCTATTTCACCGGTTACTCCTCCGAGTAGCACGGGCGTCTCGGCCGTGAATCCTCTCAGTACTCCTGCCGAGTGGGTTTCACTTCTCGCTACTCCTGTAGCCCCGATGCTTCATCCTACCCCTGCCCCTGAGGGAGAGCCCTCGAGGCAGCGCCGTCGTGTTACCTTTAACCCGGAGGTTTCCGTTAACCTCGTCAGTTCAGGATCCGAGACCGCTTCAGGGGAGGACACCGCAGCACCAGCAGAGCAGTAGTATCTTTGAGTATTCGCAGTCGTCCGGATGATGTACGGATGTAGTCGTACGAGTCATGATGTTTCGTTGCATGTATGAGAGTAGTTGAACCTGGCGTGTTGTTTATCTTTCATGTATGAGTCTATGTATAATTATGTTGGGACTTTATTCGCCGTATTTTCTTCGCTCTTTTGTTTTCTTCCGGGATTTGTTGCTGGCTTTTCCCCAAATTTATTCTTGGATGTTTCTCATCTCGATTGCGTTGTCTTGGGAAAAATCCACAATAGGATGACGCGGGGAGGCAGCAGTAGCAACGTTCGTGAGGGAACTCCTGTTCGTCGTTCCGCACGACAGGCAGGACATTCTCCCGAGCCGTACGTTCCGCCACCGCCTCCACCGCCAAATCCGCCCTCCACCGAGCAAATTCTGCGTATGTTTGAGGAAAGAAGGAACAATGATCTGATCGAAATATTAAGAAGTGTGCAAGCTATGGTTGGACAGAATGGAAATCAGAACGGTCATCACTCAAAGCTGTCAGATTTTCAAAGGACCAAGCCACCCAGTTTCAGTCAGATTGTTGACCCATTGGATGCAGACGATTGGTTGCGTACCATTGAGAAAAAGCTTGAGATTGCTCGTACTGAAGAAAATGATAAAGTTCCATTTGCAACTCATTACCTTGAAGGCGCAGCTGCCATATGGTGGGAAAATGCAAAAGCCATGTGGCCTGTTGATGAAGAAATCACCTGGGAAAAGTTTAAGGATCAGTTCCGGAAATATCATATCCCTACTGGAGTTATGAAGACTAAGCAGCGTGAATTTCTCGCACTCGTCCAAGGAAATCAGTCTGTGGGTGAATATTTGCAAAAATTCAATCATCTGGCCCGTTACTCTCTTTATGACGTGGCCACCGAAGAAAGGAAGATTGACAGATTTCTTGGAGGCTTAAATCCGCAACTCCGGTGTACTCTCAGTATGCTTGATTTCCCAGATTTCCAAACTCTGGTGAACAAGGCTTTCATTGCTGAACGGGAGCACAAGCTTATATCAGATAATAGGCCTGTTAACAACGACAACAAGCGTAAGTTTGAGCCAAAGAAGGATGGGCAACCAGTGCAAAAGGCTCGTACCTGGCAGCAGACTCAGGTGGAATACAAGCCAAATTGGCAACAGAATGTTAACAAGACCACCACTCAAGTCAAGAATGTCGTGACCAACCCAATGCATGAGGAGCGTCAGCGCAATAATTCTTGCTTCAGTTGTGGGCAGAACGGACATTATGCCAGACAGTGCCCCAAGAACAACAAGGCGAATGCCCTAATCAGGCCACAAGTCAACTTTATGGAGTCATGCCCGACCCAGCAAAACTTCACTGGGCACGTGCATCATATCTCAGCCGATGAAGCCCAAGAGAACCCAGAAGTCGTCATTGGTATGTTTTCTGTTAATGACATACCTGCCGTAATTTTATTTGACTCTGGGGCTTCCCATTCTTTTATTTCTCGGAGTTTTGCTGCCCAAAACAAATTTCCTTGTACGCTTTTGGGCAAAAATATGCTGGTACAAACCCCGGGATCTTTAATCAAGAGCAATCTGGTCTGCCGTGATCTGGAAATCAATATCAACGGAGTCTACTTTCCAACCTCTCTGATAATCATTGAGTCTGAAAAGTTGGATATTATATTGGGTATGAATTGGTTGACCCAATATCAAGTTTGCATAAACTGCGCAACACGAGAAGTCACTTTGACCAGTCTGAATGGGCAGACTACCAAATTCTATGCTCGCAAGAATATACCCAAGCAAGAATTGGTTTTCACCGCTGTGGCTGAGTTGGAATTAATTCCTGTGGTCAGCGAGTACCCTGATGTATTTCCAGAAGAACTGCCAGGCATGCCACCAGATCGGGAGCTGGAATTTGCAATAGATCTTGTGCCCGGAACTGCACCGTTATACAAGAAGTACTACCGGATGCCCTCATCAGAATTAGTGGAGCTAAAGAAACAGCTTGATGAACTGCTCCAGAAAGGATATATTCGTCCCAGCTCTTCACCATGGGGATCACCTGCTATTTTCGTGGACAAAAAGGATGGCAGTCTCCGCATGTGCGTAGATTACCGCCAGCTGAATGAGGTCACCATCAAAAATAAATATCCGCTGCCAAGGATTGATGATCTGTTTGATCAGCTCAGTGGGGCTAAAGTATTCTCTAAGATCGATTTACGGACCGGATATCATCAGCTCAAGATTAAAAAGGAGGATATTCCTAAGACCGCATTCACTACTCGGTACGGTCTTTATGAATATACCGTGATGTCCTTTGGTCTCACCAATGCCCCTGCTTTCTTCATGCATATGATGAACAAAGTATTCATGGACTTCCTCGACAAATTCGTGGTAGTCTTCATCGATGACATCCTCATTTACTCCAAGGGTGAAGAAGAGCACAAGGATCACCTCCGAGCAGTGCTACAACGACTCCGCGACCATCAGCTATACGCCAAATTCAGTAAATGCGAATTTTGGCTCAAGCAAGTTGGGTTTCTCGGACATGTACTATCCGCCGAAGGTATAGCCGTGGACCCGAGCAAAGTAAAGGATGTGCTCGATTGGGTGCCGCCCACGACCGTGACGCAGATCCGGAGTTTTCTCGGATTAGCTGGATATTACCGTCGTTTCATTGAAGGGTTTTCCAAGATTGCTAAACCCATGACGGAGCTGCTCAAAAAGGATAAGAAGTTTGAATGGACGGAGGACTGTGAGAAAAGTTTTAATGAGCTAAAGATACGGCTGACAACCGCACCTGTATTGACTCTTCCAGACATTTATCGCAGTTTTGATGTGTATTGTGACGCCTCCAGGCAAGGCATTGGTTGCGTACTTATGCAAGACAGCAATGTAGTAGCATGTGCATCGCGACAGCTATGACACCACGAGGGAAATTATCCTACTCATGATTTGGAATTGGCTGCGGTGGTTCATGCGCTAAAAATTTGGAGACACTACCTCATTGGAAAAAGGTGCCAAATTTTTACCGACCACAAAAGTCTCAAATACATCTTTACTCAGCCAGATTTAAACCTCCGTCAACGAAGATGGCTAGAGTTGGTCAAGGATTAGGATCTTGGAATAAATTACCACCTGGGTAAGGCCAACGTGGTTGCCGATGCACTCAGTCGAAAGCCCGTCAGCTTAAATGTCATATTCAAATCCTTGCCTCCCGAACTCCAAGAGGAGATCGCTCAGCTCAACCAGGTCATAGTGGATGCTAGCCTCGCTAATATTTTGGAAGTTACCCCCACACTTGAGGAAGAGATCCGCAAGGCCCAGCCAGCTGACGCCAAGCTGCAAAGACGTGCCAAGGGCCAGATGGTAGAGCAGACCCCTGATTTCTCCAAGGACAAATTCGGTACCCTCCGATTCCGTGGACGGATTTGTGTACCCAATCAACCGGACTTAAAGAAGAAAATCCTGTGAGAAGCACACGAATCCTCATATTCCATTCACCCGGGAGGTACGAAAATGTATGAGGACCTTAGACAAATATTCTGGTGGGATGGAATGAAGAAAGATATTGCCTAGTTTGTGGCTTGTTGCGACATATGTAACAAGGTGAAGGCAGAGCATCAGAAGCCAGCCGGACTCCTCCAACCGCTGCCGGTTTCACAATGGAAATGGGATGACGTTTGTTTGGATTTCATTACGGGATTGCCTAAGACTCAGCGAGGCAATGATGCAATCTGGGTCATAGTGGACACCCTAACCAAGGTTGCTCACTTCATTCCGATCAGCACCAGATACAGAGCAGATCAACTTGCACAGCTGTATGTATCCAAAATAGTCAGTCTGCATGGAGTACCCCAAACTATCACTTCCGATCAAGGTTCCCTGTTTACCTCCGCTTTTTGGTCACGCCTCCATCAAGCCTTGGGGACAGCACTGAAATATAGTACTGCTTATCATCCTCAGACGGATGGACAGACAGAACGGGTAAATCAAATACTCGAAGATATGTTGCGAGCCTGTGCTTTAGCCCAAGGACCTAAATGGGAAGACTGCTTGCCATATGCCGAGTTTTCCTATAACAACAGCTTCCAGACCAGTCTAAAAATGTCACCGTATGAAGCTCTGTATGGCCGTAAGTGCCGCACTCCTTTAAATTGGTCTCAAACTGGAGATAGCCGTATCTTCGGAACAGATCTCATGATGGAAGCTGAGAAACAAGTTAAGGAAATCAGAGACAGATTGCAATTGGCCAAATCTCGACAGAAAAGTTATTATGATGCAAAGCACCGACAGATCAATTTTGAACCCGGAGAACACGTATACCTCCGAGTCACTCCTATGAAAGGAGTCAAGAGATTTCAGACTCGTGGAAAGTTGGCACCCAGATTTATTGGTCCATTCCCGGTTATGTCTCGAGTGGGTACTGTTGCATATCAATTGGAACTACCCGCTGAATTGGCAGACGTGCACAACGTGTTTCATGTTTCACAATTGAGACGATGCATATCCCCGCCTGAGAAAAGGACTGCTATGGCTGAGGTAGAGTTGGCAAATGATTTAACTTATGAAGAGAGACCGTTTAGAATTTTGGATCAGATGGAAAGGGTCACTCGCAGTAAAGTAAGGAAATTTTACAAAGTTCAGTGGGAGCATCACACAGAGTCAGAATCAACTTGGGAGCGGGAAGAATTTCTACAGTCACATTATCCAGAGTGGTTTTCCCAAGCAACCGAATCTCGAGGACGAGATTCATTCTAAGTGGGGGAGGTTTGTGACAGCCTGGTTTTTGCCCTCTCTCATTTGCTTGATTTTCATTTGGAGTCAATTTGAAATTTGGAGTTTTTGAATCTTTTCATATGGACTTAAACACTTGGGTACCCTTGGCTTTCACCCAAGTGCTTCATTTCCCTCCCTAATCATCATTCCCCTTCTGATCCACCCCAAAATAATCTTTGGAATATTTTTCTTAAATGAAAAATATTCATTTTTCTCTCAAAAACCCTAGCTAGTTCAATATGCTCCAAAGCAACCCCAATTTTTATGGCCCAGAAAAATCTGAGATAATTCACAAATATTCTTTGAAACCTAGGGCACCTTCCTGAGCAAAAATATTTCATCACTTTTTGGAATATTTTTGCTACAGAAAATATTTTCTGTTCTGGACAGAAATGGTGGTTTCTACAGCAACTACCATTTTACTTGCTCCATTGTGCCTGGATTTTCTTGTGCATCTTCACCTTAGTAGATCATGGCTAACCTCCAAAGCACAGCCCCCAACTCCCAGCCATTTGACCTCAGTAACCTCTCAAAGTTACTGACCAGAAACTTACTTGGCATGTAAAAACTCCTCTACTGCACCTGGATCCAAACCAAAGCGTGGTAAACTTCAAAACCACCACGAACAACATGCCAGACATGATTTTTGGACGTAGGCTGGCCTGAGGGAAGAGTTCGCGCGGTGACCACGCGTGTCCACCATGCCATGCCTGCGTGTCGACGCGCTCTGAGTGCCGCCGAGCGCTCTGTTCGCGCGTGCTCGCTTCCCCCGTCTGCCCGAGCGTGCCAAACTTCGCCACCATCCTCGTCTCAACGCCATTAACTTCCCCCTGGCGCTCGCCGACGCCGGAGCTCGCCGCAGCGAGCACGGGCACGGTCCGGCCAACCCAACAGTGCGGTGCGCACTGTGCTCGTCGCCTTCTCCTCGTTCCTGTGCTCGTCCCCGTTCGCCAACAGTCGCCGCGTGAGCTGCGTCGCCTTCTCCCCCTCTCACTGACGCCGCTCGTCGCCGGGCGCCGTGGACAGGTGTCCACCGGCGGAGCCCGAACCCCCCCTCTCCGCTCGCCTATAAATGGAGCCGCCCCCGGCCTCCTCGAGCACCATCCACCACTCCCACACACCCCACAAGCGCGTAGGAAACCGTAGCCCGGCCGAGCAGGCCGCGGGCCGCCGTCCTCGAGCTCGAGCTCGCCGGCGATCCCCTTTGGTCGCCGCGGTAGCTCCAGCCCCTCCCAGGCCAGGGCGACCCTTCCAGGGCCTCCGCCTCTCTCCGGTGAAGCCATCCCGTCCCCCTGGAGCCCCTGGAGTTGCCTCTGCTCGCCGTCTTCCTCATCTCCGGCGACCACCGCGTTCTGCCTCCGCTTGCGAGGTCGATTCCGACGCCGTCCGACCACCCCTAGCTACGCTACGGGTACGGGCAGGTGCGCCTCCGTCCCCTCTCTCCATCCCTCCCTCTCGTTTTGGCCAAGGAGCCCTCGTCGCCGGCGAGAGCTCCGGCGAAGCCGCGACTCCCTCTGTTTCCCTTCTCCCCTCCTCCTCACCTGACTAGTGGGGCCCGCTAGTCAGCCACTCTGTACGCGCGCGAAGCGGTACGAGTGGTGGCGCCCCCGGGCTTTACGCCTTCGACGTCACCCCCCCCCAGTTTGTTTATTTTTATTCAAAATTCATTTGAATTTACAGAACACTTCAAACAGCCATAACTCTTCAACCATAAGTCCAAATGAATTGATTCTTTTTGCATTTTGTTCTTTGCAAAGAAATCTAGCAGCTCACCAAAGATGAGATTTTTCTGAGCTGTTTAGAATTTCTGGTGATTTTCAGAAGTGTTCTTGATATTTTCTTTTTGTGCTTAAAATTATTTTCAGAGGGTGAGGCTTGTCTTGAGGATCACCAGAAGGCTTGTGAACCTCATCTGCACTAAGGCAAGCCACAGCAAAATTTTCATGGTGTCATTTCAATATTTATGATTTTCTTACTTGAATGAAATGATTAATCCATGCATTTAAATAACTATTGTGTTATTTATATTCTGTTAAGTGTTTGTTAGTTATTATGCTTGATTTACAGAATGTTGAAACTAGCTTAGTTGGTAAAGCAAAGCTAAGATCTATTTGTGGTGATGATAAAAATAATTTTGTTATGCATGTTAGTAATTACTTAAAGTTATTTTCTTGCATAAATAAAATAGTAAAATTTGCTAGAAAATATTCTGTTAAGTACTTGTTTAGCCATTTTACTTGACTTACAGAATGTTTGAACCTAACTTGGTTGGTAAAGAAATTAGGATTTGTTTGTGGTATAATCTTTGCTATGCATGTAAGAAATTAATCGAAGTTACTTTCTTGCATGAGAAAATAATAAAACTTGCTGCAAAATATTTTGGTTAAAGTGTGAGTTACCCTGACCAGGAAAGTAATATAAGTTGTTGATGTTTATGCTTAGTGTGAATATGGTTGACATCAGTCATTTTCGTTAATATGTGATGCATGTGTAGTTTTGCATTTCATGGCATGCTATGACACCGGTCATTTTCGTTTTAAGTTGAACCTGAATATAACTCAACTTGAATATATCGTTGACTGGGTCATGGTGCCGCTGAATCGAGTTTTTCCCAGTGCAACCACATTTGCCTTTGTGGGAAGGCCTTGATTCGGTCCATTGACATTGCCTCTGGTCGGTGCCTCCAACTAGGGAAGGTTATGGCATGCTTACCCTGGCCCGGTAAGCAGGCATAACCTTGTGTGCCCGTTGTTGAGATTATGGTACCGGGTCCCCGAGTGGGATCGTTTTGGCCACGACGGTGGTCGTTGTGTCTTTGGTAGACACGGGGCCACCCAGGACTAGCCCGTTGGGGATTGGGTCGGAGTGGCCGGGAGAGTGTCATGGCAATGGAAGGGTTTTGTCGGAATGCCGTTGGTCCACCCGAATGGGAGTGCGAGGCCATGGGTTCCGTGGTGTGGGTACAGTGTGCTACCTCTGCAGAGTGTATAATCTATCGATAGCCGAGTCCACGGTCACGGACACCTCGTAGTAGGTCCCACCATGAGTCAACGTTTAATAAAATTTGCACACTAAGTTATGAACTTTGCACTGTTGATGATGGCTGAAAGGCCATCGAGATGTTCGGGACCAAATATTGGTCGTGGTTGTGATCGCCGTAAGGATCACGAGTTACTCTTGTCAAGACCACGATGGTGGTTTGTTTGTGATCCGAGAATGATCACGGTTGGTAAGTTCGTCCTGAGGGACGTTCGAGCATGATCACAGCATGTTGGACATATAGTGTTGCATTATTATTAATTGGTTAATTATCATGATATTGTTTGCCATTATGATTATGCCTGTTGTGAGCTTGCAAGTACATTCAATGTACTAACCTGGCGTGTCATGCCAGATTTCAGGAAAGTCTCGTTGGAAAGGAGTGCTGCTCGAGTCTAGATCGTGTCCACATCGGTGTCCCTGTGATATGGAGTTTCCGCTACGACGTTGTTCTGCTGCCACATAGTTGTTATGATCGAGGCCCCTTTATGTTCACTAAATAATGTACATATTGTTCAGCCGCACCGGGCGTGCTGCTTGGCCTCGACATCTGTTGTAATATAAACTCTAATCCGCTAACATCAATAAAGCGGTTGTTTTCTGTACCAAGATGTTGTGTGTTGCCAGAAGACATGGTCTCTGGGCTGGCAATGCATGGTAAACCGGTCGCTCTGAGCAGGGGTGCCACAATGGCCCAAGCTTCGAACCTAGAATCGGACAGCGGGCCAGAAAAATTGGGCAACATCCCGGAGCCCGAACTGCCAAGCTCGGAAACTCCTCTGCCCCTGGGTCTCAGATCGGGTCAGGGTTTGGACCTAAATCTACCCACCCACCCAGACATAAGTGATCTTTCCCACATTAGACAAGAGCCCCAAGAGACAGTACATCACTATTGGGCCAGATTCCTCCTTGTGATGAGCAAGGTCAAGGACTGTCGCGAGGAAGACGCAATTTCATTCTTTTGCAAAAAATTCACGGACAAAGGAATCCTCAACGCCATAAGTCGCCGTGACATAGCACACTTCGCTGACTTGGCGGCCATAGTACGGAAGTAATGTGCGATGGAAAGCGCCTGGAAAACCCAAACAAAATTCTGGGATCCTCTGGCTCTCACTAAACCACCCGTCCGAACTAAAAGGGTGTACTCTCGTAAGTCACCCGATCTAATTACAAAGAAACCAAAGCCCACTACAGGGCGCGGAACTGTATTGGAGGGATGGCTCAATGGGCCATGCAAAATTCACAGTACACCGGATACCATGCCAACACACAGCCTTAGAGCATGTTGGATACTCCGGCAGGTGGCCAAGAGCGGCGAGGATCTCCTCATCAACAATACCATAGAGCACCATCCCGTGGAAAATAACAAGACAGTATTGACAGTCTTCGAGACTTTCACCTCAAATAATAGGCGCAAGCGAGCATTCCGCAGCCTCGCCGAAGTCTGCCACGTTGCAGCAATAAATCCATGGAATGATACGACCATAACCTTCAATATCAGTGACGAACCTCAATTCCGAACAGTCCGAGCACCAGCCGCTTTGGTCCTTAGTCAAATTGTGGACGGCTTCCGGCTTACTAAAGTGCTCATGGACGGTGGCAGCGGATTAAACCTCATCTACGAGGAGACTCTTAGCAAAATGGAAATAGACAAGAGCCGCATTGAGCAAAGCAGCACGACCTTCATAGGAATCATCCCTAGTCGGAAGGCACGATGTGCGGGAAAAATCACACTAGATGTGGTATTCGGCACGCCGGAGAATTATAGGTCCGAAGAAATCACATTCCAAGTGGCCCCGTTCAGTAGCGGATACCACGCCCTTTTAGGGCGGGAGGCATTCACGATCTTCCAAGCTATACCCCATTACGGGTACATGAAGCTCAAGATGCCCGGGCGCAATGGAATCATCACTCTAGCTAGTGATCCGAACATAGCACTCCGCGCCGAAAATAAAACTGCCGCACTGGCCCTCGAGGCGTTATCTGAAGCCCTCGCGGCCGAAGAACTAACTGCACTGCGCTCCACAGTGGACAAGGACGACGTGATACTCGACAAAAGACCCAAGTCCACCTCTTTTAAACCAGCGGACGAAATAGTCAAATTCCAGGTCCACCCAACGGACCCTACAAAAACAGCATCCATCGGGGCACAGCTGAACCCCACAGCAGACGCCGCACTGCGGGAGTTCTTACGCGAGAATTGGGACATCTTCGCCTGGCATCCTTCAGACATGCCAGGAATCCCACGCAGGCTGGCCGAGCATAGCCTAAACATTCTAAAGGGATACAAGCCGGTCAAGCAGACTCTTTGGTGTTTCTCAGAGCCTAAGCGACAAGCCATGGGAGAGGAGCTAGCCAAGTTACTCGAGGCCGGATTCATTAGAGAAATAAAACATCCGGACTGGCTAGCAAACCTGGTAATGGTACCAAAGAAGGACAAATCCTGGCGCCTATGTGTCGATTTCAAGGACCTTAACAACGCTTGCCCCAAGGATCCCTTCCCCCTCCCCCGCATTGATCAAATTATCGACGCTACTGCAGGACACGACTCATTTTGTTTCCTCGACGCATACTCCGGATACCATCAAATCACGATGGCGGAGTCCGATCAAGCCGCAACGGCATTCATCACTCCATATGGCCCCTTCTGTTTTAACACCATGCCTTTCGGGCTCAAAAACGCCGGTGCAACCTATCAACGCATGATTCAGACATGCCTGGAAACACAAATCGGCAAAACAGTGGAGGCATACGTAGACGATGTGGTCATTAAAACTAGAAATGTCGAATCCTTAATAGACGACTTGAGGCTCACGTTCGACAATCTCCGAACATATGACATCAAGCTCAATCCGGAAAAATGCGTTTTCGGCGTGCCCGCCGGAAAGCTCTTGGGCTTCATCGTTTCCAATAGATGAATTGAAGAAAATCCGGCTAAAATCCAAGCTCTGTCACAGTTGGCTATCCCAACAGACCTCAAGCAAATCCAGAAACTAACTGGATGCGTGGCTGCCTTAAGCCGCTTTATCTCCCGATTGGGAGAAAAGGCACTACCCCTTTATCGTCTTCTTCGACGCACCGAACAATTCGAATGGACCGATGCGGCCATGGCAGGATTGGAAGAAATAAAAGCCATCTTGGCCAGCAACCCAATCTTGGCCGCGCCAAATATCGGTGAACCAATGCTGTTATATATAGCGGCAACACACCAAGTTGTAAGCGCAGTGCTTGTCGTCGAACGAGAGACGGACGGACATAAGTTCCCGCTTCCAAAGCTGGTATACTACGTATCCACTGTCCTCACTCCATGCAAATCATAGTACCCACATTATCAAAAGATAGCATACGCGGTCTTCATGGCATCCCGGAAACTACGACACTACTTTCAAGAGTGTTCAATTACGGTGGCTTCAGAAGTACCACTCAACGACATAATAAATAACCGCGATGCCACGGGCCGGATTGCTAAATGGGCTATTGAGCTCCTCCCATTCGACATAACATACAAACCATGGCGAGCCATTAAGTCGCAAGTACTGGCTGATTTCGTCAACGAATGGACAGAAGCCGAACTCCCTAAAGAGTACGGCGCGTACTCCAATTGGATCATGCACTTTGACGGCTCTAAGATGCTGGCTGGTCTGGGGGCAGGCATCGTCCTGACCTTCCCCACCGGAGATACAGTCCAATACGTACTCCAAATATTATACACAGACTCCAACAATGCAGCAGAATATGAGGCCCTCTTGCATGGTCTCCGGATGGCAGTCTCCATGGGCATTCAACGCCTAGAGGTGCGTGGGGATTCGAACCTCGCAATATCTCAAATAAATGGAGACTTTGACGCCAAGGACCCAAAAATGGCGGCTTACCGCAACGCCGTCCTCAAAATGTCAGCTCGGTTCGAGGGGCTCGAATTCCACCATGTGGCCCGAGAAAACAATCAAGCGGCAGATATCCTCGCCCGCATCGGCGATAAGCGCGACCCGGTCCCACCTAATATTTTCTTGGAAAGGCTGTTTCAGCCATCCGTGGTGTGGGAAGGGGAGACCGGCAACAACAGTCCGGATCCGGCCACAACGCCCGATCCCGAACACTCTGACGTATTCGGAGCCTCTGCCACCGAAATAACACCTTCGACCCACGTGATTATGGCTGTCATCGCCCCATGGACAGAACCCTTCTTGGCCTACCTAACTAGGCAAGAACTCCCTGAGGACCCAAACGAGGCACGTTGCATTGTGCGGCGGTCTAAAGCCTACAAGGTCCACGAGGGAGAGCTTTATAAGAAAAGCGCTACCGGAGTACTTCAAAGGTGCATCTCCGAAGAGGAAGGACGGCAACTTTTGCAAAACAAAGCCATCTGCCACCTACCGCTCTCCGAACAATCCCCATTACCTGGCCCTTTGCGGTCTGGGGGCTTGATATGGTCGGACCCCTTAAAGGCAGAAGCCATAAGAAAAAGTACCTATTGGTCATGGTGGATAAATTCACCAAATGGATAGACGCCAAACCAGTTAAAACGGGCGAGTCCAGACCAGTGATAGACTTCATATCCGGGGTTGTGCACCATTATGGTGTCCCCCACAGCATCATCACCGATAACGGCTCGAACTTCACAGCTGACGAGGTAAAAACTTGGTGCGGCAACATGGGCATTAAGCTCGATTATGCCTCCGTCTATCACCCCCAAACAAACGGTCAAGTCGAACGAGCAAATGGTCTTATTATGAGCAGCATTAAACCCAGACTAGTGCAATCCTTGAAGGAATCAGATACGCACTAGGTTGAGGAGCTCGACTCCGTACTATGGGGGCTGCGGACCACGCCGAATCACACTACCGGATACACACTGTTTCTTATGGTGTACGGCGCAGAGGCGGTACTGCCCTGCGACATCATTCATGACTCACCTCGAGTGCGCATGTACGAAGAGAAAGAAGCCGTGCTTGATCGGCAGGACAGTTTAGATGCCCTGTAGGAGGAGCGTGACGTTGCAAAAGCCTGCTCCGCATTCTATCAGCAACAGGCTCGACGGTATCAAAGCAGAGAAGTACGGGCCAAAACTTATAACGTTGGCAAACTCGTTCTACGCCTACCAGAGAAGAAAAAGGACAAGCTCAAGCCCAAATGGGAAGGTCCCTTCATCATCGATAAAGTTCTCACCGGTGGAGCATACCGTCTGCGTGATGCATCGGACAATCGACTCGAGCCAAATCCATGGAACGCGGCCAGACTCCAAAGATTCTACGCCTAGTGCCGGACTCTGTGTTCGTCTCCTTACCTCCGCCCTTTATATATATATATATATATATATATATATATATATATATATATATATATCCGCTATCTGTCTTTCTTTCTTTCTTTCTTCCCTTTTTCTTCATGGCCTTAAAAGCTTAAAGTGTGTCTTGACTACACAATCTTGACGCACCGTGCGTGCTCATTATACCTGGGGGCTTCTTACACAGAAGCTTAATATAATTATACTCCAGGCTTTATGCCCCTTGCACATGTGTTACTTTTCTACATGTACCTTTTCTTCGCCATTATATGCATCGATATGTCTTAAGTTTTGGCCAAGATGGGTTCCCTGGCTCTTGTGTTTATGCCCTACGTTCCCGTTAATTCGGATAGGGTATAAGGGGAGCACTGCGATTGTTACTGCCGTGTCAGCCGGATGTGTACCTCAGACTAGGTGAAGCCGAAAGCTAGCATTCTTAAGGGAATATTTGGTCGGTGAACAAAAGATGACTTTTACTTATTGCAATACATGCCCCCAGATGTTTATACCCTGCGTCTCTTTTCGCAGTTCAGACATGCACATTAATGCATGCATACCCAGGGAAAGGAACCCTTAACGGAACTATTCTCCCTGGAAGATGTTTCTTACTATCCATGTAATATAACATAGCTAGTTGGGTACTTGTCTGTTCAAGCACTTATGACCCCTACGCCTGGTTTCCACGCGTACCCCGGTTTTTACATAACTGAGCGGGTATTCGGATACACTCCGGACTGTCGGGTAAGGAGGTCGAAGCGAAAAGGTCCGCCATGACAAATGATTTACAATCCGGCTAGGGACAAAATATGTCATTTGAAGTACACAATCACTTAGACTGACTAAATTCTTCTTCTATACCATCCAACAGCCTGTCTAGCCTACAATCCTGTTGGGAATACTTTGCGGCTAATTTTACCTGGTCATACACTAGACTAACGGGGATCACTTTCCCATCAGACCCTACAGGCCCGACCTCGGCCATGTGGTTCGGGTCAGCCTTGGTATATCGCGTCTTCACCATGGCCCAGGCTTCCCTTGCACCTTGTCGATAGGCCGATATCTTCCATAATCGGAAGCGCCGCCGTGCTCCCTTGAGCATCTCTACGAGCTCCCTCATGCCTCCTGGCAGGGAGGCGGATGGCCACAAGGCCTGGGTAATGCCCTGCATCACCTGTCGAACTTGTTCGTGCAGTTGTGAGAGCTCTTGCAGAAGATCGCCCGCAGATCCGGGCATCCCCTCTTCGGGACGACCCTCAGCATACCTACAGATATAACTCTGTTAGCCAGTTTCTTCGCCGAACTCTATAAAAGTTCGTTCAAGCACTTACTTAAAATGTCGCGTCGAAGCCTCTTATTCTCCTTTACGGAGTCAGCGAGCTGGGCCCGAACATCTTTCAGTTCAACGCCCAGCGGTTATTGGCATCTTGGAGATCGTTTTTCTCCCGCCTAACCCGCGTAAGCACGCGCTCGCCAGCCTCTAGCTGTCGTTGAGCATGTTGCTCATCCCCTCGAACGATCTTCGGATTCACTCCGGGATTATCTGCGGAATCTATTGTTAGATTTGCATGCATGCTGAATACTAACTGGTACATGTCATTTCATTCTTTTCGATCCAGACAAGTATTACCAGATGGGGCCTCCTTGGACTCCTCCATTCCGGCAACTGCGGCCCGCAGCTAGGCTTTGCACTCCTCCAGCTCTTGAGACAACTGGGTATTCTTCTCCGTCAGAACCTACGCATATAATGATCCTTAAATCAGTTGTGCCAACTGTTTCAAGTCTCAGGGGCTATTGATATACATAATTATCAGATTTTCTTACCCGTATATCCTTTACATACTGGTCCGTGGCTCTGGCAAGGCCATTTTGAGAAGCTCGGATGTACGCGTCTCCTGAGTTGAAGGCATCGAACGCCTCTTCGGAGAAACTAGGGTTGCGGAGTACGGCCCGGCGACGCCTGTGATTCATGGCGCTCTCCATTTTGGAATTCGTAGCGGACAGCCTATCCGCATCCTCTGTAGGAGGAACATCCGGTGTTGTCCCCATGTTAGCATCTGCCCCTAAGTCCGGCTCTGGAGTCCGGCTGGTGGAGGCGTGGCCGGTAGGCTCTCCGGACACGGTTCGGAGAGCGTTTTTTCTGCCAGGAACCATGGACGTTATTATATTTTAAAGACGACAACCACGGAGCAGGGTTTTTTCATACCTCTGTGACGGCGTCTCAGTCCTGACTGCCTTCCTTTTAAGCCTACCCGACTTCGGTGCCCCTTGTTGATGAGACACCGCGGGTTCGGCATGGCGCCCCGAGGGCCTTCCCTGTAAGACGCAATACGTGTGCGGTGGGTAAGGTGGAAAAAAGGGATCCTTCTTGGAAGTTGGGACTCCGGTTTTACTTACATGCATTGCAGGGAGCAGGCCAGGGTAATCGGCTATGATGGCCACCAAGGCACCGTCGCAGCTTAACTGATAGAACGTCCTGTCGACGAGATCCACAAATATGTCCGGATCTTCTTCGAGTCCGAGGTCGAGGGCCCGGTCAGGGTCCTCTGGCTGTGGAGACGGGCTGTGGACCTCCCTCACAGCTTTTCGCAATTCCTGCTATGAAATAGCAAGGTAAATATTTATGATGAAGGATGCGGGAAGGTTTGGAGTAAAAGGTAGCAGCTCACCCAGTTTGGGGGGTTGTACATGGAGAATCCATCCCGTGGCTTAATGCGGATGAACTCCTCTTCCTCTCCTTTGTACAAATCGGACAGTATTTTCGCTAGAGCAGCGGTGGAGTCTGGACCTTTACGACCGCAGCGGGTGGCATTGTCTTCTCCATTGAAGTGACACATGGGTTTCCCCCGATACTGAAGTGGCTGCACCCCCCGCATTATACATATTGACATAACCTCGACTATTGTCAGTCCTAATTTGGCCAGCGTTTTTATCCTGCCCATCAGGTAAAGGACCTCTCTATTATCCTCCTCCCGGGGGCTCCGAGGGCGCCAGTTGTGGCGTTTCTTCAATGGGGCATTATCAAACTCAGGAAGGCCCATCCGAATAGGGTCCGGAAGGGGGACGTCCTCCATATAAAACCACTTCGAAGGCCAGTCTTTGGGTGTCTTCTTCGGAGTACCGGACAGGTATCCGGTCCCGGCGATGCGCCATATTTCGGCTCCGCCCACTTGATATATTGACCCCTCTTGTGTACGGGGTACGAGGCAGGATAGCCTCTTCCATAGCTCTAAATGAGCTTCGCAGCCCAGAAACAGCTCGCAAAAGGTGACGTAGCCGGCAATGTGTAATATGGAGGCGGGAGTGAAGTTATGCAGCTGGAGGCCATAGAACTCCAGGAGCCCGTGGAGGAACGGATGGATTGGAAATCCGAGTCCCCTCAATAAGTAAGGGACAAGGCATACCCGCTCCCCCCTGGATGGGTTGGGAAAGGTCTCCGCTTGCTCCCCGCCATTATAAGTGGCTAGTCCGGCTCGGACGGGAACCATATACACAGGAGGGAGAAAGCCCTGGGTCTGCAACTCTACTAATTGGCTGTGGGGGACGGAACACTTCTCCCAATTACCTGGCTTAGTGCTACGGGAGCGAGAGGCCGAGCTGCGATGGCCGGCCATGATGGGATGGTCTTTTCCGGGCGCGCTCTGAGGGATACTCGCTGTGGGAGGATGGTGTGATCTGGATCTGAGGATCCCCGTCTCTTTAAATAGACGATTTACTTACATGGTTAGGGTGGCAAATGTAAAAATGCCCCAACTTCTCGCATTTGCTCGACACGTGGAGATAGCCATTATTAAAGCACAGAAGTCGAGGAGCGCAACATTCATGGGAAGCCGGACACTACTCGTTACGACAGGTACTCGGGATTTGGAGAAGAACCCGCCTTGCAATGCCGAAGACAATCTGTGTGCCGGACTCATCGTCATTGAAGCCTGGTTCAGGGGCTACTGAGGGAATCCTGGATTAGGGGGTCCTCGGACAGCCGGACTATATACTTTGGCCGGACTGTTGGACTATGAAGATACAAGATTGAAGACTTTGTCCCGTGTCCGGATGGGACTCTCCTTTGCGTGGAAGGCAAGCTTGGCAATTCAGATATGTAGATCTCCTCCCTTGTAACCGACTCTGTGTAACCCTAGCCCCCTCGGGTGCCTATATAAACCGGGGGGTTTGGTCCGTAGGACAACAACAATCATAATCATAGGCTAGTTTCTAGGGTTTAGCCTCTACGATCTCGTGGTAGATCAACTCTTGTAATACTCATATCATCAAGATCAATCAAGCAGGAAGTAGGGTATTACCTCCATCGAGAGGGCCCGAACCTGGGTAAACATTGTGTCCCCCTCCTCCTGTTACCATCCGCCTTAGACGCACAGTTCAGGACCCCCTACCCGAGATCCGCCGGTTTTGACACCGACAGACATCCTGACCAAGGCTTTGGATCAAGAGAAGTTCTTGGGGATGCGAGCAGGGATCGGCGTCGGAGCTGTGACATGATGGCGTAGTGTTTAGGGGGTGATTGTTGGAAATAACCACGACGTGGTTTGTGTGTCCGGCTCGTAGACAAAACAGTCACCTAGTAGTACTAGGATTAGGACTTGTAACCGGGTAGGTTAGATTAACCTGGTCCTAGGTGCTATATATACAGATGTATACCCCTTGTAACATCATGGAAATCAATACAAAGAGATTAACGGGAGCGACACGCTTCTGTGGCCATAAAATATCGCGTGTGTTCTCGCCGCAATAGCTAGTCTCCGGAGACGATCGATCTTGCCGTGTACGTACGTGTTGTGCTAGCGCCAAAGCGAATCAATCAAGCTGCTTGCTGATTGATAGCTAGCTAGCTAGCTTTGCACTATAGTGTACTGTCTATCTCGGCGTAAAAGGACTTCGCCGGGATCGTCAGCGTTGCTTCATCGTCGTTCATCACGTGTCACCGTCGCCGGAAAGTACTCGGCGTCGGGTCTGGGCCAACACTATATTGTTTTATGTTATTTTACCTTAAAGAGGGTATTTAGGTCCTACCTAATACTGATGATCGTGTGCCTAGAACAATTAAATAGGGTTGGTTCGATGACTAGGAGGATGATGATCATATGACTTGTTATTAATAACGAGTAGAAGTTGTATGATGATGATTAGTACGACTTATTATTATTATGATGCATGATGCGGGCATGAAGAGTTATTATATATCAGTGGGTAAAATGAACATGGATTGGATTGAAGTGAAGGCAACATGCATGTGGTGCATGTCGAGAGTAGTACTAATCCAAACTTGATCAAGTTAGGATTAGTATTACTTTCGACATGCACCACATGTTGCCTTCACTTTAATCTAAGCCATGTTTAGGCATAGCAGTAGCGTTGGTAAACCAAGCACGGAAATAAGAGAGGACACTTCTCTCTGTTAGCTAGCTAACACACCCTAAATTACCCCCTAAACCACCCCCTTTCAGAAAGAAAAAAAACCTCAGCTCCTGTCAGCTGCTGACGCGTGGATGCCTATTAGTCCCGGTTGGTGCCACCAACCGGGACTAAAGGCCCTCCTGCCTGGGCTCGCAGCACCGGCCACGTGGAGGCCCATCTGTCCCGGTTCATGTAAGAACCGGGACTAAAGGCCTAGGGCATTAGTAACGACACTTTAGTCCTGGTTCAAAAACCGGGACAAATGGGCCTGACGAACCGGGGAAAATGGCGCTTTTTCTACTAGTGTTTGCATTCTCAAGACGGCTGGTTTTGTTGAATTCTTCGGGGCAGAATCCATTGAAGAGAATATCACAAGCTTGAGCATTGTATTGCAGCATCTTCAACTCTTCCGCGGTAGCTTCACGGTTTGGTTCTCTCCCATCAAAGAATTCACCTTGCAAGCCAATACACACAATAGCCCAAATGGCAGGGTTATGTCCAAGAATATGCATTTTCATCTTATGCTTCCAACTAGAAAAATTAGTACCATTAAAGTAAGGACCTCTGCAGTGGTAATTTCCCTAGCTAGACGCCATACTCTCCTAGGTTGTGAAACCAAGACTATGATCACCAAGAGCTATGGAAATCAAGGCAAATGGAGACCAAAGCTCTGATACCACTTGTTGGATCGAAAGTATGTCTAGAGGGGGGTGATTAGACTACTTGACTAAATAAAAATCTAGCATTTTCCCAATTTTAAGTCTTGGCAGATTTTAGCAACTTAGCACAAATCAAGTAATCAACCTACACATGCAAGTCTAGGAGTATAGCAGCGGAATGTAAAACATTGCACATGAAAGTAAAGGGAGGAGTTTGGAAGGAGCAAACGCAATGTAGACACGGAGATTTTTGGCGTAGTTCTGATAGGTGGTGCTATCGTACAGCCACGTTGATGGAGACTTCAACCCACGAAGGGTAACGGTTGCGCGAGTCCACGGAGGGCTCCACCCATGAAGGGTCCACGAAGAAGCAACCTTGTCTATCCCACTATGGCCATCGCCCACGAAGGACTTTCCTCACTAGGGTAGATCTTCACGAAGTAGGTGATCTCCTTGCCCGTACAAACTCCTTGGTTCAACTCCACAATCTTGACGGAGGCTCCCAAGTGACACCTAACCAATCTAGGAGACACCACTCTCCAAAAGGTAATAGATGGTGTGTTGATGATGAACTCCTTGCTCTTGTGCTTCAAATGATAGTCTCCCCAACACTCAACTCTCTCTCACAGATTTGGATTTGGTGGAAAGATGATTTGAGTGGAAAGCAACTTGGAGAAGGCTAGAGATCAAGATTTATGTGGTTCGAATGGAATATCTTAACCTCAACACATGAGTAGGTGGTTCTCTCTCAGAAAATGTATGCTGGAAGTGTAGGCATGTTCTGATGGCTCTCTCCACGAGTGAAGAATGGGTGGAGGGGTATATATATCCTCCACACAAAATCTAACCGTTACACACAATTCACCAAACTCGGTGAGACCGAATCAGAAAACTCGATCAGACCAATTCAGTTCATAATGTGACCATTAGGCATTTCGGTGGGACCGATATGTCAACTCGGTGAGACCGATTTCATTAGGGTTAGGGCATAACGTAATCTCGGTGAGACCGATTACACAAACTCGGTGAGACCGATTTCATTAGGGTTAGGGCATAACGTAATCTCGGTGAGACCGATTACACAAACTCGGTGAGACCGACTTTGGTAATAAGCTAACCAGAGACTTGGTCAGGCAAACTTGGTGGGACCGATTCGCTCATCTCGGTGAGACCGAAATGTTACGAAGGGGAAACAAGAGAGTTTGCAATCCCATCTCGGTAAGACCGAGATCCTTATCAGTGAGACCGAAGTGACTAGGGTTTGTGGCAGTGGCTATGTCAAATGAACTCGGTGGCGCCGGATAGAATGTTTCGTTGGGGCCGAGTTTGACTTTTGGTTTGGGACATATGTGGATATGAGAAAGTGGTTGAGGGTTTTTTGAGCATATCACTAAGCATTTTGAGCAAGCAACCCATTAAACAACACCTCGTCCCCTTTTAATAGTATTGCATTATCCTATGGACTCAATGTGATCTTGGATCACTAAAAATAAAATGTAGAGTCTTGAGCTTGAGCCAATATGTGTCCTTAGCAGTTTTAGGGGTCCACAATTCTAATCCATGCCATGCCAATCATTGAACTTTCCTGAAATATTTATCTTGAAATAGCATTAGTTCAATGAGCTATATGTTGTTAATAATTACCAAAACCACCCAGGGATAGTTGCACTTTCAGTAGTAAATAGATGGTGCGTTGCGAGAGTGACATAAGCTTAAGCCCCAGTTTATGCACTATTCCGTAAGGGACCGATTGGACCCCAAAAGTTTAATGCTATGGTTAGAATTTATTCTTAATACTTTTCTCATAGTTGTGGATGCTTGCGGGAGGGTTAATCATAAGTAGGAGGTTTGTTCAGGTAAGAACAGCACCTAAGCACCGGTCCACCCACATATCAAATTATCAAAGTAGCGAACACAAATTAAACCAACATCATGAAAGTGACTAGATGAAATTCCCGTGTACCCTCAAGAACACTTTGCTTATCATAAGAGACCGTTTTGGCCTGTCCTTTGCCCAAAAGGATTGGGCTACCTTGCTGCATAATTATTGTTACTATCGTTACTTGCTCGTTACAAATTATCTTGCTATCAAACTACTCGCTACTTACAGTTTCAGCACTTGCAGACATTACCTTACTGAAAACTACTTGTCATTTCCTTCTGCTCCTCGTTGGGTTCAACACTCTTACTTATCGAAAAGAGCTGCAATTGATCCCCTATACTTGTGGGTCATCAAGGCTATTTTCTGGCGCCATTTCCGGGGAGTGAAGCGCCTTTAGTAAGTGGAATTTGGTAAGGAAACATTTATATAGTGTGCTGAAATTTATTGTTACTTGCTACTATGGAAAGCAATCCTTTGAGGAGTTTGTTTGGGGTATCTTCACCTCATCCGGAACCACAATTAATTGCCCCTCAACCTACTGCACCTACTGAAAATATTCAATATGAAATTCTTTCAGGTATGATAGAACAACTGCTAGCTAAGCCTTATGCAGGAGATGGAACCGAACATCCTGATATGCACTTGATATATGTGGAACAAATTTGTGGATTGTTTAAGCTTGCAGGATTACCCAGAGATGAGGTGATTAAAAAGGTTTTCCCTTTATCTTTGAAGGGAAAATCATTGGCATGATATAGGCTATGCGATGATATTGGATCATGGAATTGGAATCGTTTAAAATTGGAGTTCCACCAAAAAAATTATCCTATGCATCTAGTTCATCGTGATCGGAATTATATATATAATTTTTGGCCTCGTGAAGGAGAGAGTATTGCTCTAGCTTGGGGGAGGCTTAATTCAATGTTATATTCATGCCCCAATCATGAGCTCTCAAGAGAAATTATTATTCAGAACTTTTATGCTCGGCTTTCTCGTAATGATCAAACCGTGCTGCATACTTCTTGTGCTAGTTCTTTTATGAAGAAAACTATTGAATTCCGGTGGGATCTTTTGGAAATAATTAAAGGCAACTCTGAAGATTGGGAACTCGATGAAGGTAAAGAGTCAGTTATTAAGCTTAAATATGATTGTGATAAATCTTTTATGGATACTGATGCTTTTCAAAAGTTTAGCACTAAATATGGACTTGACTCTGAGATAGTAGCCTTCTTTTGTGAATCATTTGCTACTCATGTTGAACTCCCTAAAGAGAAGTGGTTCAAATATCACCCACCTATTAAAGATGAAATTAAAAAACCAGTACCAGTTAAAGAAGAAACTATACTCTATAATGTTGATCCAGTTGTTCCTACTGCTTATATTGAGAAACCACCTTTTCCTGTTAGGATAAAGGAACATGCTAAAGTTCCAACTGTGGTTAACAAAATCTATGCTAGAACACCTAAACCAAATGAACAAATTAGGGTGGAACCTAATGTTGCTATGGTTAAAGATCTATTAGAAGAAGATATAGATGGGCATGTTATTTACTTTTGTGCAGAAGCTGCTAGAATTGCTAAACCCGATAAAAGGGATAAACATAGACCAGTTGTTGGCATGCCTGTCATTTCAGTTAAAATAGGAGATCACTATTATCATGGTTTACGTGACATGGGTGCTACTGTGAGTACTATTCCTTACACTTTATATCAAGAAATTAAGAAAGACATAGTACCTGCAGAGATAGAAGACATAGATCGATGTTACTATTAAACTTGCTAATAGAGACACCATATCACCTTGTGGGATTGTTGCAGATATTGAAGTCTTGTGTGGGAAAATAAAATATCCTACTGATTTTCTTGTTCTTGGTTTCCCACAAGATGACTTCTGTCCCATTATCTTTGGTAGACCTTTCTTGAACATAGTTAATGCTAAGATAGATTGCAAGAAACAAACTGTTGGTGTTAGCTTTGGTGATGAGTCTCATTAGTAGAAATCATCATGAAAAAGAATTGCCTAGTAAGGATGAATTAATTGGTCTTGCTTCTATTGTTGTACCACCTACTGATCCTTTAGAACAATACTTGCTAGACCATGAAAATGATTTACATATGCATGAAAGAAATGAAATAGATAAGATTTTCTTTGAACAACTCCCTTTGCTTAAACATAATTTGCCTATTGAAAATCTAGGAGGTCCACCTCCACCTAAAGGTGATCCTGTGTTTGAATTAAAACAATTGCCAAACACTTTGAAATATGCTTATCTTGATGAAAAGAAAATATATCCTGTTATTATCAGTGCTAACATTTCAGAGCATGAAGAAGAAAGATTATTGAAAGTTCTAAGGAAGCACCGAGCTGCTATTGGATATACTCTTGATGATTTAAAGGGCATTAGTCCTACTCTATGTCAGCACAAAATTAATATGGAACCTGATGCTAAACCAGTTGTTGATCACCAACGTCAGTTAAATCCGAAGATGAAA
This sequence comes from Triticum aestivum, assembly GCF_018294505.1. Classification (NCBI taxonomy): domain Eukaryota; kingdom Viridiplantae; phylum Streptophyta; class Magnoliopsida; order Poales; family Poaceae; genus Triticum; species Triticum aestivum. The sequence continues at coordinate 9,306,795 of NC_057799.1, read as the reverse complement.
GAGGTGGTAAGAACGGAAATATTAAAACTTCTAGAAGCAGGTATAATCTATCCTATGGCTGATAGTAGATGGGCAAGTCATGTTCATTGTGTCCCTAAGAAAGGAGGTATAACTGTTGTTCCTAATGATAAGAATGAACTTATTCCACAAAGAATTGTTACAGGCTATAGAATGGTAATTGATTCCAGAAAATTAAATAAAGCAACTAGAAAAGATCATTACCCTTTGCCTTTTATTGATCAAATGCTTGAAATATTATCTAAGCACACACACTTTTGCTTCCTTGATGGATATTCTGGCTTTTCACAAATACTTGTTTCTCAACCTGATCAAGAAAATACCACTTTTACTTGTCCTTTTGGAACCTATGCTTATAGACGTATGCCTTTTGGTTTATGTAATGCACCTGCTACCTTTCAAACATGTATGACTGCTATATTCATTGACTTTTGTGAAAAGAATGTTGAGGTTTTCATGGATGACTTTTCTGTTTATGGGAAGTCTTTTGCTGATTGTTTAAGCAATCTTGACCGAGTTTTGCAGAGATGTGAACAAACAAATCTTGTCTTGAATTGGGAGAAGTGTCACTTTATGGTTAATAAAGGCATTGTCTTGGGTCATAAAATTTCTGAAAGAGGCATTGAAGTGGACCAAGCTAAGGTTGATGCTATTGAGAAAATGCCATGTCCTAAGGACATCCAAAGTATTCGTAGTTTCCTAGGTCATGCTGGTTTCTATAGGAGATTTATTAAAGACTTCTCTAAAATTTCTAGGCCTCTCACTAGTCTTCTGCAAAAGGATGTTCCTTTTGTTTTTGATGATGATTGTTTAGAAGCCTTTGAAACACTCAAGAAAGCTTTAATCTCTGCACCTATTGTTCAACCAACTGATTGGAACTTGCCTTTTGAAATTATGTGTGATGCTAGTGATTATGTTGTTGGTGCTGTGATAGGACAAAGAGTTGATAAGAAATTGAATGTTATTCATTATGCTAGACTCTAGAGAGTGCTCAAAGAAATTATGCTACTACTGAAAAAGAATTCTTAGCAGTGGTGTTTGCTTGTGATAAGTTTAGACCTTATATTGTTGATTCTAAAGTAACTGTTCACACAGACCATACTGCTATTAAATATCTTATGGAAAAGAAAGATGCTAAACCTAGACTTATTCGTTGGGTTCTCTTGTTACAAGAATTTGATTTGCATATTATTGATAGAAAAGGAGCTGAGAACCCCGTAAATGATAACTTGTCTAGGCTCGAAAATGTGCTTGATGACCCACTTCCTATTGATGATAGTTTTCCTGATGAACAGTTAGCTGCAATAAATGTTGCTAATAGTACTCCTTGGTATGCTGACTATGCTAATTACATTGTTGCTAAATATTTGCCACCTAGCTTTACTTACCAACAAAGGAAAATATTCTTGTATGATTTAAGACATTACTTTTGGGATGACCCACATCTTTATAAAGAAGGAGTAGATGGTATTATTAGACGTTGTGTACCTGAGCATGAACAGGGACAAATCCTACGGAAATGTCAATCCAAACCGTATGGAGGTCATCATGCTGGAGATAGAACTGCTCACAAGGTATTGTAGTCTAGATTTTATTGGCCTACTCTTTTCAAGGATGCTCGTAAGTATGTCTCATCATGTGATGAATGCCAAAGAATAGGTAATATCAGTAAGCGTCAAGAAATGCCTATGAATTATCACTTGCTGTTGAACCATTTGATGTTTGGGGATTTGATTACATGGGACCTTTTCCTTCCTGTAATGGGTATACACATATTTTGGTTGTTGTTGATTATGTTACTAAATGGGTAGAAGCTATTCCATCTAGTAGTGCTGATCATAACACCTCTATTAAAATGCTTAAGGAAGTTATTTTCCCAAGGTTTGGAGTCCCTAGATATTTAATGACTGATGGTGGTTCACACTTTATTCATGGTGCTTTCCGTAAAATGCTTGCTAAGTATGATGTTAACCATAGAATTGCATCATCCTATCATCCTCGGTCTAGTGGTCAAGTTGAGCTTAGCAATAGAGAAATAAAATTAATTTTGCAAAAGACTGTTAATAGGTCTAGGAAGAATTGGTCTAAGAAGTTAGATGATGCACTTTGGGCTTATAGGACAGCTTATAAAAATCCTATGGGTATGTCTTCTTATAAGATGGTTTATGGAAAAGCTTGTCATCTACCTCTTGAGTTAGAACATAAAGTATACCGGGCAGTTAAAGAACTCAATTATGATTTCAAACTTGGTGGTGAAAAGAGGTTATTTGATATAAGTTCATTAGATGAGTGGAGAACCCAAACTTATGAAAATGCAAAATTATTCAAAGAAAAGGCTAAAAGACGGCATGACAAAAGAATTCAAAAACGTGAGTTTAAAGTCGGAGAATATGTTCTTTTGTACAACTCTCGTTTCAGATTCTTTGCAGGCAAACTCCTCTCAAAATGGGAAGGCCCATATGTCATCGAGGAGGTTTACCGGTTTGGAGCCATGAAGATAAATAATTCCGAAGGTACTAACCCGAAGGTTGTCAGTGGGCAACGAATAAAGCATTATATCTCAGGTACACCTATTAATGTTGAAAGCAATATTATCCAAACTTTGACACCGGAAGAACACATAAAAGAGTCCTTCCGAAACACTCCAGAATCGTCAAAATAAGGAGGTATGTGATACGGTAAGTAAACGGACTCCGAAAAATCGGTAAAAATATTTTCTGTCGGTTTTGAAATATTTCAGAATTTTGGAAATAAAGAAATTTCCAGGAAGCGTACCCTGGTGGGCACAAGACACCAGGGTGCGTCAGGCATGCCTGGCGCACCCAAGTGGGTTGTGCCCACCTGGGACACCTTCCGTACTTCGTTTTTCTTCCATGTAATTGTCCTTCAAGATAAAAAAATCTATATACACTTCCCGAACCTGTTAATCACAGTATCGTGAAGAAATCCTATGTTCTCTTTTTCCCTTGCTGTTTTCTGTCAGATCCCATCTACCATGGCTACTTCAAACTCCTCCAAGGACAAGTTCTTCAAGAACGTCATCAACCCATATCTGCGGGAGGTGGTGCAACACCCTCAAACCATCCATATGCATGAGGGGGTGCTGTACATCCGCGATGAGAAAGGTCCCAAGGCCACAGGAACCGTCGAGGCCAGGCTTGAAGCTATGGAGCAAGAAGTCTTCTGGTGCAAGGGGATGGTGGAACGTGGTCTCAATGCCAATCACCTCATGATCACGGAGCTTTCCCGTGATCTCAAGGTGGATGGCAAGCCCATGAAGGATCACCATCAATGAGCAAATCAACTTCCTCCAAAGCCAGATCTATGATCTTCAAAACCAAGTCTTTGAATATGAGGCAGGGTTTAAAGGTATGATTTTGGCTGCTAGTTGCAGGACCCGTGAGACTCACTCCTCCTCTTTTGATGGTGGACCACTGCCATGGAAATCTGAGGACAAGATCTCTTCTTCTTCACTAACATCACCTTCTTCACCACCAAAGGAGAATTGAGTATCGGGTATGGCCACTCCCCTTGGCTTCCACTAAGCTTGGGGGAGGTGCCCCGGTATCGTATCATCCCAGTATCTTTTTGCTTTTACTTATCCTAGTTCAATCTTTTGCTTTAGATGAAATAAAGTTTAGTTTGATCCTTTCTTCTTTGAGAGTTTGCTTAGTGATCTATCATTGTAATCATGTGCAAGTAATATAATAAAGTTAGTTTGTGTTTTTACTTTCTTTACTTCCATGTTGCAAATAAAGAAAAGAAATAAGAATAGAAAAAACAGAAAGAAAGCAAATAAAAGAAAGGAAATAAATCAATAAGATCATATACTAATCCTATGGTAGGTGATAGCACCACATAAGGAAAAGTATAAGTAAGAATATTTTATTAGAGATTGACAAACATAGCATTAGTCAGTGATGCAACTCATGAAAAATTAATAAGGGAAGGGAAGATTCACATATAAATATACTATCCTAGAAATCTTTTGTGATTGTGAACCCTCACCAAAATATTATATGCCAAAATTGTTGACGTTGGACAAGGAATACAACGTAATGGTTTATGTATGTTTATATTCACACAGAAGTAATATTGTCATAGATCATTTAACATGTGATGCTTGCCCCCTATCTTTGCTAGCCAAAAACTCCGCACTAAGTAGAGATACTACTTGTGCATCCAAAAACCCTTAAACCCAAATATTTTTCTAGTGTCCACCATACCTACCTAGGGATTGAGCAAGATCCCTCAAGTAAGTTGTCATCGGTGCAAAAAGGCAATAAAAATTGCTTCTAAATATGTAATATCTTTTAGTGTAAGAGAAAATTGAGCGTTGCACAAACTTGGTTGACAAAGAATAAAAGCGATAGACTGCATAATAAAGGTTGTCATCTTAAGGGGCAATGTAACGTGACGTTCTTTTGCACTAAGGGATTGAACATGCAAACAAATAAGCGCATGGCAACCTCTGCTTCCCTCTGCGAAGGGCCTATCTTTTATTTTTATGTATTTAATTTTATGCAAAGAGTCAAAGTTTTCATTCTATTCCTTTTATTTTTCTCTTTTGGCAAGCATCATGTGGTCAAGAAAGATCTAGGCACATATGTCCAGTTGAATATAGATAGCATGAGTTATTATTGTTGACATCACCCTTGAGGTGAGTATGTTGGGAGAACGTTTTGTTCATGTGTAGAAGGTGAGTGTTAGCAACCATAGAAGACTATATGATGGTTGAGTATGTGGACTTGTCTAAAGGCTCCGACACGTGACCCTTCATGAAAAGATGATGAATTGTAGTTGCAAAATTGACTGAGAAAATAGTTTGTTGGTTTCTAATAGAGTTTCTGCTTTATACTTTGATTGTGTGATGAACTATTACTTATTCATGGGAAGTGTATGATAAAAGTTTTATGTTTAAGTTTTTTGATGTTATAATAATCAACATGATGCTTCTATGTTCGTATTTTGTTTTTTATCCACACCTCTCTCACAAAGCATGTGGACATGTTTTTCGATTTCGGTTTTCGCTTGAGGACAAGCGAGGTCTAAGCTTGGGGGAGTTGATACATCCATTTTGCATCATGTTCTGTTACTGTTATTTACAATGTTATTATCCTTAATGATGCTTTTTGGAGTAATTCTAATGCCTTTTCTCTCATAATTTGCAAGGTACACACCAAGAGGGAGAATTCTGGCAGCTGGAAATCTGGACCTGAAAAAGCTATGTCAGGCCACCTATTCTGCACAACTCCAAACAAGCTAAAACTTTACGGAGAATTTTTATGGATTATTTAAGAAATACTGGAGCCAATAATCACCAGAGGGGGGCCACCAGGTGGGTACAACCCACCTGGGCGTGCCAGGCACGCCCTGGTGGGTTGTGGCCTCCTCGGCCCGCCTCCGGTGCCCATCTTCTGGTATATAAGTCATTTTTACTTAGAAAAAATCAGGAGAAGACTTTCGGGGCGGAGCGCCGCCGTCTCGAGCCGGAACTTGGGTAGGAGCACTTTTGCCCTCCGGCGGAGCGATTCTGCCAGGGGAACTTCCCTCCCGGAGGGGGAAATCATCGTCATCATCATCACCAACAACTCTCCCATCTTGGGGAGGGAAATCTCCATCAACATCTTCACCAGCACTATCTCATCTCAAACCCTAGTTCATCTCTTGTATTCAATCTTGTTACCGGAACAATAGATTGGTCCTTGTGGGTGACTAGTAGTGTTGATTACATCTTGTAGTTGATTACTATATGGTTTATTTGGTGGAAGATTATATGTTCAAATCCATTATGCATATTAATACTCCTCTGATCATGAAGATCTTTATTATTTTTGAGTAGTTACTTTCGTTCTTGAGGTCACAGGATAAATCATGTTCCAAGTAATCATGTGAATTTGATATGTGTTCGATATTTTGAGGGTTTGTATGTTGTGATTCCCTTAGTGGTGTCATGTGAACGTCGACTACATGACAGTTCACCATATTTGGGCCTAAGGGAATGCATTATGGAGTAGTAAATAGATGGTGGGTTGCGAGAGTGATAGAAGCTTAAACCCCAGTTTGTGCACTATTCCGTAAGGGACCGATTGGACCCAAAAGTTTAATGCTATGGTTAGAAATTATTCTTAATACTTTTCTCATAGTTGCGGATGCATGCGGGAGGGTTAATCATAAGTAGGAGGTTTGTTCAAGTAAGAACAGCACCTAAGCACCAGTCCACCCACATATCAAATTATCAAAGTAGCGAACACGAATTAAACCAACGTGATGAAAGTGACTAGATGAAATTCCCGTGTACCCTTAAGAACACTTTGCTTATCATAAGAGACCGTTTTTGCCTGTCCTTTGCCTCAAAAGGATTGGGCTACCTTGCTGCATACTTATTGTTACTACGTTACTTGCTAGTTACAAATTATCTTGCTATCAAACTACTCGCTACTTACAGTTTCAGCACTTGCAGACATTACCTTACTGAAAACTACTTGTCATTTCCTTCTGCTCCTCGTTGGGTTCGACACTCTTACTTATCGAAAAGAGCTACAGTTGATCCCCATACTTGTGGATCGTCAGGGGGCAGGGGCGCGGGCTCGGGGAAGACGACGGCGACGGTGGCGTTGGGGCACGGGTGACGGCGACGGGGACGACGGGGCACGGGTGACAATGATGGGGCAGCCTGGCGTTGAGCTCGGCGTCGTCGGGGAGGCATTGGCGATGGCAAAAGGCGACGAGGATCGGGCGGCGACGGGGCAGGGCGCGGTGACTGCGACGAGGAGTGGCCTGGCGGCATCGGGGGAGAATGGGAATACTTGGGGAAATTTTCCTAAGTGTTGGCTTATATAGCCACACCTTTCGTCCCGGTTCATGGGACCAACCGGGACCAATGCCACCCTTTCGTCCCGGTTCGTGCCACCAAGCGGGACCAAAGGTCTGTTTTGGCTAGGCGAAAGGGCGGGAAGCACAACCCTTTGGTCCCGGTCGGTGGCACGAACCGGGACCAAAGGGTGGCATTGGTGCCACGAACTGGGACCAAAGGGGGGCATTGGTCCCGGTTCATGCCACCAACCGAGACGAAAGGCTGCCCGGGGCCAAATGTTTAGTCCCACCTCGCTAGCTGAGAGAGCTGGAGAGTGGTTTATAAGCGCTGCTACGCCCACCCTCTCGAGCTCCTCTCAACTGCAGGCTTGCGGGCCTAATCTGTCACTCCTCTGCCTGTGGGCCTATTGGGCCTGCTACGGGCCTGAATCCTGGCCCAACAAGCTGGTTGGGTTTCTAGTCGTATTCAGGTCGTGCTGGCCCAGTAGGTGGCATTTTTTTATTTTTTTCCACTTTTTTTGTTTTGCTTTTTACTTTATTTACTTTATTTTGTTTCTACTTGCAGCTAAATACTTACTTTTTTCAGTGATTCTTTTTGCTTTTAGGTCACAAAAATTATAAACTTTCTGTTAGTGCCATTAGTTTTCAAATTTGAATAGTTTAAATTTGAATTTTTTGAAATTCATGTGAATCACTAGTTTGTGAATAACTTTACTGTAAAAATAGATTTTTGAGTGATTCTTTTTCCTGCTATATTACTGTGTTTTATCATTATATTCAACTAGCAAAGTGGCCCGCTCGATGCGCGGGCTAGATTTTTATTGGGTTTCATCATTAATGTTTCGTAAGTTTTTGGAATAAAAATTATATTTACATAGGTATACTTATTTAATTGTGTGTCTGGTAATAATAATTTGTAGGATCAACGCAAATTTATTCTAAATAGAATATCACATGAGTATTAGAGTTTGTTATGGATAATTAATATTAGTGTTTGCTAAAACTTTGCAAGCCAATGAATTTCATGATAAATTCAGTACTCATTCTATGCTATATCGATCAAAATAACTCTTCATGGGCCTAGCTTTTTTGCATGGTTTCATCTATGTAGTCTGTATATTTAAGTGGAGAGATACAATTTTACCTTTGAGGATCATGATCGCTCCTTCGCGACATGGAATGTTTTGTTTGAGGGAGATACCTTTCTCATCACTCACGGACTTGCTTTGCCACAAACAACTCCTCTTGGACCACTTGTACATTAAAGTGTAGCTCTTTCTTACGTTTGATGAAAAATATTGCACGGCCCTCCCTGCATTGACAAAAGAATATTAAAAGAGTGAGGTCAATTGATATTAGAACAGAATGTAAATGGCCGAGCCTATGGTTCGACACTTTGTGCAGCGATGTATCTCACACGTCTCAACACCCATGTGACATATATCGGTTTGATGTAAATTCATTCTTCTAGTAATCAATACTAATTCATTGTTCCGGTAGTAAATACTATGATAACTAAAAAGTTCCAGTAGATGTTCCTACTTTGGCATGTGCGTTGTATTTGGAAAACGCTAAGACTGAGTGAGTTATATGTTTGAACCTGATAAGAAACTTTAACAAAGAAGATACTCCTCTTGGAAAAATCCATTAGTGATAAACTATAGGCTAAAGCACAAACTTTGCTCCTGAAAGACGAGCAACATCAGATCAATGATTTAAATTATGACCACACACTGAGTGAGAATGTGAAGGCTGGGTACTTGTGATAAACTTTAACGCGATTATGTCCTACTCTAGAGCACCATTGCTGACATGGAACTAATTACCATACAAGTCACTATGCGATATACACTTGTGGCCATCCTTTGTTTTTTGTTGGTAAATCCTAACCAAGTAAAGATATCTGTAACCTCTTGTGTGTTGGCAGGCATATTTGTAATTTATTTACTCTATCTGGTTCTTCAATATTTCATCAAAATGATCAACTCGCTGTGGATCTTGTGCTCCATCTACTAAAAAACTGAAGTCAAGGCGGATTAGATTGTACACAAACCATTACATAGCTCAAAAATTTATAATAGAATAAATCCACTCATCACTGTGAAGAATGTATATGCCTATGCAGTTAATCCTAACTGTAGTATTTTACCTCTAACACTAATTGCTCGAATTACGTCGATGTGGTAGGGATGGTGGTAAATAATATGAAAGAGCTGAACAGAGATAGAACATATCCCAAACTTCCTATAGAGACGTATGTATTTGTGCTAACTGAGGAAGCTAGGTTGGTGTACACTTATATATAATGCATGTAGTGTCTATGCATAATCAAATAAAATAGCAGCAAGGGTCTCAGTGTCTCACCGTTTGTTTCAACTACCGCAGTGTTAATGTCTAGAGAGAGGAACATGGACCCCATGAAAAGAACGACATCAACTTGCCTTTATTTTTGCAGAAAAAGATAAGCTTGTGTTAACTGGACTTCAATCTGCAGGCATAAACATGTTATAAAAAGAAAATCTTGGAGGCATGCTATTACATGTGATGGTTACTATGGTCTTAATCATGTAGTTGGACACAATGCCGACCGGCTACATATCCTTCCTGGATCTTGTTTTGCATTGCCGATGCTTACAAGAGTTTGTAAGTTGTATATATTATGCAGAAATAGATGGAGCATTTAAAGTATATACATGTCATGTACCAGTACCTAGCTCCACAACCCATCATCAGGAACAGCCGCCGTAGTTCAGATGTGAAGAACCTGATGGGAAGCTGCAGTATAAAGAGAGTGTTAGTATCCATTTTATCACTGAATAGATCGGCGAACTACAAAGAGGACATCACTCACCATATTAGACATAGACAACACGTTACCAATCGACATAGAAGCTACAGAACTGAAAAGTGAAAACCGCATCAAATCTGTTTGTTGGAGACAAAGCCTCTGAATTTTAGAACGGTAGACATCTCTAATTCAGATTAGAGATTCTAAGACCCAGGTTCATTAGCCGACGGACTGTGTCCCAGTTCACCAAGCAATGGCCTCCGTGGGCAGGATCCTCCATAGCACGCTTGTACACACTAAAAACAGCAAGGCACGTCATCCATCGCACACGTACAAATACGATCGAGTTTATACATATTTCCATCTATGGACGGATGCATGAGGTTGGATTGCAGACTCGTGAAGGAGAGCAGCACGGAGGTTGCACCAAGGTGCAGCTCTTAGATTCATTCATCACCCGTGATGGATGAAGCTAATTAAAGATCCTTGCATAGGCAAGCTGAGGACTAAGGCTGATCGGCGGCGACGGCGGCAGCAGCAGCGAGAGGGTCAGCGTGAGAAGTTAGGGTAGATGGAATATCAGAGGGATATTTTTTCTCAGCCCACGCCATACATCTAGCTTAGGTATTTTTTTTCCTTTTGGAGGAAAGTCCTATGCACCCACGTCTTGCTTGTTCCTTTTTTTAGGAAAGTCTCATATGCATGTCATGCCACCAAATATCAGAGGGGTACCTTTAGTCGCGGTTGGTGTCACGAACCGTGACTAAAGGTTTTTCGCGTCGTTTTCGTTCCCGCGCGGAAAGAGTCACGAACCGCGACTAAAGGTCCTTTTTCAAATACTTTTCATTTGAAAATCTTAAAAATAGAAATAATATATCAAAAATTCAAAAAAATAAAACTAATTCATTTTAAAATCTTAAAAATAGAAATAATATATCAAAAATTCAAAAAAATAAAACTAATTCATTTGAAAATCTTAAAAATAGAAATAATATAACAAAAAATTCAAAAAAACTAATTCATTTTAAAATCTTAAAAATAGAAATAATATATCAAAAAATTCAAAAAAATAAAACTAATTCATTTGAAAATCTTAAAAATAGAAATAATATAACAAAAAATTCAAAAAAACTAATTCATTTTAAAATCTTAAAAATAGAAATAATATATCAAAAAATTCAAAAAAATAAAACTAATTCATTTGAAAATCTTAAAAATACAAATAATATATCAAAAAATTCAGAAAAATAAAACTAATTTATTTGAAAATCTTAAAAATACAAATAATATATCAAAAAATTCAAAAAATAAAACTAATTCATTTGAAAATCTTAAAGTGGCTAAGTGAAGTGAGCTGAGTCCTATATAGGGATGGGCCTTTAGTCCCGGTTGGCCTGGCCAACCGCGACTAAAGGCCTTCGGGCCAGCCTGAGGACCTTTAGTCCCTGTTGGCCAGGCCAACCGGGACTAAAGCCCCTCCCGTCCGCCAGCTGTCGACCGAGCGCGCTGGGCCCAGATAGTTGGTCGCGGGTCTCCTCCCGAACCGCGACTAAAGACCCCTTTGGTCGCGGTTCGATTATTTTGGGGACTAATGGGGGCGTATGGAAGCCTCTTTTTCTACTAGTGTCATATGCATGCCACGCCACCTATTTATGTTCTTTTGATCTGCACGCTGTTACATATTAGATATTATAAAACCACGTGAAAGAAACATTTTTTTTGCTCATAATGGCAATGGCAATGGCAATGGTGGGTAATTATGTTCACTTAAAACACTTCTAATGGCTATAATTTTTTAGTCTATTAAATCAAGGGTTGGATGTTTCTGATTTTTGTGGAATTTTCTAAGATATTCTCTTTTTTCTGGTGAGCCCGTCAAACACTTTTTATATATAATAATAGATTTGGTAATTTTTAGGTTATTTTAAATGTCTGTTTTAATCAAAAACAGATTTTGTTATTTTAATTTCTATTAAAGTTTCTAACAAAAAATTTCTTTATGAAAACTCTTTTTGCTATTAATGCTTTGAACAAAAAATATTTTGATAATTTTAGTTGCATAAATTTTATATAATTTTAGTTTCAAAAATACTAGAGGTTTATAAAAGCTTTTTAGTTGATTCCTTTTGCTATTAGAGTTTTATAAAAGCTTTTTAGTTGATTCTTTTTGCTATTGAATAATATTATAGTTTTGTTTTAGTTGATCATAACAGAATATTTTAATTGATTATTTTTAGTTTGATAAAAGTTTTCTACTTCATTCTTTTTGCTATTAGTTCATTCTTTGAGCTAAATGACCCTGAAGTTGTAAAGCACCACCAATGAACTCTGAAAAGGTTGAAAGTTGGCATGGTATCATCATTTCACCCACATAGCATGTGCTAAAAAGTTGAGAGGGTTATGGCAAAAACTGGATGCACTTCGTGTACAAAATGGACAATCTCTTTCGAAGTATCAAGGTTTCGGACGAAAACGCATCTGTTACAAAGGGATTTCATTTTTTTAACTATTTGAACTCCAGACTTTTTGTGTGTTCAAAATGCACCATTCAAAGCCACATCATCAATTTTCTACCCTTTCTGACTTCATTTGGTATTTTTCATGCATTTACTAATTTATTTGAGCTAAATGACCCTGAAATTGAAAAGCACTACAAATGAACTCTGAAAAGGTTGAAAGTTGGCATGGTATCATCATTTCAGCCACATAGCATGTTATAAAAAGTTGAGAGGGTTACGGAAAAAACTGGATTCACTTCGTGTACAAAATGGACTATCTCTTTCGAAGTATCAGGGTTTCAGACGAAAACTCATCTCTTACAAAGGTACTTCATTTTTTTGAACTTATTTAAACTCCAGACTTTTTGTGTGTTCAAAATGAACCATTCAAAGCCATATCATCAATTTTGAATCCTTTCTGACTTCATCTGTTATTCTTCATGCATTTACTAATTTTTTAAGCTAAATGACCTTGAAATTGAAAAGCACTACAAATGAACTCTGAAAAGGTTGAAAGTTTGCATGGTATCATCATTTCACCCACATAGCATGTTATAAAGGAGTTGAGAGGGTTATGGCAAAAATTGGAGGCACTTTGTGTACAAAACGGACAATCTCGTTCGAAGTATCAGGGTTTCATACGAAAATTCATCTATTACAAAAGGCATTTCATTTCTTCACATGTAACTGGAGTGATATTCTAGATCAAAGGCATCATCATAATAGTTGTGGAGAGAAAGTCTTCACTTTTTCTTCGCTTGTGTCATTTGCTTATTGCGTCGTAACCATGGATAATCTTCATCGTTTAACAGGGTGCTTGGGTCAGCCTTGACTTTGAAGGGAGGAATTTCATGAAACTCTTCATAATCTTCAGACATGTCTATCTTGCCCTCCAATCCCACGATGTCTCTTTTTCCTGAAAGAACTATGTAGCGCATTGGCTCATCGTATGATGTATTCTCTTCCTTATCTTTTCTTTTTCTCGATTTGGTAGACATGTCCTTCACATAGAAAACCTGCGCCACATCATTGGCTAGGACGAATGGTTCGTCTGTGTACCCAAGATTGTTCAGATCCACTGTTGTCATATCGTACTGTGGGTCTACCTGTACCCCGCCTCCTGACAGATTGACCCATTTGCACTGAAACAAGGGTGCCTTAAAATCATGTCCATAGTCGAGTTCCCATATGTCCACTATGTAACCATAATATGTGTCCTTTCCTCTCTTGGTTGCTGCATCAAAGCAGACACCGCTGTTTTGGTTGGTGCTCTTTTGATCTTGGGCGATCGTGTAAACTGTATTGCCATTTATCTCGTACCCTTTGTAAGTCAATACAGTCAAAGATGGTCCCTTGGCCAACGAGTACAACTCATTAGAAACAGTGTTGTCACCCATGAGACGTGTTTGCAACCAACTGCCGAAAGTCCTGATGTGTTCACATGTAATCCAGTCGTCACACTGCTCCGGGTATTTGGAGCGCAGAATATTCTTGTGTTCATCGACATACGGGATCACCAAGGTAGAATTCTATAGAACTGTGTAGTGTTCTTGAGACCAAGAATGCCTATCCCTACATATTATTAAGTCCTCTCCTAGCGTGCCTTTTCTAGTCAGTCTCCCCTCATACCGTGATTGAGGGAGACCAATCTTCTTAAGGTCATGAATGAAGTCAACACAAAACCCAATGACATCCTATGTTTGATGGCCCATAGAGATGCTTCCGTCTGGCCTAGCGCAGTTACGAACATATTTCTTTAGGACTCCCATGAACCTCTCAAAGGGAAACATATTGTGTAGAAATATAGGGCCCGGAATGATAATCTCGTCGACTAGATGAACTAGGAAGTGTGTCATGATATTGAAGAAGGATGGTGGGAACACCAGTTCGAAACTAACAAGAAATTGCGCCACATCACTCCTTAACCTTGGTAGGATTTCTGGATCGATCACCTTCTGAGAGATTGCATTGAGGAATGCACATAGCTTCACAATGGCTAATCAAACGTTTTCCGGTAGAAGCCCCCTCAATGCAACCGGAAGTAGTTGTGTCATAATCACGTGGAAGTCATGAGACTTTAGGTTCTGGAACTTTTTCTCTGGGATATTTATTATTCCCTTTATATTCGACGAGAAGCCAGACGGGACCTTCATACTGAGCAGGCATTCAAAGAAGATTTCCTTCTCTTCTTTGGTAAGAGCGTAGCTGGCAAGACCTTCATACTACTTTGGAGGCATGCCGTATTTTTCGTGCACACGTTGCTGGTCCTCCCGTGCCTCCGGTGTATCTTTGGTCTTCCCATACACGCTCAAGAAGCCTAGAAGGTTCACACAAAGATCCTTCATCACGTGCATCACGTCGATTGCAGAGCGGACCTCTAGGTCTTTCCAATAGGGTAGCTCCCAAAATATAGATTTCTTCTTCCACATGGGTGCGCGTCCCTCAACGTCTCGGAACAGATAGTCCGCCGGGACCCTTTCCAAAGATTACTTGTAAATCATTGACCATAGCAAGTATGTGATCACCAGTACGGACGGCGGGCTTCTTCCGGAGATCTACCTCGCCTTTGAAATGCTTGCCTTTCTTTCGACATTGATGGTTGGTCGAAAGAAATTGACGGTGCCCCAGGTACACATTCTTCCTGCATTTGTCCAAATATATACTTTCGGTGTCATCTAAACGGTGCGTGCATGCATGGTATCCCTTGTTTGTCTGTCCTGAAAGGTTACTGAGAGCAGGCCAATCATTGATGGTTACAAACAGCAACGCATGTAGGTCAAATTCCTGTTGTTTGTGCTCATCCCACACACGTATACCATTTCCATTCCACAGCTGTAAAAGTTCTTCAACTAATGGCCTTAGGTACACATCAATGTCGTTTTCGGGTTGCTTAGGGCCTTGGATGAGAACTGGCATCATAATGAACTTCTGCTTCATGCACATCCAAGGAGGAAGGTTATAGATACATAGTCACGGGCCAGGTGCTATGATTGCTGCTCTTCTCCCCAAAAGGATTAATGCCATCCACGCTTAAACCAAACCATACGTTCCTTGCGTCACCTGCAAAGTCCCCCCACTTTCTCTCATTTTTTCTCCACTGCCACCCGTCAGCGGGTGCTCTCAACTTTCTGTCTTTCTTAGGGTCCTCTTTGTGCCATCGCATCAACTTGGCATGCTCTTTGTTTCTGAACAGACGTTTCAACCATGGTATTATAGGATCATACCACATCACCTTGGTAGGAAACCTCTTCCTGGGTTGCTCGCCGTCAACATCACCAGGGTCATCTCGTCTGATCTTATACCGCAATGCACCGCATACCGGGCATGCGTTCAGATCCTCGTACGCACCGCGGTAGAGGATGCAGTCATTAGGGCATGCATGTATCTTCTGCACCTCCAATCCTAGAGGGCATACAACCTTCTTTGTTGCGTACGTACTCTCGGGAAATTCGTTATCCTTTGGAAGCTTCTTCTTCAATATTTTCAGTAGCTTCTCAAATCCTTTGTCAGGTACACCATTCTCTGCCTTCCAAATCCTTCTCAAATCCTTCTTCAATTCCAGTGTGGTACCGAGCTTTGTGTTGCCATCTTCGCAGTTGGGGTACAACCCTTTTTTGTGATCCTCTAACATGTGATCGAACTTCAACTTCTCCTTTTTCACTTTCGCATTGTCTCTTTGCATCAACAATGACCCGACGAAGATCATCATCGGGCACATCGTCTGGTTCCTCTGATCTTCAGGTTCCCCCGTTGCAGCATCACCGTATTCAGGGGGCACATAGTTGTCATCATCCTCTTCTTCTTCGCTGTCTTCCATCATAACCCCTATTTCTCCGTGCTTGGTCCAAACATTATAGTGTGGCATGAAACCCTTATAAAGCAGGTGGGTGTGAAGGGTATTCGAGTCAGAGTAAGACTTCGTATTCCCACATATAAGGCATGGACAACACATAAAATCATTCTGCTTGTTTGCCTCAGCCACTTCGAGAAAATTATGCACGCCCTTAATGTACTCTCAGGTGCGTCTGTCACCGCACATCCATTGTCGGTTCATCTGCATGCATTATATATAATTAAGTGTGTCAAAAACCATTACAGAACATCATGAATTGATAAGTGACCAAATTAATAGAAGTTCATCATCACATTAAAACCAAAGTACATACATAGTTCTCATTGAACAACATATAGCTCTCCAGAGCATCTAATTAAACCATACATCGAAACTATCTAAAACATTTCAATGCAACAACAAATGCGATCATAATCGCAACTAAGGTAACAATTGATCCAATGGCATAATAATACCAAATCTCAGTATGAATGGCATATTTTCTAATCTTTCTAATCTTCAAGCGCATTGCATCCATCTTGATCTTGTGATCATCGATGACATCCGCAACATGCAACTCCAATATCATCTTCTCCTCCTCAATTTTTTTTCATTTTTTCCTTCAAGTAATTGTTTTCTTCTTCAACTAAATTTAACCTCTCGACAATAGGGTCGATTGGAATTTCCGGTTCACATACCTCCTAGATAAAAAAACTATGTCACGTTGGTCGGCATAATTGTCATAAACACTAAATGAAACTAATAGTTATAAAAGATAATATATATACCACATTTGAATCATAGACAGGAGGAGGGCCGACGGAGACGGATACCAAAACCATCGCACTATATAATAACAAACAATAATAAAAGTAAGAAAATTACACAAGTATCTATCTAAATCATACAAGTAAGAACTTTTTTCTTTTAGAAAGAAGATAAGAACAAGAGGCTCACGACGGTGGTGCCGGCGGCGAGATCGGCGCGGGCGATCGACGGCGGTGAGGACAGGGACGGGACAGGACGGACCGCCAAACCTAGACAAATCTTGTGGGAAATGGAGCTTGGACAAGGAGCTTCGAGAGAAGAAAGATTAAGTGTGGCTCGGGCATTTCATCGAACACCTCATGTGCATAGGAGGTGAGCTAGAGCACCACAAAGCTCTCCCACGGCCGGCCAAAAAACAGAGCATTCCACTGCTCTGCTCGCGGGCAAGGGGGTATATATAGACATCTCTTTGGTCCTGGTTTGTGGCTAGAACCGGGACTAAAGGCCCCATTTGGTTCCGGTTCCAGCCACCAACCGGGACCAATGGTTGTGAGCAGAAGCGAGGCCCATTGGTCCCGGTTCGTGTCTGGAACCAAGACCAAAGGGGCCAGACGAACCGGGACCAATGGCCCCCTGGCCTCACGAACCGGGCCTGATGCCCCCATTGGTCCCGGTTCGTGAAAGAACCGGTATTAATGCCCTTACCCGGTCTGGACCAAAGCCCTGTTTTCTACTAGTGTAGATCGCCACCCCGAGGCAAGCACAACTCCAGATCCCAAATTTTGCTCTGATATCAATTGTTGGAATTCTGCCCACGGATCGATCACATCAAATCATGAAGAGCACACGCACACGAAAACTAATAGCCAAGGGCACTTGTCGCACCCTCTTTTTTCTCTTTATTTCACTCTTCTCCTTTTTCTCGGTGTTACAAATCTCACACAAGCCTCACATATATATAGATGAAGTTGTGACCTGCTGCCTAAACCTACACATCATGTAGCAACGAAACCTACTCGTACTAGTACTTGTACGCACACAATTACTTTCCTAATTCTAAATCTAATTTAACCAAGCTAGAAACTCCAACCGGACACGCTAGTAGTACTTACGCACGTATATCGTACTGACTCAACTATTTTTTTGTGACAGGCTGGCAGAAGCACTAATCCCTTTACTTATTACTAGCAAACGTGCACGTGCGTTGCAATGGGATAGTAAACAATCTGAGTCACTATTTTCATTACGATTCAATTTTGACTTTGACTCGTCATACTGATGGCGTGCACCTAAGACCATACTCATGCAACATCTGGGCGGTGCCGTTCGACACTGAGGATGCTGCATCTATAAATTAACTTTATTTAAGAATGCCTATATGTTACGATCGTATTTATCGGTCCCAATATTAATGTTGATGACTATCACATGAATAGTTCGGATATTTTCAAAATTGTTTGTGTACTCCATAAAAAAATTGTATTGTCCATTGGTAAGTATGCGTGTGGATTTCATCAAGAAAATGTACATACGTAGGGTCTGAGATCATGAAACATGTACAAATAGAGAACACGCTGAAAGTATAGCATGCCCAAGGATCATATTGTTTTCCTTCACTCACTCCTTGCCAACCAAAACACAACATTGTGTACGACATGTCCATTTGCAATACGGATCCACACCGGTACAAAATAAAGAGGGATCGTGCGTTATTGATTAACATTGCACCCTAACAAGCATTTTTCTAATCAATTCAAATTGAAATTCTACACATTTTTTAACCAAATAAATACAAAAATAATGAACATGTAAAATAATATCACATTCAAATTCTACACATTTTATAATCAAATTTCATATATAACATGTTAAATTCGGAGTTACGTTTTAAAAGATAGGGTTATTTGGAAAAAAAAATATTAATAGACTGCATGGTGAACATGTAAAATAATATCATATTCCAATTCTAAACATTTTTTTAATCAAATATCATATATAACATGTTAAATTTAGAGTTACGGTTTAAAAGATACAGTTATTTGAAAAACAAAATACTCTTAATAGACTGCAGGGTGATTAACATAGACATCCGGGGGGTTTATGTAAAACTGGAAAAAATGATTCGCTGCCACTTAAATAGGGACGGTGGGTTAATTAGCATAAATATAGGGGGTTTTACATAAAATGCCAAAATAATGATTCGTTATGACTAAAAAAGGACTGCGGGTTAATTACGGGGAAAGGGTGGGGGTTTTCTGCAAAACTTGCGATAACGAACGACCATTGGCGCTATTTGCTTTATTATTAGGGAAAGATAGTAGAATATTAATATGCTACGCAATACAACCATATACAAGGTTATACCAACCTGGACATGAGTAGGCCTTGCAGACCCACATAGCTAGGGTACGAGCTCTAAGTTTCCAAAAAATGAAACCTGACTCACTGCTTTGACTTTTAATAACAATATTAACACAAATTGACCATTCCAAACAAAACTTTGGCATAATCTGACACGCCAAGCATGTGGCGTTTCTGCTCTACATAGACATTTCAAGGTCCTCGGCGTTGTAGACGTGGCCATGCACCGGTGGAGTTGCCATTGACCGCTAACATGGAACTAAGGAAACGCTAAAGTCACCGATGTTTCTAGACAAGCCAAGGGCCCAAGCATTGCTGCGCCGAATATGTAATTGGCCGTGGGTGGGGCCCGACCCACTCGCACCCCCACGGGCATTCTTCCTCATGCAGCAAGGATGAGCAGGGGCGACACCCCTCTCTCCTCCACCAAATACAAAACAGTTGGATGTGATCTCCCCCACGTTGCTTGAGGTGTTCTCCCCCGATTCCTCTAATTTTCTGTGGTTAAAGCTTGCCAGTTTACTTAAATTTTTGTACATTTGGTGGAACACTTAGATTAGTTTTCCCTATTTTTTGTTAGATTTGATTGAGAGGGACGGGATAGTTTGTGCGCTTAAGAATATGTTAATATATAGAGAAAATATTTTCTCTATGCACATTTTATATTTTCCAAATGCTTGGTTAACATTTTCTCCAATGTTTTATGCAAAGTATTTTTGTAATGTATATTTATTTGGAATATTTGAAATTGTAAACAAAAATAAAAAAAGAGAAAAAAATGAAAACAAAAAAGGTGAAAAAAGAGAGGTTGTGGGTTCTCGCTCACCAGGGTCGGCCCATCTCCAGCTATGCTTGTTGCGAGGGTTCCCTATGTCTCGTTATAAGCGAGGCAGAGCACTGCCCCTCCGCTAGAGCTACGATCGCCCAGCTACATGTAACGTAGTGTAGCCTCGAAGTGTCATGTTAGTGGGCCGGCCCGGTCGCACATTTTTGTTCCGGGTTTCCACTAGTCTTCTTTCGGTATTTTATTTTTAATGTGTAGTTCATTTCTGGTCTTCTTTTCATCGGTTTATCTTCAGTTTTCTGTGTCTGTTCACCAATTTTCTTTCATTTCTTTTTTTTACTTTTGTGATTTTCAATATATGTATATTTTTTTATACAAGTTGTGCAATTTTTATCTACTTGTGGCAATAGTAATTATACAGATTGAACATTTTAGAAATACATGTTTCAAAAAATTAATTACGTGTTACACACTTTTGAAATACATGTTCAAAATTGGTTTATTGAGACGATTTTTTTGAAAAATACTTAAATTTCTCTACATTTTCATTTTTAATGAGTGAACATTTATGTCAATACCCATATAAAAATATCTTAAGTGGCAGATCCAACTAATCTAGCCCATCAAACTAGATCAATTACCTAGACAACCCAATGGCGGGCGCATAACATGTTTAGCGTGTAACTAAAACCATACTAAATATAATAATAATCACATAATTAAACATAAATAATGTCCTACCTGCTATATTTATGCTATTAATATAGTGCCTAATATTAACATCCTTTGCACATACACATTTACTAGTTTTGTAAATATCACATAAATTTTCTTAGTGATAATCAACATTTTACTAAACAACACGATTTTGTTAAAATTACCGGAACATTTTAACATTGTGTGAACATTTTTCAAAAATGTTACGAAAATAATATTGAAATGTGTGAACAATTTTCTAAAATGTTGCATGCAAAAAAAAAAGAATACTATGACATTTTTTAGAAATTCCTCCATATATTTTATACATTGTGTTAATATTTTTAATTGATTCATCAATGTTCTTTGAAACCAGTTCAGTATCGTAATATTTGAATATACATATTTATAATATTTCCAATTCTTAATAGAAAGAAAAAATATTTTTTTAGAGAAATGCAGACTCAACAGAAACACGTGGCTAGTCTGCTTGGCGGGATGGGCCATTGTACGCCGCCTCTGGCGACACTAGCAGGATATTCTAAGAGACTATAAATGCACCCGTTAATAGTTTTCGCAATTGGTGGTGAACCTTTTTCAAAGTTTCAATATGAATATATTTTTTATTTATTTGCATTATACAAAAAAGAAAAAGTAAAACAGAAACTAGCGTACGTTGTTTCTTTTTTGAGTCTATAAGAAACTAGAGTACGTTCCTATGTGTGTGGGCAAATCCTATAAGGTGCTTAAGGCGCCGGATTTAGTACTGTTGGAAAACTGGCTCCTATATAGGCCGGTCCAAGTAGTTTTTTTCCACTGGTTTTCAGATTTCTGCAGTGATTTTCATGGCCTTTTTTCGTGCATGGTTTTTGCTCAGAATTTTCTTTTCCTTTTTATTTTTCATTTTTTTTCGTTTTCATTTTCCCTTTTCCTTTTCTATTTTTTTCTTTTTCTTTCTTAATGCATGAACTTTTTCAAATCAATGCACTTGTTTCAAACTTCATGAACATTTCTTTCGAATTGATGAAACTTTTTCCAAATAAATGAACTATTATACAAATTCCTGAACTTTTTTAAAAATCGATGAACTTTTTCAAAGTTTTTGAAATTGTTTCCCAAATTTATAAAAAATTTCATATTTAATGAATTTTTAAATGGATTTTTTTTAATTCTTGTGAACATTTCTTGAAGTTTGTGGTTTTTTTCTAAATCGCCAAACATTTTGAATTCACGGACTTTTTCCCCTTTTGTTAATTTTTTTTTTAGTTCCTATATTGCCCCATTCGTTGCAGCCTAGTGAGCGCCAGCACATGGTCGATTCCACACCTACCATCACTCCCAAAAACTCGCTCAGGGCCTCGTAGCACCTCCGCCCCTTAACCCGATGGTCGCAGCACCTCGAGCAGGGACTCACACACCATCGTCAGGTCTTGCAGCACTCCCATGCGTCCCCATCACCTCCACTAGGGTCTCACAGTACTGCCGTCAGGCGATCCCAACATCATGTCTGGCAGTTCCAGCATCTCTGCCTGCAGTCGGATCACCTCCACTAGGCATTCGCGCGTAGCCGCCAAGGGCCTCGCTGCACCAGTGCCAGATGGTCTCAGCATCTATACCTAGGGCTGTAAGAAAAGCCCGTGGCTCGTGAGCCGCTCAGAATCGACTCTTCTTCTGGATCAACTAAAAAAAAGCTAAGTATAAGCACTTTATGTAGCTCAATCGAGAAATGAGCTAATCCTGAGAAAACACTCACTCGCTCGATTTTAGCTTGATGTAATACAAATATATTAAATACTCTTGATGTATATTAAAATAAAACAGAATAATGTATTACCATATTTGTTGTGTATGAATTTTCTTCATTTCATCTACTAGCAAACATGGAAGCTTAATTTAGCACGCTGACACGGAAACAATGAACGGGGGAAGGGCCGAACCAGGGAGAGGAAGGAGCGGAAGTTGAAGTAGAGGGCTCGCTAGCTGAGTCTGCCTGTTGGCCAGCTTCTCAGGTGGTTTGTTTGTGCTATTTTTCCATCAATTCATTTTTCAAAATGTATTATCTCTTGAACAACGGATTCAAATCATGAATCGTTTTTACCACATTTCTCGCATTGAGATCTTCGAGATTAGATCTTACGTTGCTAGGTTTCGACAAACTTATTTTTGGGAAAATCCGTGTTTCCGATTAGCAGTAATTTGTACTAATCCGTGCTTCCAATTAAACTAAGTCGTGCTTGGTCTGTGCTCCACGCGAAATGATACATGTGCTTCACTTTGAGGAAGCAAAGAAGCACAACTCTGCTTCATTTGGAAGCACAATTATGATATACACAATTTTTGTGCTTCGCTTTTTGTGAAAGCATAGTAAGGCTTACATGCGAGAGGCACAACTATGCTTCATATAGAAACCGAATGAAAATGAAAGATTAAAAGCCAAAAGAAAAGACGAAAAAAGAGAAATAAAAAAAGACAAAAACAAGAAAACCCAAAACACCTAAAAACCAGAAACCCGGAAGAAAAACCCAAAGAAAACCATTCCAATGGGAGAAGCACCAAAACATGCGCTAGAGTGCTCCGTGCTAGAAAAGCGTCCGCTGTGGAAGGCCACCAAGGGGTGCGCTATGGGTTATATTGCTCCTGTATCGTCGCCTTGGGCTACTGGATGCTGAAAAGCCCATTAGCTATAAAGCAGCCAGCTTTGGGCCTAATCCAGCCTGGCAAGTAGAACAATCACTACTGGTCATTATCCAGCCATGCTGATGCATACATCAGAATCAGATACAACCGCAAGCAGATCGATCGATCGATGACCGATCCATCTTCCATTTTCCGCCACTCGTCATCGTCTTGCCCACTCGGCGGTTGCGCACACTGAGTTGCAACTGTGCATGCCCCTATCGCCATTCTCTAGCTCTATCCCTGTTGACGAGGCAGAGTATTCCAGTCCAAAATTTGCCTCCAATCCATTCTTTTGTATTCAAATCTAAAACTATGCGCACTAGATAGTGGAATGGAGGAGCATGCATACGGTGCCATGTCCCACCGAACATGGGGCAAGCAAGCGAAACAGGCCAACTGGCCATGCCACATGTGTTTCCTTTGGAACTTCCAACTGCTAGAAATCCATCTAATCACAAGAGAAAGGGTTACTTTGATGGACATGGATTATCCGCTCCTGAGCTCCTAAGCTCAAATACACCCACATGAATAGTAAATTCTAAATATCTTTGAAAAATAGTGAATTCTGAAAAAGCAGTGAAAAAGTCTAAGCAAATGTGATTATTTTGGATGAACATCAACAGATTTTCTAACATCCTGAGAATTTTCAACTTGAAAATACATTTGCGGAGATCTACAAAATCAACTTGAAAAGACGTATTTTGGAGCACTCATTTTTCTGTTGCACACAACTCTGCGGATGTCAAATTTTGCATGATGTTAGAACACTTGTTGATGTTCGTCCAAAAAAATTCAGTTTCTTCATTATTTTTTACTATTTTTTCGAAGTTCACTGTTCATGCGTATTTTTGCTTGGGATTAGAGTAACACTTTTGGACTCTTGAGACCTATGGCAGCTTGACACCTCCAGCCACCACCTTAATTCGTCTCATTTAACCCGTAAGAAAGTTGGTGGCCGCAAGCGCGCATGCATGCACGGCACCGCACCAGAACAACACGCCGCCTCCCTGCCGACGCACGTCGCCATGTCGATCTCAAGAAGCTCGCCGCCGGCCAGCCGGTGGCGCGATGTCGGCGCCGCAGCTCTTACCCTGCATGCCTTGATCGGGACAAAGCCGTACAATATACTTCGTGTACTACTTTCTGCCGACGCACGTCGCCATGAATGAAAGCTGCAAGCTGCCAGCAGTGCGTGTGCCGGCCGCCTGGTTGTACCGTGCGACATATGGTGGCTTGCACGGCCGCAAACTTCGCTGACCCTGATGAAATCTGCGATATTTATGGGACGGCTAATTGGCGTGCTGGACCAACCAAAAGATAACATATTTCTGTTCTCTATGCCGTGAGATGTTACTACTATCTTTGTTCTCAAAAAAGGAGTACAACTCACTGTTTTTAAAAAAAGGAGTACAACTCACAGCCTCTGGTTAACCTAACCCACACAATCATATATATTACTTTCTCGAACACAATAATCATATTTTTACTGATTGTTAAATAATGCCAATAATGTCAAATATTGATGCCAAAATAAAATTGGCTTAAACAATGAGGCCATCCACATTGGACCTGCCTTAGTGCCAGGATCTTCACCATCCTACCACCAATCCTATGACTCCATAATCAAGCGGCATGTGACCAAACAAACAGAAGTTGAGCTAGGATTTTAGCACGAGGTGTGCGAGCAAGAGAATAATTGCGAAAAATATGATTTGCTAAATCTAACTCGTGTGAGAAAAAAAAATCATGCATGAGTCAGTCTTTTGAATCTTCTGATGTGTTGAGATTGATGCAGGAGTAAAGGGGAATCAAAATTGATTAGATGACTAGCACCGTGGACTTAAACATAAGAAATGCAGTTGGCGTAAGTGTAGGCGGGCTCAAAAAGGGAAATGCATTGGAGCACCCAGGTGCCACACACCCCCTATATGGAAATAGCAATAAGAAAATATCAGGAAATTTCAGAAAATCTGTCAAACGTGGGTGCCCATTGTCGACCCATGTTCATTTTCAGGAATGGGTGCCCGTGGTATCCGCGGCACGGGAATTATGATCCGACATACGTTACATCAAAAAAGATCTATACACAAGATTTATTTTGTCTTCTTTACTGATATTACCACGAGCACCCATTCCCAATGAAACTAAACACAGGTATACAACGGCCAGGTTTCATACCCCAAAATTTCAACAAAAAAAATTGAAATTTCCTAATATGTTTTCTAATGATATATTCATATATGGTGTGTGGCACCCGAGAGCCACAAATCCTCTTCCGTCTCAAAAATCAATACATCACAATATATCGAGTAATAATACATGGATAGCAACCTACTTATCTATCATATTAAGTTTAGCTCTACCACATCAAATAACTTCATAATGTCATAGTTAATCCACTAGAGATGTAAGTTTATATGTAGCAGTGTACCTTTAGATTTTGGTGCTTGAACACATATAAACTCGAGGATACCCCGCGCATTGATGCGGGAATTGGTTGATGAAAATTTAGATTGATAACATGAGAGCCAAAACTAAAAATGCATCTGACTTATTATATTTGATTATATAGAGTTGTAACACTATTTATTTAATATAAGTAAAATAATAAACAGAAAACATTAGCCACGCATGGTTGAATATTGTGGTGGGTCATTTCTCATGCATGATTGCATGTTGAGGTGAGACTTATCACATTCATAATTGTATGCTGAGGTGACATGCTTGCATGTGGTGTTCAACCATGGTGGATACACAATAAGGGCAAGCAGGGTGCCCCCTACTAGCACCAAGCCTTAGATCTCCATGGCACTCTGCCTCAAGTCATCGTTGCTCGTTGTTGTCTCGCTTCTGGTCACACACGTACCAATGAGGATGAAAGGGTAAAATAAAGAGAGAAGTTTGTATAGAACCTTGAATTATAACCAAAGTCGGAAAAACAACCCCCAAACTTCAAAATCATCTACTTTACAACCTCAAACTACCAAAAACGGACAAAAATCTACCCTGTCTCGGTCAAACCACTTTCAACCCTGTTACGACTAATTTTGGTCAGTCAAAGCCTAGTCAGCATCCTAGTCACCCCTCCACCTCACGAATTGACCAAAACATTAGAGTACCGAGAAACATTTGAAAAACTTGTCAAATATGAAAACTAGTATGATACTCAATCTGGGAAAGTTATCCGAAAAATCTAAAAATTGAACACAACTATAATGACATCCGGGAAAGTTTCCTTTGGAAAATAGATAAAGAAAATTATAATGAAAAAGCATGCAGAAGGACTGTATGCATGCATGTGTTTTGGCACGCCATTATAACGGAAGCGGCTCCTCTACCACGCCTCTTAGCACGGCACCGCTGCTGTGCCTCCTCCGTTTTGCCCGTGCACGCACTCACATGGACCAGAAATTTACCAAAAGCTAATCTGACCAGCCCGTCAGCTAGATGTAAACCAACGCATTAACTATTTGTGTTAATCTAAAAAAACTATTTGTGTAATTCTCATAAATTAAATATTTTTGTTTTAGCAGAACTGATTAACTACCTGATATAAAAACAATTAACTACTACCTCTGTCCCGAATTATTTTTTGCTCAAATAGATGTATCTAGATTTGCCTGGCCTTCGTCGTCTTGACCAATGTCTTCATCGAGCATCGCCTGCCGAAGCGGGCGCCGACCAGGGCTTCAACGTGGCGATCCTCGGTGACGGCCCGGTGCGCGCTTGGATCTTTAACTGTAGTTAAGTACGACCTATGGACATGCAACTATAGTTGTAAGCCTGCGCACTAGCGATGGAAGCGCATGGCGTCCGCATGTTCGCAATCGTCCACGAAGCAAAAGCTGCACCAATGTTCATTACTTTAATAACTGTGTTATATTTTTTATTTTGGTTTCGTGGACCGTACTGTGCACGAACGTACCACTGTAGCTGCACAAGATCGGTTGGCATATAAATATAGTTGTGTGTGGTCGACGGACCTGCTAGTTACATGTACCGTGGAAAAAAGGCAAAAGAAGTACCAAACAAATTGATTAACATCCGCTCCACGTAAAATATGAATAATATTCCCTCGATGTCAAAATACAAGACGTTTTTGTTCTAGGTGTAGAGCCAAAAAGCGTTTTATATTTTGATATGAAGGAAGTATTTAGCAAAACTAATTTTCTTATATGAATTCATTTTCGTTTTACAGTGTTGGTCATGTATTAACTATAGTTGTGCGTGGTCGATGGACGTGCTAGTTAAATGTACCTTGAAAAAAAAAGAGACAAAAATGGTACCAATCAAATTGCTTAAAATCCGCTGCACGTAAATTATGACTAATACTCTCTGTATTAACATGTAAGACGCACTTTGATCTAGATTTAGAGCAAAAAAAGTCTTATAGTTTGATACGTATATCACTTCATTTTGGTTTTACAGTGTTAGTCATGTATTAATTATAGTAATTAATAATTTTTATTTTTTGAGAAATCTTAATAATTTTTAGTAGTTAATCACTTGAGGCGTATGATACATCTAATGCATGGGCTGGGTAGATAAGAGCAACTTCAACGCGCCCACCCATTTTGTCCATGCGTGTCCATTTGGCTCACCGTGGACAGAAAAATCGGTCCAATGTGCCGACCTAAACGAATGCGCGTATGCTTTTCGCCCGCCCGCTGACTCATTCCCGGACCAATTTTGAGTCTAATTTGGGTCGGCACGGACACGAAATGGACGAGTGCGACACGCGCCTAATCCTCTTGGCCATGGCACAACCACCACCATTTCCCTCCATTTTCCCAAAACCACCCGCCGCTCCCGCTCCCGCTCCCGCTCGCCATGGACGACGCCCTCGATGCCGCCGCCGGCCTCACCTCCATCGCCTCACCTCCGTCCCCTCCGACAAGGCGAGCCCCGCGACCCCACAAGACAGCCGCCGCCCAAGAAGAAGAAGCAGCTGACGCCCGAGGAGCGGGTCGTGCAGTCGGCCAAGCGGAAGGGCCAGAGGCACGCGGCGGACGCAAGGGACGAAGCAGTGGCCGTCGCCGCCCTCACCGTCGCCGCACAGCAGGAGGAAACCAACGCCCAAGTCGCCGCGACAATGAGGGAAGCCCTGATCTACCTAGGATTAAACCCTAGCCAGCACGGGCTCGTCAGCGCCTGATGGGGAATGCGACAGAAAACAAAATTTTTCCGACCTACGCACCAGCCCAGGACCACTATGGAGACTGCATACATGGTTTGATCTTTTCCGTTACCGACTCGTAGCGCAGCGGGAAGTAGAGTCGATGACGATCGGCGGTGCAGATCCCCGCAGCTAGGATTTACAACCTCCCAACCGCGAGGATGTATACCCTCATCTGCTCCTCAGACAGCCCTCCGAGAGGTGGTCGAACAGCCCCCCGGACGGTGTCGCGGACAGCCCTTCGGGAGGACCTTCGAAACTCGAACGGTCACTCGAACAGCCCTTCGGGAGGACCTTCGAAACTCGGACGGTCACACGGACAGCCCTTCGGGAGGCACTCACGAACTAAGACCGAAACTACGATCTCTCTACAGAGTTGCACACATACGGTGTCATCTATCCGGCAGGGCTTCGCCGTCCAGAACTAGTTCCTGCCGGAACCCAGACAGCCTTACGGCTCTACGAAACTCTTTTCGTGGGAGGGAGAGAAGAAGCCAGA
The DNA here is from genome assembly GCF_018294505.1 of Triticum aestivum. NCBI lineage: Eukaryota > Viridiplantae > Streptophyta > Magnoliopsida > Poales > Poaceae > Triticum > Triticum aestivum. Next base: position 9,277,880 of record NC_057799.1, on the reverse strand, counting down.
TAATGCATGGCATGTGTATGAGAGCAAGGGATGAGTGTGGAGGGCTGCCCCTCCACCTCTATTTATAGGAAATCCCAAGGGGGTAGGGTAGTTTCACAAAAAACCCAAAATGCACATGAATGAAGTCCTTCCACAAGGACCTAGGAGTGAAACCAAGGAACAAGAGGGTCCCCAAGGGGGGATACCCCATGTGGCCGGCCACACCCCCATGAGGGGCCCAAAAAATGGCTCCTATCCATCCATGTCATCCCCAAGATCTTTTGGAGCAAAGCCCCAAAAGGTGGCTTTCCATAAAGTAACCATAAAGCTGATTTTCACTATTCACGACGACATTTTTCAGCGTCTGATCGAACTGAAAATATTTATGTGGGCTAAGAACATTTCCAGTACCCACTAAAATGATTTTCAACGCGTTCCGAAACAATTCCGGTTTTAGTGATTTTCATCTGCGAAACGCATCTGAAGTGGCTCTGGCAGCTCTGGAACATTTCCGGTTTTTATCTCAGAAAATTCCAAAAAGCTTCCAGAATGATTCTGGCATCCTCCAAGAATTATCAGGCATGTGCCGAAACCAATTTGACTTAATGGTGTATCCCGAAACAACTTTTCGGTATCATCGAAACTTATCCGATGACCTCTCTCTGCGGTACGATTCCGCTGTCCGAAACTTTTCGGTGTCCGAAACTTTTTCGGTGATTTTCTCTCAGACTCCCTGTCTAGTATTCAGCAGATAGATGACCCTTAAGCGTGTGACCCTATAGGTTCGGTGAAGTATAGACATGACCCGGAACCCCTTCCGATCAATGATCAACATCGGAGCCGTGGACACCCATATTGACCCCTATACCCACACGAATAAATATTCAAGTGAACCTCCAGTTGCCGTGTGCTATTCCTGTTGCTTCGCGATATGTTACAAATACCCGAGGTGAGACATGTTGGCATTCCCGTGGATCAACAACTTGTCCACCATGCTAGTTACCTCGTTACCGGTATTGTTCTCTTTTCTCGTTATCGTGTTCCGGCATCCCCGTGATCAAATCACAAAGTGTCTGGCCAGACGATGATGGATACCGTAACACCGAGAGGGCCCAGAGATATCTCTCCATCGTCGGAGGAGCAAATCCCAATCTTGAGCTATCAAGTTACTTGACACACTTTTCCATGAACCCATAAGCCGCCGTAATAGCCACCCATTTACGGATGACATTTAACAAACCCCAAAGTTCATGAAGCAAGCATGAAGAAACTCAATACTCTCATGGTCTAAGGAATCATGCAAACGTTAACCATCTCTGTGTTATGTACCAATAAACTTGTGACGAATGAATCTCATAGCATAACATCAATCCGGGTCGATTCAACACAAATGTTCTCTCAACATTGTGCACTCAAAGTTGCTGGCATAGACATGCCCATGACCAGGAAAACAGAATCATCATGCAACACTTGAGCTAGTCTTAGAGGCCAGACTAGGAATACTTCTTACCATTTATTATTCCACACGTGCATTTGAGTCTTCCTCCGAGCCTCGTGGGTATTGTAGACTCGAGAATCATTGCAGTTATAGCATGGAACATAAACATAATTATGAACTCGGAGATAAATAATATCATTTATTATTGCCTCTAGGGCATATCTCCTACAGACTCCCACTTGCACTAGAGTCAATAATCTAGCTTATGCTAATGCACTTCACACCTGTGGCACACCGGTGTAAATATGCTTCGCTTGCGGTATAGCCTGATGTCCAACGGATCTGACGACTTCAGTTCCGTGTGTATCTTTGCATGTCCTCGCGTTTTCACATTTTCACAAAATTCATATTTTGTGTGGACTTGGCTTTGTATGTATGTGAATCACAGGTCGAACCTGGATTCCTCAGACTGAGTTATGGAGCAACTACCTGCAGTAGTGTCCCATTATCAAAAGCCATCTTGGAACTATACTAAGTTCATGAATGAACTATATGATTCAACATCTTCTTTGTCGCTTCTAAAGCGTCAACATACTTAGCCCTTGTAATAGAATTCGCCACAGTAACTAGTTTGAACAAATTCCAACTAACTGTGCCACCACATTGTGTGTTACACAAAACCCTTAATTTAAATCAAAAATCGCATGGAGAAAAGATGAAGACTCTATCGATGTAACATTTTACAACGAACTCTTCATGATCTCTGCTTGCGGGAAAACCATGTCATCAGTACTTACTCTAGTACTCTGTGACATCTTTCACTGTTGTCCCATGATCAGTAATTTGATCACTTTGGTATCCATACTCGCAACACCTTGGGAGTATCAGACATATCTGGTTGTTTTACATACCATGGAATACATGATTAATCCAAACACAAAAGTGTGTGGAATCTGCATCATGTATTTTACTCATCAGTGTTTTGGGACACCGAGTCTTGCAAAAACTCTTTCCATGTGACTTTGGCAAGAATCACTCCTTGGCGTTTTAAATGCTAAAAGGTTTTAGCATCTTGTCAATATGTATTCATTGCTTAGCCCCATTAGGTAAATCTATCTCCATAGATCATCATGCCTAATATTGAGGCTATTTAGCCTAAGCACTTCATCGAAAAACTATTTTCAAATGAAGTCCTAATTTGTGTCAAGAAATTTATTTCCAATTACCAATGTGCCAAGCACATAAGGTTTTTAGAAATATTATTACGCTCCCACTTACTTTCTTGAATTACAAGCATCTTTGTTACCCATTGATGAAGTCAAAACCCCTTTGACCATTTCATCAAAACACGAAGATTCCAACTCCATTTTGCTCTCTTCTGTCCATTGCTGGAACTCTGAAGTTTGCATACCTACTAGCATCCTCTGGATCGACAAATTACTTTGGACTGTATCATATACAAGTCCTAGCTTTCATTTCCATCAGATGGAAATCCTTTTATCATCCATGTTTCATATCTCATGATTGAAATATGTATTAATTGCTAGTTCAACCCAAACCGACTTTAAGCATTGCTACGATGAAAACAACCTCATCGTATTATTTCAACAAGTCGAGCTTTATGGATAAAACATTTTATCCGTATCAGTTTTAAGTTCCATAAATATTCGTTAGACTCTAAGTCTTCCGAAAGGTGTATCAAGGTTTTAATCTTGAATCACTTATATGGAAACTAACTCGGGTTGTATTGGCATTTAGCCAATTCCGGAGTCAGGGCCCATCAACGCTTCCTTGTGTATCGTAGGTATAATGTTGTCTAACAACAATATCTCGTTTGCGCACCTGAGAGGTTTGCACGAGCCTTGCCTACGTGGTTCAGCTGCAAGTTCGAACCGAAGTTCATACATTTTATTGTAGAGACTTCTGTATCAGTCGCAGTAGGAAACTCTGGAATTTCTTCCAAGGTCTCTTTCCTTTGGTCTGATGAAGATACTGTTTATCTCGTCGAGTTGCACTATTCTCCCACTCACCTTTTAGAAAGAACCATTCTCTTTAAAAGCACACCGTTTCGCGGCAAAACTATTTGCCTCGGTATAGTGAGGGAGGAATACCCAACATTTTGGTATAACCTACAAAGTAGCACTTGTCTGATTTGGAATAGGTTTGTAACCTTTTACACAAGCCCCATATTCCAAATGTTAAGAAAAGATATAACATGGTTGGGCGTACCATACCATGGCTTCATTTCAACAGACCCGATGTAGCTCTTTTCAGTGTAAAAGCCGCAGTCTCTAAAGCATCACTTTAAAAGGGATAATGGCAAATTTATTTATGTCATCTTTGACCTTACCATGTCATAAATGGTTTGATTACATCTCCACGGACTTTCCACTTGCAGTGGTGTTCCGGGAGGTGCAAGTTTATGAAACCCCTTTCACAACTCATCAGACATTCGCTAAACATGTAACTCAAATATTCCTTTGTGCAATCAAATTGCAGAAACATAATTTTCTTGTTACAATAACTTCTACTTCATTTTTGAGAACCTTTCGAATGATTTCAAAAGATCCAGACTTACGTCTCATCAAGTAAATATCCATATATCTACTTGAGTCATTTCTGAAGATAAATAAATCCACCACTAACAACACTTATCGGACTACACACATCAAATGTATGATCACTAATAAGTTTGTTGTTCGTTCCTTATGGCCTGTGAACGGTATTTTAGTCACTTCACTTTTCGGAGGAAAGTTGCAAGTGTCAGATGATTCAAAATCAAAAAGACTTCAAAATCCATCATAATGGAATTTTCCATGCGGGTTTCTCCAATGTGACCAAATGTAGTGCCACACTTGTGTGGTATTCTTTTAGTCTTGCGACATTTAGCGTCAGTGTTATGGATGTATCATATTACCCTCAATATTCATAACATACGTCCCATCGATGATGGAAGTATGGCCCTTATGTTATTCATAATACTTAACAACAATTGTTGTTTTTATGAACAACTCTTTTGCAACAAACATTGTGCAATGGGCTAGAGTGTATGAAACTCTAAAATGAATTATGAAAGTAAACCCAGAGGTATTGTATTATTATCAATATTCATAACATACATCTCATTCATAATGAAAGTATGGCCCTTGTGTTATTCATAACATCGAACATAAAAAGTTCTCTTATGAACAACCTTCTTGCAAGATGCCTTATGCAATGGGATAGAGTTTGTAAAACTCTAAATGAATTATGAAAATAAATACAGACGGCAATACACCGATGGAAGGTATAGTAACATTTACTATGTTCCCTGTGTATACCTTAACCTCATTTCTAGCTAGTCTTTCAGGCCATAGTAGTTCTTACATCGAGTTGCAACAGAATGCAATCGAGCGGGCATTTTTGTGATGAACTCACAATACCCAAGAATTAGTGATTAACATGTTTAACCATAATTCGCAAGAACTATATCTTTGACCAGCCTTCTATACATCAAAAACTTGTATGACATTCATACATGAGCTGGATATTCCAGTCTTCTTTCCTTTTGCCTTTATACTTCTAGCAGTTTAACTTTTAGTATTTCTCCTACTCTCAGAAGAAGCACCCAACTTAAGAGTGGCATTAGCCCCGGACTTCCTAGGCGTGTAAGTCATACTAACACCCTTTGGACACTTCCTTTCTCTTTAAGTTGTTGTTTTATTCACCTTTCATTATATGACAGGCGTTCTTCTGGATCCCTTTCCCAACAGTCAAATGCATAGTAAACACTTTTACTAATACTTGCAAACAAACATTGCTTTGTTTGTATCTGAAAATAATTTTCAGTTCCATGAATATCATATAACTATCCCAACTTTCGAAGTTTGGGTTTCATGGAAGCAAACATATTCCACTTGACCGTAACAGAATTCTAGCTTTTGGATCAAAGGACGAGAGTCACATGATCCATAGCATTAGCGGGAGGATACAGAAAGCATGCGATAGTACAAAGTCCTTCTCGGCACTTTTGAGGACAATCCTCATATTACGGTACCAATCGTAAAGTTTTAACCAGATATTTAACAGCTATTCAATTTTAACAGGGAAGGTGGAAACGCGAGCCATTATTCTACAACTATTTTGCATATAACACTTAGACAATGTTCATAATTAATTGCACTAAGAATTAAACATGTTAATTCAACAGTGCGCTCCCACTCAAATCAATATCTCTCAAAATTGATTGTGAGTGATACAAGACCCACATTTCAATTGTTCGCCATTGGTGTAACACCACTGATGACGAAAAATCTCAACCGGTAGGCCAACTTGCCAATCACATCTCTATGTGACTCTTATTCATCTTTCGATGCGTGTGTTCCGAGCTCATGACGGTCATGCCTGAACGTCAAGACAACCAAGTGATCTCGCTGCGAGGTCTCAACTCACCCGCCTCACACTTCTCTAATCGTTCGTACCCGTGTGACACGGCGCACCCCGAAAAGATAGGTGCCGTGAAGGTGCTACACTTGGGAGAACACTAACTACTTGGTATTTTAAGTGAGAGATCACCCTAATAAAAGCGACTACCGCACAATCAAGAAGGGTGCATCATAAGGGATAAACATCTCAGGCAATTCATAATAGCATGATATGGTATAGCCCTTTCTGACGGAGAAGTCTTTCATTTCTTCGTCTTCGGCATTCGCGTGGGTGTTCACCTTCGCGAAGATTGCCACCACCTTGTCGATGCACCAGATAATATTGCTATCTCTATAGCTAACAAAATAATGCATTACAACAAGGTTGACACGCAGGTCATTAAAGTGCAATCATATGGCTCCAACCATCATGCCGAATCATGACACGCAGGTCATGTTAATCAAATTACATCATATAGTCATCTCATACATAATCGAATTAGTATGAGCACTGCTATACCACATCATATGCACATCCTGCAAAACCAAGTTAGACGCCTCTAATCGGTTTATGCAAAATTTATTTTACGTGGCTTCTAAGGTTTTGACTTAAACCGCAGCGACCAACGTTTTATCATCAAGTATGATTATTCAAGTTGCTAGATTAACATCTCGGGGTGTATGAAACACGGGATAATTAAATCTCGAGCCCCATACTAAACTTCGTCATACGCATGACCCCCGTGCAGATCATATCTGCAATGCCCTTTCATCTGCGAATTTCATCTTTCTTTTGACTACGGCAGAACCCAAAGAACTGATAGCACTTCCATGATCAATCAGGATCACGGATTGCCAGAACTTTGTCAAATTCCACCATGCTGTCTCGAGATTGAGCAAACGCAAATTCTAGGGAAGCAACAAGAACCTCGGGTAACAGATTTCATCTGTCACCCGCATAAATAATTTTCAGCAATAGATCTCATCTACTACCTAATTATATTATGCAATACCCATACATCTCCATGTATTCTAGATCGAAACCTGCATCTACGCATAGCACGGCTCTTGATGCCACTGATGGGGAATGCGACAGAAAACAAAATTTTTCCGACCTATGCACCAGCCCAGGACCACTATGGAGACTGCATACATGGTTTGATCTTTTTCGTTACCGACTCGTAGCGCAGCGGGAAGTAGAGTCGATGACGATCGGCGGTGCAGATCCCCGCAGCTCGGATTTACAACCTCCCAACCGCGAGGATGTATACCCTCATCTGCTCCTCAGACAGCCCTCCGGGAGGTGGTCGAACAGCCCCCCGGACGGTGTCGCGGACAGCCCTTCGGGAGGACCTTCGAAACTCGAACGGTCACTCGAACAGCCCTTCGGGAGGACCTTCGAAACTCGGACGGTCACACGGACAGCCCTTCGGGAGGCACTCACGAACTAAGACCGAAACTACGATCTCTCTACAGAGTTGCACACATACGGTGTCATCTATCCGGCAGGGCTTCGCCGTCCAGAACTAGTTCCTGCCGGAACCCAGATAGCCTTACGGCTCTACGAAACTCTTTTCGTGGGAGGGAGAGAAGAAGCCAGATAATGCATGGCATGTGTATGAGAGCAAGGGATGAGTGTGGAGGGCTGCCCCTCCACCTCTATTTATAGGAAATCCCAAGGGGTAGGGTAGTTTCACAAAAAACCCAAAATGCACATGAATGAAGTCCTTCCACAAGGACCTAGGAGTGAAACCAAGGAACAAGAGGGTCCCCAAGGGGGGATACCCCATGTGGCCGGCCACACCCCCATGAGGGGCCCAAAAAATGGCTCCTATCCATCCATGTCATCCCCAAGATCTTTTGGAGCAAAGCCCCAAAAGGTGGCTTTCCATAAAGTAACCATAAAGCTGATTTTCACTATTCACGACGACATTTTTCAGCGTCTGATCGAACTGAAAATATTTATGTGGGCTAAGAACATTTCCAGTACCCACTAAAATGATTTTCAACGCGTTCCGAAACAATTCCGGTTTTAGTGATTTTCATCTGCGAAACGCATCTGAAGTGGCTCCGGCAGCTCCGGAACATTTCCGGTTTTTATCTCAGAAAATTCCAAAAAGCTTCCAGAATGATTCTGGCATCCTCCAAGAATTATCAGGCATGTGCCGAAACCAATTTGACTTAATGGTGTATCCCGAAACAACTTTTCGGTATCATCGAAACTTATCCGATGACCTCTCTCTGCGGTACGATTCCGCTGTCCGAAACTTTTCGGTGTCCGAAACTTTTTCGGTGATTTTCTCTCAGACTCCCTGTCTAGTATTCAGCAGATAGATGACCCTTAAGCGTGTGACCCTATAGGTTCGGTGAAGTATAGACATGACCCGGAACCCCTTCCGATCAATGATCAACATCGGAGCCGTGGACACCCATATTGACCCCTATACCCACACGAATAAATATTCGAGTGAACCTCCAGTTGCCGTGTGCTATTCCTGTTGCTTCGCGATATGTTACAAATACCCGAGGTGAGACATGTTGGCATTCCCGTGGATCAACAACTTGTCCACCATGCTAGTTACCTCGTTACCGGTATTGTTCTCTTTTCTCGTTATCGTGTTCCGGCATCCCCGTGATCAAATCACAAAGTGTCTGGCCAGACGATGATGGATACCGTAACACCGAGAAGGCCCAGAGATATCTCTCCATCGTCGGAGGAGCAAATCCCAATCTTGAGCTATCAAGTTACTTGACACACTTTTCCATGAACCCATAAGCCGCCGTAATAGCCACCCATTTACGGATGACGTTTAACAAACCCCAAAGTTCATGAAGCAAGCATGAAGAAACTCGATACTCTCATGGTCTAAGGAATCATGCAAACGTTAACCATCTCTGTGTTATGTACCAATAAACTTGTGACGAATGAATCTCATAGCATAACATCAATCCGGGTCGATTCAACACAAATGTTCTCTTAACATTGTGCACTCAAAGTTGCTGGCATAGACATGCCCATGACCAGGAAAACAGAATCATCATGCAACACTTGAGCTAGTCTTAGAGGCCAGACTAGGAATACTTCTTACCATTTATTATTCCACACGTGCATTTGAGTCTTCCTCCGAGCCTCGTGGGTATTGTAGACTCAGAGAATCATTGCAGTTATAGCATGGAACATAAACATAATTATGAACTCGGAGATAAATAATATCATTTATTATTGCCTCTAGGGCATATCTCCTACAGCGCCGCCGTGGCCGCGCCCAGCACGGGCTCGTCCGCATTTCCTCGTATGGTGCTACCAGAGTCGCTGCGCACGTCTGCCACGCACCCGATTCCCGACTTCCACGTCTATCCGTAAGCCTCTAGCTTCTCCAGGGAATGCTCGGCGGAGGTGGGCGTGGTGGCGCCGTCCACTCCCGTGCTCGCGCCGATGTCCATCGACCTCAATGCCACGCCGGTGGCCGGTGCTTCATCCTCCGGAGGGGCGAAGGGAAACGCCCGCGGGAAATGCCAGCCGACGTGCTCCCCGGCGCCCGCAACTTGTTCGACAGAGTGCCGTCGACCGGCGACGACGAAATGACCAACCATTCCATCATCGAGAACATCATCTTCGAAGGTAGTGTGGCGGCTTCTGGCTCCGCTGACGGTGCTACCGCGGCTACCTACGATCCCGATGAAACCCAAAGCCAAGACAGCCGAGCTTCATTCACGCCGGCAACCTATGATCATCTGGCATGCACGACTCCTTCATGGGAAATCAGGTCGGCCTGGACGGTTTTCTGCTCGACCATGAGTTCCTGGAGGACTATGGCCTCGAGGAAGAGGATCAAATGGGCATCAACGAGGAGCCTTTGTTCGAGGACAAGCTCGCCAACCATGCCGCCGGGGCGAAGACGAAGCGCAAGAGAAAGCGGATGAAGGCATACACACCGTCCGAGGACAAGCTTCTTTGTGAGTGTTGGAGGGACATTGGGCAAGACCCCAAGGCCAGCGCCGAACAAAAGGCATCAACCTTTTGGATTCGTGTCCATCATGAGTTCCATGAACGCAATAAGTTTCCGACGTACCAAATGCATCGCACGCGTGGGTGAGTGTACATTTCGAAGCGATGGAGGGTGATACAACAAGAGTGAACAAGTTTAGTGTCACCCTTGAGAGCATCAAGGCACGCCCCGTGAGCGGCATCGGCATGCAAGATATGGTATACATGCGCCCCTCTTTGTTTCCATTCCCATTATGCTTGCATGTCCATTTGCCCATATGCTTGCATGCTATTCATTTGTAGGCATTCAAGGTCCAACATGACGGCAAGTCCTTCAACCTCTCCATTGTTGGATGATCATCAATGGGGAGGAGAAGTTCAAGGCGCAATATGCTGCCCTCATGGTGCATGGGGGGAAGGCAACAGTGGAGGAGGTTGGGGTGGGCGAAAAGCCACGGCCGCGGGGGAAGAAAAACTCCAAGAAGGAGGACAAGCGGGATGCAGCATCGATCGCCTTGCTTGCAACCGTGGAGGGCATGATGAGCAAAAACGCCTCAAGGAAGGAGAAGCGCCGGCAAGACAAGGAGTAGAAAATGAACGCCTTCATGAAGATCCAAAGGAGGAGGGCTTGACATGGAGGCGGAGAAGCAAGTCAGGATGCTTGAGATGGAGGCGGAGAAGCAAGCCAAGATGCTCGAGATCAAGGCCGCCAATGCCAAGACCAAGGCGAAAGAAGTGGTGCTCGCTAGCTTGATGACGGGGGTGGAGATCATGAAGGTGGACCTGAACACCATGTTGCTGAGGAAGAGGCTATGGTTCGAGAAGATGCAGGTTGACATGCTCAAGTTCGACGACGCGTGATCTATGACGGAGAGTGCCATCCCTTTTTTGTACGCCGGCAAGTGTGCTGGCATGACCACGGCCGAGATGGCATGGTCGAATTCCCGCCCCTTTTTGTGTGCTGGCATGTGAACCCGCCGCTAGCAAGTGCGCCAGCATGAACTGTGTGGTGTGAAGGCTGGCATTGTATGCCGGTCGCTGGCATGGTGCCAGCATGAACATTTGCGACGGCATGGCCACTAGCATGATCTATGACCACGGACCTTTAGCCTATCCAAACAGAAATAGGACGGACACTAAACGGGCTGTCAAACTAAACGGATGAAAAAGGACAATCCGTTTAGGTTGGAGTGTTGGAAATGAAATACTAGCTCTTTGCTTTTTGTAATTTTCTAGTCCCATGTGAGCGGGTCCGCAGGGTACGAAAGAGGCACGGCAGAGGAGCCGGTTCCGGGTTACTCAATCAAAAAACAAAAAGGAGCCGCTTCCCGTTACAACACGACAACAAGAGCATGCATGCACACTGACTGTATGCATGTGCGCACAACCAATGCATGGCGCTGGCCGGAGGCCGGTTGTGCGTTTGGTACCTCCGAAACAGTCGAACACTGTGCGTCGTACCTTATCCGATTAAGAAATGCTCGCGCGTCTAATCACTAGCCTATCCTCACTCACGGAATCACTGACCCATCTCCGCGTGTTTTTTGAAAAGGGGGAAAGAGAGACGACGTTGCTTGGCTGTCCAATCAGAAAAACAATGGAAGAAGTATATATATGTAGGCATGTAGGTAGGGTGCGGTGCGGATCAGCGGATGCTTCGGCGAGAAACGTCGCGCTGCTAGCTGCGACCTGTCGTCCGTCCGTCCGGGCGTCAGCGATCCACGTCCATGCCGATCTCTATCTGGGTGGTGCGAATCATGCCTACGGAGAGTAGTATCTCAGTTTTCACTACCCGACGATCGGATCGCGTACCTGCTCGACCTCGACAGGCTTGATATGAATAAACATATATACTTGCGCATGCTAGCTGCTGAAGAGATCTGAATGTTCCCCTCCAGATTGCATACATTTGCATTTGGTTACTAGTCTAGACCCCATGTATACCGCATTAAGTGATGCTAGAAATTGTCTACTCCTATAAAAACTCAGTTGGTGATGATGGTTTGTCTGCCACCCATCTTTTTTGACCATTAGATCTGCATCTAATGACTGTGATGTAAATTGCGGCCTTTTTGCAACAATATCTCACTTCTCTGCTTCAATTTACAGGAAACCACCTAGTATCTTGAAACCAACCACAATCCTACCTTACCTCATCAAAACATCCTAAAGAATATATTTTGAGTGAAACATAAGATATTTTTAGTGATATATGTATATAAAAACCAGACCGCTTTCTTTCAAATTTATGAATATGAATTATTCTACTTTGGATCCGTTGCAATGCACGGGCACATTGCTAGTCACCGTTGAAGTTGTTGTTGAAGAACATCGTCGCCTGTGTTTTCTGATGAGAAAGTTCGTACGAATATGGTTATTGTTGTAGTTTTCGACCGTGGATCTAATCGCTTTGTGTTTGTTTTCTTTTTTCATCGCCTCACATAGCTTTGGCCTTATATGATTTTGCTATTTGCTGGCGTGTTTTGTGTGTTGCTTGTTTACGTCCTATCTATTTAAAGGGCGGTGTGTTCTCATTGTATTTGTATCCTCTTGATGTTTCAATGAGCTAACAAAATCCACCATTTTGTCAAAATTATCACTATTGAAGTATGAAGTATTGAGCACCTGAGCAGCATACTTCGGAAATTTGCAGGGGCACGCATGTGCGGGGGCACACACCTGCCAAGACCTCCAGGGCCGCTCGATTGCCTCATGACTCGCGAAGTAGTTGGATCCCACATGACGGCACAATAAGTTTTAATTTTTAATCATTGAAACTTACCATTTTGTACTAAATTTCAAAAGTTGAAACTTAACATCTGGAGACGATATACAAGTTACTGTACCCATATATAGTCTTCATTTTCTTTTCCGTCACGCACAATACAGTGGAAGGTATTCCTTCGCGAATTGTTTTTATACGGTTACTAATGTTGGACATGGATATTTCCAGAAATTTTCAAGTTTTTTTTTTTACTTTTTTCAAATTATTAATGTGTTTTGCATATTCTGCGCACCAGCACCCGAGAGCCACAAGTTCCCTCCCTCTCTCCAACATACTTCTATATATTTTTTATTTACCTATTTGGAGAAATTATTAGGGAAAGAATATGCCAGAGCACAACTATTAGGAATTGGTAGTTGTGGGAGCATAGGATTATAATCCCTTATCATTCTGTCCACACAACTACTCCATCCTTTTTGATTTAGAGGGCTCTGTTATATTTTGTGTCACTTTGACCACTAATTTAGCTAACAAAATATGAGTTATGTGCAACATGAAGTATAATTTTGTGACATATAATTCATACTTTGTATGTTAAATCGGTGGTCAAACTAGATTCGAAATACGAGGGAGAATTATAAACTGGAACGGAGGGAGATAAAGTGTGTATGGTGGCAATAATTTCATAACGTACACCCTCGTCGCCTCTCTCCAACAATTGACAGCCTACAATTACCATTCAACTCTAACTAAAACCAATCACAATATACTGTCAACTGTCAAACGGACGGCCAACATTACCATACCTGAGTTGTTTTTGCGCAACATGTCTGCCATGTCTTCGCCACATTGCCAACACGCCACCTTTATAAAGATCAACAAACACTGTAGTAGTACCTTTCAAAAAAGAAACACTGTAGTACCACATGTAGGGAAAGAGAGAGGTGCTGCAACGTGGGTTCTCTCTCTGATCTATGGGCCCCACGTAGGTATAATATTGTTTATTAGGAAGCTAGTATGACACGAGAGTTTGAGTCTGTTAGATTATATGTTAGACTTGTAATATGAGTTGATCAAAAGCGACTCGGTTTAGGAAACCCAGGCTAAGTCAGTTTGTGACGTAGGCCTTTATATATCTCTTGTACCCCCAATTATCAATACACAAGTTTCATTATAATTTTACAGTCATTAGGAAAATTATTGTTATACTCTGTTGCACATTACTTCTAATATCATGTCATGGGGTTAATATTATTATTTTTCTTTTATTGATTCTTTTAGCAGGGAATTTTCACGCGGGTTTGATCCATGTATATACATCCCCACCACGTCACTCAAACCCACTCCATATAGAGATGGAGTTGACGAGGGGGCTGACTGCCAACTATTGAGATGGTAAAATGGATTTTCCACTATAGTTAATGTGTACTACACTGTAATCTTTGTACAGACTTACCCCTAAAAAAATATGTGTGCATACTTGATGAAGCAAACCAAATAAACTAAAAATAAAAAGTAATTGCCAAATTAAGATACTTGCATGTTTCGGGTTAATCTGATGCTAGATAGCCACAGTACATCGCCTTTTTTCCTCTTGTTGTCCTTATATACTGCAGCTTCCGTTTACAACATATTACCAAACTTTTATGCGAGTAGTATTATGTGTTCACTCTTACTTTTCCAGTTTCATGTACTAGAAATGTTGCAGTATCGTGTGTATTTAAGAGTACTCCTGGTGCGGGCATGCATTTTCTATGAAATCTGATTAATTCTCCACCTGATTCCATCCACTTACACTAATTAGCTAGGTACTAATCCTGTAAAGTACACTCCATTATGTGATGAAATATGTCAATAATGTTTTTGCTCACCATAATTTTTTAAAGGATCATATCAATCTTGATGTGCTGTATTATTTTTTTCCAATTCAATGCTGGCTATATAGGACTCTTTGTTAGCTGTTGCTGGGGCACACATTTCTATATGTGTTAAATGGCTTATTTGGAGAAAGTAATAGGAATAGAACCTATCCTGGCATATCTAGGCGAATGTTATGACAACTGACAAAGGCCAGAGGAGGGTCAAGATCAATATCCAGTTTTAATAAACTCTAGCTAGAATCCCTTTCGGTTTTTCCATGCAAAATATAAATTATGAACCTACCTATACTTATGAAGTATTCGATTAATTTTGTGGATAAACTCTCTGCTCATCATGGCTGTGTATCATGGGATCATTTCTAAATTTTGGTGGGACGAGTCAATCCCTTGTTTCGCCTTGGGCTTCATGCTCATGGTGGACCAAACCCATCACATCCCTCAAATCCTAAAACAATAATAGAGTTAGGATCAGAGATGGTCTATATTCACCATTCGTCCCATTCCTCAAACCAAAGACCACAGTATATTCTTAATAAATTTGAGCGGGCTTGGAAAAGGTCACCAATGATCTAACAAAACTAGCTCCAGAAAGTCTGTATCAGAATGTAAATATTTCATGTAGCTAACCAAATTTAATGCTGAAAATATAATAATGGCAACTGACTCACTGACTCCCAGCTAGTACGTACTATCTACTATATGCAAATTCTTAGTTCGGGGGAAACCTGAAAGTAGACATTTAGAGGGAGAAATATCCAAGTTCATAAAACTGTGTTATGCTCAATTAATAGAGTAATACCAACTAGAACCCCTAATAATTAAGATTATCTTAGCATGCAGATACCAACTCTTTCTATTATTCCTATGCCCAGATCTTGAATCCAAGACATCGCATCAGTTGATGGATGGATTCCTTTCTTATGCAGGTATGAATGACTTTGTATGAAATTATGGATGTTCAATATACAAATGACCTTGTATGATATCGAACATGCATATAAAAAGTACGGTTGTCTATAGCTCCAGAATTTTGCATTAAAACCCACAATTGTAAAATGCAGATAATTTGTGTATTGAGTTATAGACACCAGCTTGTGTACTACCTGAGGTCCCAAACAAACAAAACATGTTCTTTCTCCAATCTCTGTCACTATACTCACCAAAATTAGTGAGTATAAAACCATCAGCACATCAGATAAAAGAAATTGTTCAGTATACATATGGTTTTTTGAAATGCAGTATACATATAGTTAGGTAGGCATAAACGTAATGGACACCACTATTTGCACATTTAAGGTAGAAACAACTACCTAAATATATAAACAAGAACTTATTTTCTGCAAAACTTATGGATATATTAGTACATGTATGGTTGTTGCTCATGTACACACCATGCAATCTTAGTGAGTCAAAGGCTTATTTTCTGCCATCTTTACTTTGTGATATTCTACATGGGAGCCTAGCTTTCAAGTCTAAATCTAGCTAGAGTATATATATAGATGGATCAAATATTTCACACTAATCAAATTTAGCTAGATGGAGAACCAGTAGTTACTACATACAAAAATCTGTACACATGATGATGACAAGAAGAAGCATGATTAATTTCCACATGGATAACTATAAGGTAAACTGAAATTAGCATCGTCACAAAATAAAAAGAATTTTATGTATTGGTCACCATTCAAAACATACTGTACAAGGAAAATATTATCAAAGCAATTTAGGTAATTATAAGCTTAGGTTTGTGTCACAAAAGAATTTCACGTATAAGTGACCATTTAAAATGTATTTTACATGCAAAACTCTCTGCAAGTTGAGTTGACAGCTTTGGTCACAAATACCTTCTCTATAATGTGTGTTCATTGTTATGGTTTTCATCTCCATGGTTTGTAAAAGATAGAGGATAGAGAGGTGTCAATTTGACTTTTAACAGCAGACCCTCTAAGAAACTAATTAACACTAGTGATAATAAACTTTTGGCTGCTGATTGTTGAGAAGTTCCACAAACTGGAAAAGTTTTTCGCTAATTTAGGCAAAAGGAATTGATGCTAGCTAACCAACTACACTGAAAGACTAATTAAAATCAACAATGTTTGCTTTCAGATGCTTGAGATACATGGCACGCACTACATTCTTCTGACTTCATGTACAAGATTACAAGGTGTTCAATAGTTGAGTGCACAAATGAGTTACTTTCTGTTAGCTTTACTTGCTGTTACTCAGATCATATACATTTTTTCCTATCTTTCTTATACTTCTAGTGGACCAGTGTGTGAGCAAATGAGTCAGTGTGTTTATTCTGGCCAACAAATGCAGTAGCTCTGCCTTATAAGCAAGGAAGGAAAGTTATGTACAAGAGGTCTCACAAATAAGGTTTCCAATTTGTGTAAATTCTTTGCTTGATCAACCTAATAAATTGCACTATTGCTAGATATGCCTTTTCCTACAGGAAGGTAATTACCGATTCTTGATGAACAGGGTCCGGGATTCTTCATTTGTAAGTAAGGAAGAAACTTTTGAGGCCGCATGCAGTTATTTAAGAACAGGGTAGATGAGTTACTTTTCTTCTGTAGGCTAAAAAGCTCCCCAGACTTTCATAATTATACATGTGGATAACTGGACATGGAATAATGGGTACAAGGAGGAAAGCATTTTAAAGAAGAACACTACGAAAAGCTATATTCTTTTCTACTGCTATATTTGCTTTGTAAAGACCTTTTATTGTACCTTATTTTAAAAAAATCAATATCTCTGCAGTAGGTACACACTCCTATAAACATATTGACATCGTGAGAGGAAAATCTGGTGGTCAAGATGGAAGAACTTCATATCTAGAACATCTCACTACTCAAGTCAGTTGAAGTGCTGCAATATAAGTACAGCAATATGGTCATACAGTAAATTAACAAAATGGAGAGACAGGTAATAAGGCACATGAAGCATTTAATGAAACCGCTTGATCAAGTGTCACTAGCCCATGATTATTCTGTTGTAGACTTTCTAGGTGTACTATTTGAACACACCAGTGTACATGCATACTGCTAGTTTAAATTTTCTGTTTAGTTTGACAATATATTAATTAATTGTAAGTTGGCCATACATCCAGAGAATACTTTGTACCAACCAGTTGGCTTGTCATACATACTTATAGTCAATGTTTCAAAGGGATATATGCTATTCAGAATTTCAGATATAATGATTCTAGACTAGCTAATTATAAATTTATATTCACTATCATGATACACATGCTTTATGTTTTGACAACTCTGCTCACAGGCACCTTTTTCTTTTCTAATCATTCTCATATACATGCGATACAGGTATATCTCTTGCATTAATTTTTTTTGCGAGATATATCTCTTGCATTAATGTGATACTTATATTAGTCTTCCTCTAGACCTGTGTGACTTGTATGTGAATAGCTTTCAGTGAGGATAACAGATAATTCAACTAATTAACTCAAACTCAAGGTGACACTGAACCAATATATAATTGACAGAAATATAGTGCCATCCGAATTTGATAAAAAAGATAGATCATTTCTGTAACCAGAGGACCTGCAGCCTGCTTATACATCCTTGTATACTGCATGAAGTATAAAGCCCTAACTCAGGGAAACCTATCAGTTGTGCTAGATTAAGGTAGAAACTAAGTATATGCATTTGTCATAAATTCATTCTTGTAAAGATATGTGATGTGAACAAATTGAGTACATTTAGTTTGCACTAGCTAGCTGTTACTAGGATGGTTCAAGAATTTCACCTGAAATTGATTGCCCAAACCTTCCGATCAAAACTGTATGTGACCTCTTAAGGATGATATTCCCATGTAGCACTGGAAAACACAGAACAGCTCCAAGAGAACCTCAAAATTAGCACATCAGCAAAATATAGTTGGCAAAGTTAGTGGAACACACCCAGCATGAACATAAGATTTGCAAGAACTCAATTAATCTCACCGTTTGGACACAAAGTTTGCATACCAATATGTCATGCAGCTGCATATATACAAGAAATCACCTTGAGTAATTAGAATTAGTACTCCGCCGTTATTGCAGCTCTCATTAATTAGTCCAATCCTTCCATCGGCTGTCCTATCGCCGCCGGCTCCGACATGAACCAGTCAAGCTCACCTTCGCCGCCGATGCCTTTCATCAGATCTCTGACGTCCTGCTCTTCCTCCCTCGCATCCTCGAAGAAGCCGGTGCCGGAGGAGGTCGCCCCCTCCCCTTTCTCCTTCGACGGTCCTGCAGCGGCGGCAGCAGCGCCCCCCTGGGTGGCGTCGGCAAGCCGGTCGATGGCCGGCTTGGACTGCGTGAGGAGCCACTCCACCGTCTTGCTGGCCTTGTCGAAGCCGAGGAGGTCCTGCAGCGCGAAGAACTCGCGCGCCACGCCGACGGACAGCCGCATCCGACGGTCGCGCACCCCCTGCGCCGTGCGGATCTTGCTGTGCCGGTCCGTCCGGAACGGCCTCTTCCGCGCCGCCCCAACGACTGCACCCCCTGGCCCCGGCGCCCCATTATTCCCCGGCTCCCCCCGCTCCGCCGGAGCTGGAGCGGTCACCGGCTGCCAGAGCACCGCTTCCAGGGTCCCCTCCTCTTGCAGCAGCAGCTGCTGGTGGTGGTACATCTCGGCGGGGAAGAACTGGAAGTACTCGCCAAAAGACGACGCGGCTGGATGCATGTGGCGGCCGATGGGCAGTAGGGTTTGATACTGGCGGTTCTTGGTGGGATACTCAATGATGATGATGGTGATGATAACGGTGGATGGTTGGGTCATCTCTCAAATAGTTCGAAGCTTCAGTAGCAAACCAAACCAACCAGTAAACTAATGTGGATCAGTGGATGGACAGCTAGAGGTCCCTGCTCTAGTAGTGGCCGGCACTACTAGCTAGTGTTAATGCGGATCTAAATCTTACTTCTACTTTTACTGCTCCTTTCTTGTTCTATGTCAGGTAGAGCTAAGCATCCATGTCCAGGGAAGGGAAGGGGCTGGAAGAGGAGGAGAGGGGAAGAAGAGAGGTGAGGGAGGACGAGCTAGCTAGCTAGAGACTGTAGGCCGGCATCTAGATAGGGTACTCCTTCGGGCCCACTTGAGTATTAAGATATGGACAAGTACGTCTATCTAGAGTAAGTACATTGCAGGAGTACTACTACCTAGATTGCATTTTTTTTATATTACACTTTTTTGTTATGAATTTCTTTCTTTTTGTACATTGCAGGCTGCACTCTCTTCATGGCCGGATGGCAATGTCATTTGATGTAGCTAGATTAGCTAGCTCTCAAAGCTGTTACCTATGTGTCCTGGCAAGTGGGGTCAGGAGAGGTAAGGCTGTCTAGCGAGCTTGTCTGCTTCTGCTGGTGGGTGTGTGTGTGGGCGAATGATGAAGGCATTATTGTGAGGCAAATGTCTATGTGTGTGTGCAGTTATTACTGTAGGGACGGGCGCAGAGCTACAGGCCAATACCCATGTGAGAATGGTCAGGTATTTGTACACATCTAACCATACAGTGCTAGGTAATGATGGGATATTTGATTATTTAGCACTACACACGTTGTATGTTAGGGCAACTCCAACACCGAGCAACAAATTACCCGCAAATGTCATTCAGATATCCAAATTCTCACAAACCAGAAACAAAGTGGGGAATGTCTGAGGGAGTTCGGACGTCCGCCACGTCGGACACTGACAAACCATTCCGCCGTGCAGCCGTGGCATCCATATCAGATGCATTGTGAAGGAGGAGCTGCCCTCCTCATGATGTGAACTGGGTCCCGATCTTTCGATGAGAGAGGATAACTACGATTTTGGTGGGACTTGACCCTCACGATCCGGCTACCAACCGTACAGGGAGAACAGTACACGACTGATATCCACGGCAATAGCTGAACCATATCATCAAAATGATTACTTATAACAAGACTTCTCACATGTCCTTAAGAATAGAAGTAACTACTCACAAATCATGTTCATGTTCAAGATCACAGAGGTATTGAATATCATTAAGGATCCGAACATATAATCTTCCACCCAATAAACCAACTAGCATCAACTACAAGGAGTAATCACCACTACTAGCAACCCACATGTATCAATGTGGGGTTTTGGGTCAAACATTGAATACAAGAGATGAACTAGGGTTTGAGATATAAGATGGTGCTGGCGAAGATGTTGATGAAGATTTGTCATCCCATGATGAGAGGATCGTTGGTGATGTCGATGGCTTCGATTTCCCCCTCCCGGAGGGAAGTTTCCCTGACGGAATCACTCCGTCGGAGAGCAAAAGTGCTCCTGCCTAGGTTCCACCTCGAGAGGATGACGCTTCGTCCCGAAAGTCTTCTTCTTATTTTTTTTCTAGGGAAAATAGACTTATATAGCAAAATATGGGTACCAAAGGCCTGCCAGGGGGCCCACAAGCTCATAGGGCGCGCCCAAGGGGGTAGGGTGCACCCCCTGAGCTTGTCGCTCCCTGGTGGCCCCCCTCCTGGTATTTTTTTGCCAATATTTTTTATATATTCCAAAACAATTCTTTGTAAATTTTTAGGTCATTTGGAGTTGCGCAGAATAGCTATCTCTGCTGTAGCCTTTTTTGGTCCAGAATTCCAGCTGCCGGCAATCTCCCTCTTCATGTGAAACTTGCAAAATAAGAGAGAAAAGGCATAAGAATAGTATCATAAAGTGAAATAATGACCCAAAACATAATAAATAATAGTAGGAAAACATGATGTAAAATGGACGTATCAACTTCCCCAAGCTTAGACCTCACTTGTCCTCAAGGGAAAGCGAAAATCGATAATCATGACCACACATTTAGAGAGAGAGGTGTCGATAAAATAAAATACAGACATGAAAGCATCATGATCATTATTATATCAGCAATATATTATCATAAAACTTCTCATGAACAAGTAAAAATCCATCCACAAGGTAAAGTATAAATTATAAACTTCATTGCAAACTAACAAACTATGATCTCAGTCATTGAAACAATTGCATTGTATCATACTTTCAGAAAGAGTCTATGTAAGAGCTTTGTTTAGGAAGTTCACATACTCAACTATCATTTAGTCTTTTATGATTGCTGACACTCAAAGCATATTAAAGGAGCAAAAGTTTCAGTCAAACACAGAGGAAGATGGGGGCTTATAGTTTCGCCTCCCAACTTATTGACCTCGGGTAATGTCAACAATAATAATTCATGATCACCTACATCCATCTGGATATATATGTCTAGATCTTTCCTCACCACATGATGCTTGCCAGGAGAAAAATAAAAACGGAATAGAGAAGTACACTATTGACTCTTGCATAAAAGTAAATACAGAAAAGTACAAGATAGGCCCTTCGCAGAGGGAAGCAGAGGTTGTCATGCGCTCATTATTTTGGATGTGCAAGCTTTAATGTAAAGGAACATTAGTTTATATTGCCCCTTGTGATAGTAACCTTTATTATGCAGTCCGCCGCTTTTATTTCTTTAGCATCACAAGATCGTACAAAGCTTATTTTCCCTTATAATAAAATATCATACATATTTTGGAGAAATTTTTATTGCTTGTTGCACCGACGACAACTTACATGAAGGATCTTATTCAATTCATAGGTAGATATGGTGGACTCTCATGACACGAAACTGGGTTCAAGAGTTTTTGGATGAACAAGTAGTATCTCTACCTAGTTCAAATTTTTGGCTGGCTATAGATTAGGAGCAAGCACCACATGTTAGAGGATCCATGAAACTATAACTTCTATGTGAATATAAGCAAACATAAGTCATCACATTGTCTTCCTTGTCCAATATCAACTATTTGATCAAGCATAAAATATTTGATGGGGGCTCACAATCATAAAAGATGTCCAAGATAGTATATTTATATGTGGGAACTCTCTTTCTTTAGTATTTTTTCATGAATTGCAACAATGACCAATGCTAGGTTTGTTAACTTCCAATAAATTCATTAATTATACTACTTTTATATGAAGTCATCACTCCCCATGGGATTAGCATATATATGATCATTTTATTCCATTTTTGTAAGATTGAAATAGGAAAGTAAAACAAGTCAACTCAAACTACTCTTTATTATATAACTCTCACACTCGATTAAATGTATAGATAGATCACGAAACAAGCACTCGAAACTATATCGTACTAAAACCTTATTTTTCTAAACCACAAAATAACTAAGGATCGAACTAAGATAGATAATGATAATAAAAGTCATGGTGATACGATACCGGGGCACCTCCCCCAAGCTTGGAACAAGCAAAGGGTGGTGCCCATACCCGTGTACTCAGGTGTCTTTCTTCGGTGATGATGGTGTTGTAGTGGTAGGTTTGTCCTCCTCTTCCACGACATAGGCTCTCCATCATAAAAGGATGAACGTGTTTCCAGAATCCTAAAATTTACAGCTAAGCTCATAACTTTAAACCTGGATTCATACTCAAAATTTTGGTTTTGTAAGTCAAAATTTGGGCGTGAAGATGATCAATCCATTCATTGAGCTTAAAGTTGACATCCCCAACATCATTGTTGTCCACTTTGTGCTTATGGATGAATTTTGTGATCATGGAGTGGTTGGCGCTGAGTCCGCGCTCCACCATCCCTTGGCACTTGAAGATCTCCTACTCCACTTCTTCAAGCCTGGCCTTCTTGCTTCTGTCCTTCTTGGGTCCTTGAACATCCTAGATGTGAAGCACCCCTTCACGCATCTCAATGATCTGAGGTTGTTTCATCACCTCCGGGAGGTAAGGGTTAATGACCTTCTCATAGAAATTTCCTTGGACGAGCTTCGAGGCTCCATGGCGATCTATTGTAAGCTATAGGATGATTAATACCTGCTTCCAGAAGCTTTAGTATTTCAGTTCTTACCACATCCTTTATTTTATGATTTAGACAACATTGATGTTCAACAATTGGCTTAGCATCAGGCTCCACATTAATCTTGTGTTGACATAAAGTGGGACTAATGGCCTTAAGATCATAAAGAGTATATCCAATGGCCGCACGATGCTTCCTTAGAATTCTAAGTAATCTCTTTTCTTCATTCACTAAAAGGTTAGCACTAATAATAACATGATATATCTTCTTTTCATCAAGATAAGCATACTTTAGTGTATCAGGTAGTTTCTTTAATTCAAACACAGGATCACTCTTAGGCGGTGGAGGATATCCTAGAGTTTCAATAGGCAAATTATGTTTAAATTGAAGGAAATATGTCCTAGAGGCAATAATAAAGTTGTTATTTTATATTTCCTTATTCATGATAAAGGTTTATTATTCATGCGAGAATTGTATTCACTGGTACGCGTTGGTGCTATACAAACGGTTTTTAACCCCTTTCCGCGACGGCATTTGGAACTGTCGCCAAGTGAGTGTGGGCGATAGGGGGGTCCTTCCCACACGACCCAGAAACCGTCGGGGATAGGGAGCCTTGATGCATACAGTTGTCCCTATATAACCGTTTTCGATATCTCGAATATCCCAAATGCTTCATCCTTGCTACTCGTTTGTGCTCGCATTGCAATCATAGTCGGAGTTTTGTGGTTTTACCTAAAACCAGGCAGATTCCAGGCACGGGAGCTTTCCAGGCAGATGCCAGGCAGATTCTAGGCACGGGAGTTTTACGATGCCTGGCACATCACAAACAGTTCATGATTATAAACCGTGTACGATAGGTAGACAATCACACACATTTAGTTTTCCTGCACTGTATGTGATAGTGTTTGACATCACACACGCTTTGCAAACGGCAACTGTGTGCATGCTTGCACACATTTCCTCTCTGTGAACCGTCTTGGATTATGGTGTATATTGCAAACGTTTGTGTTTTACCAACCGTGTGTACCGTAATGACCTGCACACCGTAATTTTTCCCTAATTTAATTGCTGCTATTTAAAATTGTACCTAATTTAAACTTGAAAGTAGGCTATAGCTTTATTCATATCCATGAGGTTTAAACAACCAATGCATTATTTGATTCACAGGTACATATGTTTAAGAATTACATAAGCACCAAATAAAGAATGATGACATATGTTTAAGAATTACATAAGCACCAAATAAAGAATGATGAACCAGGGTTCTATACTTGTACTATTACAGATGGTAAAGAAAGAGGCGACATACATTCCGGTTGCTGAACAAGGTGAAGCGGAATGGCCCTATTGTGCTCTCCTGGATGCAGAAGGCATGCAGGATTCTAGTCTAACCCCTTGTGATGGCCGGCCGCCAATCATGTAGTTTGAGAGGTAATTTTGAGTAAACTGCTTCAAGATCCACTGCAAAAGAAAAAAGATTCAGATATTGTCATCTAACACAACTCATTACGGGCAGTAAAAAGAAGGCTACAGGGTTCATACTTACCATCCTGCAGTTCCCTGTTGTCTTGCATAAAGTGTAAACAAATAGTTCAATTGACATCTTTTGACCCATTTTAATAACAATCTTTATCAGTTTCCTCACTTGATGCTGGTTCATGAATATCTCATTGCCCCATATGCAGAAAGGGTCAAAGTGTGGATCTTTGGCAATGATATATGCACCTAAAAGCAACAAGTTAATATTAAAAGCTAAACAACAATTGAAAGATGATGTAGTACACCACTCCCTCCATCCCATTATATAAGATTTATTACATGTATATCTAGACATCATCAGAACATTGAGGTAACACTCTTCCTTGTTTCTATGTAGCTTGGGATTGCATATTTAGTCATTCAGTACAATGCATGTTGCTATGTAGCCTCAGATATATTAAATATGGCCCTAGTTAACCTACTGATAAATGGGTTACAGATATATTCAGTGAAATGTCTGACTTGATGATTAATCCCTTATCAGCGCCAGGCTATATGGTACCAGCTACCGATATCCTGAACAGTGAGTACATATAAGCAATGCGATGAAACTATCCTCGATGGAAAACAACACTGTTCTCAATATTGTCCTGCATGAGTACATATAAAGGCATGTTAAGCACAACAGGCTAAACATCAACCAAATATATCCATGGTAGACAACATAATCTACAAATGATAGCTTTAGTGTGTAGGCTTAAGCACGCTAGTTAAGCAAAACAAGAAGTGGAAAGGTGTGTTAACTGCATCAGGCATAACATTTAAAAACAAGCAAATAGTCATTCAAACTGGTATTTTGCAGGTCTACAGTACACTAGTTATTGTTAAAAAAGCGAAAAGGCATGTTAACTGCAATATCCTTAACAGCAACCAAATATCGTAATTCATAGTGGTATCGTTTAAACTGTTATTGATGAAACTGAACTGCATGGCAAATAGTTGCACATATAGAGCATCACATTGTGAAGAACTGAAATAAACAAGTCAAAATGACATCTCTAGCCGATCCTTAAAAAGTTAAAGGACTAAAACCCTTAGTGGATATATATATATACTCCAGCAATTTTTGGCCTTTTCTAGTCGATCCACTAAACTTAAGGTTGTAAACTTCAATTTGATCAAGTTCCAAGCAGGTTCAACCGAAAGTAGCATGCATTCAAACATAAACATAGATAGTTTTGCATAACAGAACATAAAACATAAATTTAAACTAAGCTAAACTACTTCCGGTCGAAGTAGAGGTCGAGCCAATCCTTCCTCGTCATGTACGGTGTGCCGCGAGCTGGGTCCGGGCCGGTACCGTCATCAGGGTCATTGGGGAAGGCACTCCTTCACTCGTCGACGTCGATCTCCTCATCCTCGGGGCCCACCTCGAAGCCCTCCGTGCCGCCGTCGCCGCCGTCTTCGACCTCGTCATCGGAGGAGAACGCGATAACCTCGCCGCCTTCGAGCTCGTCATCAGAGGAGAGCGCGATAACCTCGTCGCCCTCCGCGCCGGCGAAGATCGCCCGCTCTGCCTCCACGAGCTCCGGGTGCTGCCGGCGGAGCTCTTGCATGTAGGCCTCCTCGGCCTCGAGGCGCTCCCACACCTCGCGGTCCTCCCGCGCCATAGCCAAGCTCACCACCCCTGGCTCCGGCTGAACGAGGTCGATCGGACGTGTGCCGAAGGGGAAATTGAGCCTAGCCGCCACGCCAT
Organism: Triticum aestivum; assembly: GCF_018294505.1. Taxonomy (NCBI): domain Eukaryota; kingdom Viridiplantae; phylum Streptophyta; class Magnoliopsida; order Poales; family Poaceae; genus Triticum; species Triticum aestivum. The sequence continues at coordinate 9,251,412 of NC_057799.1, read as the reverse complement.
GGTAGCGGACCTGCCAGCGGTCGTACTCCATGGCCGCGAGGTCGGTCGTGTGGAAGCTACCGAGCCACCAGTGGGTGTGGGTCTCCCGATCTATAATCTTGGCGACCCACGTCCCCCACCGCCACTGCCGGACCCCGAGGTATGACCTCGTCGGCTGCCGGGTCCGAGGGAGGACGGGGAAGTCCTCGAACCGGCATAGGGGCGCGGCGGCAGGCGGATCGGGGGACCGGCGACGGTGGATTGAGCCCGCGGAGGGCAACGGGGACACCTCGGCGGCCACCTCGCTGGCGTCGGGCGAAAAGGCCGCGATAAACCTGTTTTTGGCCATTGGCTCCTCGAGCTCCCCGGCACACAGGCAGAGGTTGAGGATGGAGGCGCCGGCGATGGCGGCGACCTACCAATGGTTTTGAGGGTTGTGTGTGTCTGTGTGAGCGGAGGTTTTGGGGTGTGTGTGGACGGGGGGGCAAGGTGGTGTTTGTGGAAATACTGTGGCAGCTGAAAATTTTACTAGGCGGGGCTACTGAAAATTTGGATCAAGGGCGAGCAGATATTTTTGAGATTGCGAGGGATGCAGAGGCGGGGGTAAAATGCCGGGGCCACTGAAAATTTGAATCAAGGGACTGAAGCAGAGAGGGAGTAACAGACATCGCACACGGTCCGCACATACTAATCGTGTGCTATCAAACATTAAAACCTTTCAGGCGGTAGATATTTTTGAGATTACGAGGCAGTAATATTTTCGAGATTGCGAGGGATGCAGAGGCGGGAGTATTTGGGGAGCGAGCTAGTGTGCTTGACACACCGGCTGTGGACTGTAGCTGACGCACCTTCTCGCGTAAGCCATAAGTGTACTATACACTGACGGTGCTCCAGGATATTTTGTGTTGCATCTCACACGGATGGTGATAATAAACTGTGTGCGATCTACTTGATTTTTCATCTTGATTTGAATTACATAATGAGGTCACAGCGGCAATGGACGATGTTTGAATTGCTATACCTTTTATCTGCAGTGAACATGCAACTATATATGTGTAGTAAAAGAATTGGAATTATTCAGGGTTCGTTTGAACATTTTATACATTAAATTGGTTTTGTAGCCATTTCAGGTGCACAATTCAAAATTAGACTACATGCACATGCTCTGGTCCACCAACATGGGTTGTAAAATCATATATGTGTCCATTGGTTTATGCTTATGTCCCATGCAAGAAATGGGGATGAAATTCGAACACCATGGCACCGTGACTCCGGCAAACGTCGACGTACTTGCTTTTGTAATTCTAGTAAATCCAAAATTCGTCCGAAATTCATGAAACTTGGCATGCGATCATGGAGCGGCATCAACATGCCGTAGTAAAATTTTTGTCCCATTTGGGGCAGGTTTGGGTATAAGATTCTCATAAACCATAGCTTCTCACAACAAGTGTGATGGTTTCGGTAGGGAACGTTTCACCTTTCTGGACGAAATGATATCCGTTGCCTCTTCTCGATTTCAAATTTTTTCCTAGTGTCAACATAGAACAACAGGAGAGTTGTGTCAATTTTTGGCATTTTTCGGGGTTCGCTTGGACATTTTTATACATTAACTGAGTTTTCTATGTATTCATGTGCATAATTCAAATTTGAACTATAGGCACATGCTCTAATGCATATAAATTAGTTGAAAATTCAAATCTGTGTCCTTGGTTGCCTGCTTAGGTCCCATGCAAGAAATGGGAATGAATGTCAAACACCCTACCACCGTCACTCGGCCGCAAACATTGAGATACCTGGTTTTTTAATTCTAGTAATCCAAAACTCGTCTAAAATTCATGAAACTTGGCATGCTATCATGGAGTGCATCAACATGCCGTGGTAATTTTTTTCCCATTTGGGGCAGGTTTGGGTATATGCTTGTCACAAATCAGAGCTTCTCACAACAAGCATGATGGTTTCGGTAGGGAACGTCCCACCTTTGGGGACAAAAACGATATCCATTACCTCTTATTGCTTTCAAAAAAATTCTCGTGTCAACATAGAACAATAGGAGTGTTGTGTCAATTTTTGTGATTTTTCGGGGTTCATTTGGACATTTTTATGCATTAACTGAGTTTTCAATGCATTTATGTGCATAATTCAAATTTGAACTACATGCACATGCTCCAGTGCATATAAAGGGTTGAAAAATCAAATCTGTGTCCTTGGGTGCATGCTTAGGTGCCATGCAAGAAATGGTAATGAATTTCAAACACCATGGCACAGTTGATTGCCGGCAAAACATTGAGATACCTAGTTTTTAAATTCTAGTAAATCCAAAACTCGTCTGAAATTCATGAAACTTCGCATGCTATCATGGAGCGGCATCAACATGTCGTGGTAAAATTTTTGTCCCATTTGGGGAGGGTTTGGGTATATGCTTCTCACAAACCAGAGCTTCTCACAACAAGCATGATGGTTTCGGTAGGGAACGTCCCACCATTGGGGATAAAAACGATATCCATTGCCTCTTATTGCTTTCAAAAAGTTTCTCGTGTCAACATAGAACAACAGGAGTTTTGTGTCAATTTCTGTGATTTTTCGGGGTTCGTTTGGACATTTTTATGCATTAACTGAGTTTTCAATGCATTTATGTGCATAATTCAAATTTGAACTACATGCACATGCTCCAGTGCATATAAATTGGTTGAAAAATCAAATTTGTGTCCTTGGGTGCATGCTTAGGTCCCATGCAAGAAATGGGAATGAATTTCAAACACCAGAGCACCATTGATTGCCGGCAAAACATTGAGATACCTGTTTTTTTAATTCTAGTAAATCCAAAACTCGTCTGAAATTCATGAAACTTGGCATGCTATCATGGAGCGGCATCAACATGCCGTGGTAATTTTTTTGTCCCATTTGGGGTAGGTTTGGGTATATGCTTCTCACAAACCAGAGCTTCTCACAACAAGCATGATGGTTTCGGTAGGGAACGTCCCACCTTTGGGGACGAAAATGATAGCCATTGCCTCTTATTGCTTTCAAAAAATTTCTCGTGTCAACATAGAACAATAGGAGTGTTGTGTCAGTTTTTGTGATATTTCAGGGTTCATTTGGACATTTTTATACATTAACTGGGTTTTCAATGCATTTATGTGCATAATTCAAATTTGAACTACATGCACATGCTCCAGTGCATATAAATTGGTTGAAAAATCAAATATGTGTCCTTGGGTGCATGCTTAGGTCCCATGCAAGAAATGGGAATGAATTTCAAACAGCAAAGCACCGTTGATTGCCGGCAAAACATTGAGATACCTGGTTTTTTTAATTCTAGTAAATCCAAAACTCGTCTGAAAGTCATGAAACTTGGCATGCTATCATGGAATGGCATCCGACATGTTGTGGTATTTTTCGTGTCCATTTTGAGAGATGGCGCACTCGAATAACAGCCAACAAAGGCATTTTGAAAAAATAGTTGCCACTTTAATATCTCAAACGTTTGTATAATTCAAACCGTGTGCGTTCTGTTAACCATTCACGTGACCCCACGTGTCTTGGCTTTAATGGCTATAAGAGGTGTCGTGTGGACAGCTGCTTGATTGAACAGGAGGCGTGCGAGCGCAGTCCGGTGCGCAGGCTCACCGAGAAGCATGCAAGCTGTTCAACGCAGGATTTGTGCATCTTTTCAATGCAAACGGTTTAGATTACGGTACGCAAATTAAAGCCAGACTTCGGTGCTAAGCCAAGAGACACTGTGATTTGTCAAAATATGCAGCTAAAAATCAATAGCACTATCTATTTTTGCAACTAAAATTCAGTAATTAAGCATAGATTTCGTTCATAGATTAAGCAGTCGTTCTCACCGGGAAGCGAGACAGCCTTGGACCGCTGCCCGCCTCGCTCGCATTGGTCTGTATTAATGGCGCCGCCGAGCGGCCGCACCCCCCCCATCCTTGCCACACACACAATCCTCTCTCTCCGCCCGCATCCTCGACGCCGCTCTGAGTCCTCAAAGTCGTCAGTGTACGAGGATGCCACCGAAGCGGCCCATCAGAGGGAGTGGCGACGCCGGGGCTGTTGAAGCACCGGAGCACGGCGTGAATATGGAGACAGAGGTTCCCGACGCCGCCGACGAGGTGGAGAACGAGGCTGCCAACAAGCGGAGGCGGGTCGAGAAAGAACCGCAAGCGACTCCAGTAGGCCTAGACTTCATCAACAACCTCCCCGATGATATGTTGATAGTCATCATATCCCTCCTGCCAATCAAATATCGGGCGAGGACAGCCGCCCTTTCCCGGCGGTGGCGCCCCCTATGGCTCCTCACCCCTGTCGACCTCCTCGACGCCCACGAGCTCTACCATGGCTATCGCCAAAGCTTGGATGCATTCTCCCAGATCGTCGGCAGTCACCATGGCCCAATCAAAGACCTTATCACAGGCAAGTTTCGTTCCAATGGCAAGGACCAAGCCAAGCTTGACGAGTTGTTCCGATCCCCTGCCATAGATCAGCTCGAGAAGCTTAGTTTTAATGATGGGCATATGTGCTTGCTGCCAACGTCCGCGCTCCGCTTCGCGCCCACGCTGCGCCTCGCCAAGTTCATGAACTGCCATCCCCCCCTAATGAAGCGCCTGCTCTTTTTCTACCATGATTGAAGCACCTCGAGCTCGTCACCGTCTGCATCCCAAAGGATGACATGGAGCGCCTGCTCCGTGGTTGTACTGCACTTGAGTTCCTTCGTTTTCAGGCGATGAATTGGTCGAGTACCTTGCACATCACCTCCAGGACTCTCTGAACTATTTATGTGTGTTGCTAGTGCTGCAACGAGAGATCACAAAAGGTGGACCAGAATATGGTCACTGAGGACACACCTTCACTTGAGAGATTACTTGTAGTTGATCAACAAGGTCCAACAAGAATCAATGTCACTTCTGCGCCGAAATTGAAAGCTTCACCCAGATTCCGGGCATAGTGAAGGTCTTGGCACTAGAATCTATCGGCCCCAACCTGGACCAAGTTGTCGGTTGCCTGAGATGCTTTCCGTGCCTGAAGAAGCTGTATATCGAGGTGATGTTCCTTTTTTGTTAAATGTTAACCGTAAGGGAGTTCAATTTTTGCACCTTTTCCCAAGTTTACAATGACAATGTACTAAGATTTCTGAAGGAATTTTGGAGGATTTTAGGACATACACCCCCACCGCATATTGGTTGCTTCATTCATATGGTTACAATCGTCCATAAGCATTTCTCATTTGGATTAATTTGTACTAGTTTTCTTAGGGAATTTTTCACTCAATCCAACCTCTTGTGAAGAAGGCTACATGTTTCTAGATTGTAATCAAATGCCCATGTTAATCATGTCAGATCGAAGATGGCACGTTGGTGCATTTTACAAATCCTGCAAACCAAATGGGCGTGTAGCAGTGTTCAAAACTGCATGTAGGCACTAACACGTTCTCTTCTTTTGTAGATAATAATAGGCCCGGAGGTGGATAATGTTTATAACGACAATCACATCAAATGCCTGGATCTGCATCTCTCAAATATTACTTTGAACTCCTATCGAGGGACCTTACCGGAGATTACACTCGCCAGGTTCTTTCTTGCCAGAGCAAAGGTGCTGAGGGTACTAAGGTTGAACACGGATTTAATTAGGAAAGATGAATGGTATGATTATCAGAGCCGGCAGGTACTGCGGAATTCAAGAGCCTCCAAAAAAGCTAAACTTCGTATTGGAAGAGCATATGCCGGAGCAATTGTAAGTCACTGTGTCAAACCCAAACATGACTTGTCAGCGGATGATCCCTTTGCAGAAATGACGATGCTTGCAATGTTTGAATTTGGGCGTTGTAATCTTTGAATTTGAACCTTGCAATATTTATGGCATTTGTTATATTGAACCATTTCTGTTCTCTTATCTCAACGCAAACAGTTCATCCGAGTGAACTGCATGTCGTATATCGCACACACCTTGATCTGGTTGACCGTTTCTTTTGTGTTGCCTAATCACAAACAGTTCATGGAGGGTGAACCGTATGCTGTACATCGCACACACCTTGATCCGGCTGACCATTTCTTTTGTGTTAGCTAATCACAAATAGTTCATCCGAGTAAACCATATGTTGTACATCGCACACACCTTCATCTGGCTGCCCGTTTCCTTTGTTCCTCCTCATCGCAAACGGTTGATTGAACTGAACCGTATGCCCTGCATCGCACACGCATCTAAAATCTGAACCGTGTTTGATGCATCCTCCATCGCAAACGTTTTGCACCTTTTTTATGGTTTTTTTACACCACCATTTGTGATTATTGCATCACACACAGTTTCTTCTAAGGGTCTCTGATCGTAGTGTCGCATTAGCAGCATCCTGCAGTAGTGATTGATCGGAAACTTAAATACATGTGTGAATACATAAACAAATACCGTGTCCCTAGTAAGCCTCTACTAGACTAGCTCGCTGATCAAAGATGGTTAAGGTTTCCTAACCATAGACATGTGTTGTCATTTGATAATGGGATCACATCAGTAGGAGAATGATGTGATGGATAAGACCCATCCGTTAGCTTAGCATATGATCATTTAGTTTATTGCTATTGCTTTTATCGTGGATTTGTCATGGAAAATGTCCTTAGTGTCAGGACTTAGTCGTGAGGCCAACACAACTAATTGGTAGCTTGAGAGGGGTTGAGCGGGATGAGAGATGCGAGATTTTACCCAGGTTCGGCCCCTCACGATGTAGGTAAAAGCCTACATCCTGCTTGAGAGCATCTACTTTGATGTTGTCTAAGACTTGTCTATTGAGACCTCTAGAAAAACCTTCCCCCTCTTGGGGCGCCCCGCCCCTCCTTATATAAGTTGAAGGGGCGGGTTACATGTAGAGTCCAAGTCGGATTAAGACTTAAACTCTTCTAACTTCTCACCGTGGGATTCTTAACGTCTTGGGCTTCTCTCCATGGGCTTCCTAACGTCTTGGGCTTCTTAACCCCAAGCGACTCATCTCTGAGACTCATCTCCGTGACTCCATGCACTTGTCGAGTTACAATCTGTCTGCCGGGTCATAACTGTCTGCTGGGTTATAACTGTCTGTCGGGTCTCACCTGCCGGGTCTCATATGCCGGGTCTCACCAGTCGGGTCTCACCTGCTGGGTCTCACCTGTCGGGTCTCACCAGATGGGTCTCACCAGCCGGGTTTCACCTGTCGGGTCAGGATCTGAGATGACTTAACAGGGTTGCCTAAGTCCAGAGGTGACTTAACGTCCGGGCGACTTAAACCCAGAAATGACTTAAGTCTTAAGGTGGCTTATCCTTATGAGCCGGGTCTTGGTCGTGGGGAATATCCCCAACATTAGCTCCCAGTTTAGCTTTGAATTCATTCACGCTAAACTCTTGAAATAATAATATGTAAAGGGACCGGCTCACTCAAAAAGACCAGTTGACCAGCTCCTAAAAATTATGAATCTCTGTCATATCAATAAACTGAGGCTGGCTCCTTGAGGAAAAAATAACCTTTATTATCTTCAACTGCCTTGGCTTGATAAAATTGGTCTGATGTTGTGCCAACTTTCAATACTTCAGACTTCGATCAAAAATTCGTATGATGTTAAGTTGTCTGAATAGCTTAGAGCAAATAATCTTTGCAAATTTCTCCATAAAAAATATGAGACCTAGTTTACTCAACACTGAATTTTTTTGAAGGTGTTCTCCTTCATCTGTAGCCCCCAAGTCTTGAGTAGAACAAAGTGATAGCTTAAGACTTGCTTCAATATAAATACTGCAACCTTGAAGAAATCCGGGTTGTTCCTCTCAGTCACTAGTCATAAACTAAATATTTTTTACCTCACATGTATAGCCCCCAAGTGTCTGCTTGTCTTGCCTGCAGCAATCAAGGACTTATAACAGTCTTATGCGTATAGAACTTCAGCTAGTGTAGCCCCCAAGGGCCGGGTCATTATGCAATAATGAGCAGGGACTTTTGCAGATCTGATTATAGACTTGAGGAGCAATGTGTAGCCCCCATGTACCAGTTCAGTATGATAATACTAGGCTGGGACTCATCTCTTTGAGATAGCCGGGTCCGTTCACAATGTGATGATTTGAAAAGCAACTTGCATTAGCCCCCAAGTGCCATGGTGCATGCTTGCAGTGACATGGGACTTGCATACTTTGATATAATCCTGATTTGAATAATGGAGCCTCCAAGTGTCGGGTCGTATGCCTGCAGCAACTCGGGACTATTCCTTCCATTATAATATAAAACTATATCCATTGTCTGGATGATGTTGCTGAAAGCCCTGCATATCAATATTGAACCATGCTCTTTGTTGTAAGCTGGTATTTTTGGATGAGAAAATAATAGCCATCATTCTGAAGGAGTTTTGAAAACCTCAATCAAAATACCGGTTATTGATAACCATAATAAAAATCCAGCCATGTTGGCTATTAAAGATTTGAATAATATAATCTGGTATGAAAATAATCACAAGATCTTGTCTGCTAACAAGTTAATCCGGAGTTAAATACTTAGTGGCTCTTGGCCGATGGCGACTTAATGCACATTCATTGTAATCCGGGATTTTTGTAACACCAATTTTAATCTTTGATGATGGGCTTGAACTTAACAATTTATGTAAACCATAGCTCTGCATGTCCTGCACAAAGTTTAAACAACATATGCCCTGGCGACTTAACGTCAAAAGCCAAGGCGGATAACAACCCAAACATAATATAGTCTTATGTAAGTACATAAAAGACCAATATTGTGGACGTTCAAGCTAAAATATACTGGCGACTTAACGTCAAAAGCCAGGGGGGTTATCAAACCTCGCATACTTATATAACATGGAAAACAAACTATAGAATTGACTTACATTGTCGGCTTACATCACCATATCTAGTGAGGGTGACAACCCAAATATTTTGTAAGCGCATGATTCCAATTGCGCAAACCAAAGCATACTCGTGACTTAAAGTCCATAGCCAGGGCGGTTTGCCAAACCCAAAATGCTCAAATATGAGTCATACAATCAGGGCTGCATGGCCCGAATCGTAAAATCCGCACTTTAGTAGGAAAAATCTTTAAAGGATACAAATCCAAAATATTCACAAGAAATGAAATTCAAAAAATCCAAGTGCTTTCATTGGCCGCACAGCCTTAAAATTATCTGTCCGGCTCACCAAAGCACGGCCAGACTGACTAGCAGAGCCATGTGCTTTCATAGGCCTCACAGCCTTAGAGTTAATCCTCGCTCACTGCAAGCCGGCCCTCACGTGACAAACCGCCATTTTAACCTGAACGAGTTTAGGGTCTTGAAGAAGATTGGTAGTTAAGAGTATGGCGGATCACTCAGGATTACCTGGCGGAGTAGCATCATGCAAACAGGCAGGATAACTCGGGATTCGGCGTCCACGCCTGGTCAAGAGGGTATGAAAGCTAAACCTGGTGGGTTGGAAGCCGCCAAGTGACCTTATGAACAAAATAATAAAGACTCGAATACTTAGAGATGTTTAACGACAGAGGCCTTGAATTATCAGGGATGCCGGCACTATTATATTGATCATAATAAGATAAGCCCATAAGGCAGGATACCCATGTTTGAACCGTGCTTCAAGGCAGCAAGTTCTCTTTGGCAACCTTTAATTTTTCTGAGAACTCGAACTTGCGAGAGAGGGCCTCCTCCTGAACCGGATGTTGAGCCAGATATTGAGAGCTCAAAACTTTGTGAGGGACGGATTTCCCTTGTGCTGGATTTTAAACCGGAATCCTTCTTTTTAAGCCGAAAATTTTCTGGCGGCCTTTAAATTTTCATCAATATGGCAGTAGCCTCCGAGACCGGGTTATTTTTCCCTCCAATGTCCCGGGGTTCTTGAATTTGCTGAAACTTGCAAAACTTGCTCAGTCATCTCAGTGTAGCCCCCGAGTCTTAAGACGACTCAAGGAGTTGGCTTGAGATTCTCCATACTTGACCGCGATATAAACCAGCATATAGTTGAACAGCAGAACGCTGGAATTTATGTAAACCAGAAGCTTGAAGCGAGTTGATTATCCTTGCAATACTTGTTGTATACTCCCGGTATGAGTCATTCAACAAACTCCGTGACATGAGAGTCACCTTTGCAGTAGATAATTTGTCCTGCGTACAAAAATACCACATGGCAGAATAGTTGTTTGTCGGAGGAAATCAACATGTACTAACAAAATATATAGGGTGAATATCACCTGATTTATTTAGACGACAGTTCCGTACACAGACCCTATGCCTCATAGTAATTAACCAAATTTTTTGAGTTGCGCTGTTTTTTATCTTTGATCTGCAGCTGCTGAAGCATGGTCTGTGTGTTCGCCGTCTAGCATGATGTAGACGGACGTTGTTTGAAGTCCCGTACGGACTATGCCGAATCGCTGGTATTTTTGTACTGATGATGAAAATAGCAGATGAAAGTGTGAATCGTCTGTATTAGTACTCCTGGACCATGGCTTTTACATGGATTGCAACAAGTGCTATCTTAATCTCACATTGGGTAGCATCAAGTGCAACTTAGAACCGGTCAACCCAAAGGAATTTCTGCATGGCAATTTTTGTGTGAATACAAATGGCGCTCTGCTTTGATCTTCATGCAATTTTGTCATCTTGTGGAGTCCTGGATACCGGAGGAATACCTTGTGTGCTATCAAACGTCACAACGTAACTGGGTGATCATAAAGATGCTCTACGGTTATCTCCAAAGGTGTTTGTTGAGTTGGCATAGATCAAGATTGGGATTTGTCACTCCGAGTATCGGAGAGGTATCTCTGGGCCCTCTCGGTAATAAACATCATAATAAGCTTGCAAGCAAATGACTAAGGAGTTAGTTACGAGATGATGTATTACGGAACGAGTAAAGAGACTTGCGGGTAACGAGATTGAACTAGGTACGAAGATACCGACGATCGAATCTCGGGCAAGTAACATACCGACATACAAAGGGAATTATGTATGTTGTTATAACGATTCGACCGATAAAGATCTTCGTAGAATATGTAGGAGCCAGTACGGGCATCCAGGTTCCGCTATTGGTTATTGACCAGAGAGGTGTCTCGGTCATGTCTACATAGTTCTCGAACCCATAGGGTCCGCACGCTTAACGTTCGCTGACGATATAGTGGTATATGAGTTATATGATTTGGTGACCGAATATTATTCCGAGTCCCGAATGAGATCACGGACATGACGAGGAGCTCCGAAATGGTCCGGAGGTAAAGATTGATACATAGGACGATACTATTCGGACACCGGAAGAGTTTTGGGAGGTACCGGGTGGTCATCGGATCACCGGAAGGGGTTCTAGGAAGCCCCGGGAGGAAGATGGGCCTATTGGGCCATGAGAGGGGAGCACACCAGCCCACAAGGGGCTGGCGCACCCCCCTATGGCAGCCGGCCTATAGGAGAAAGGAAGGAGGGGGATTCGGCCTCCCCCTTCCTTCCCTCTGCCCCCATTCCTTTCCCCCTCCGGCATATATGGTAAGGGGGGCGCGGCTAGGGCAGGAGCCCAAGTAGGATTCGGCCCTACTTGGGGTGCCTCCTGGCTGCTCCCCTCTCCCCCACCTATATATATATATATATGTCGGAGGGGGCGCCACACATAACCACGACAATCTCTTAGCCGTGTGCGGCGCTCCCCTCCACAGTTTCTTCCCTCGGTCATAATTTCGTAGTGCTTAGGCGAAGCCATATGGTGATAGCATCACCACCACCGTCACCATGCCGCCGTGCTGCCGGAACTCATCCACTACTTCACCGTCTTGCTGGATCAACAAGGCGAGGACGTCACCGAGCTGGACATGTGCTGAACGCGGAGGTGTCGTACGTTCGGTACTTGATCAGTTGGATCGCGAAGAAGTGTGACTATATCAACCGCGTTACTAAACGCTTCCGCTTACGGTCTACGAGGGTACGTAGACACACTCTCTCCTTCGTTGCTATGCATCTCCATGGATAGATCTTGCGTGTGCGTAGAATTTTTTTTGTTTTCCATGCAACGTTTCCCAACATAAGGATAGGTGCTTGCCTAAAGAATATTTCATCTATTTCGTTTCTTTCATTCATATGCATATCATTTTCATGCTCTAGTAGATATTGTTCTAAAGGATTGGTAGGAGGAACAACAATAGACGCAAGACCAATAATTTCATCTTTACTAGACAATTCTCTATCATGATGTTGTCTATGAAACTTAGAGATATTAAACTCATGAGATACATCACCAAAGTTAACAATGACTATTTCCCTAGTACAATCAATCTTAGCATTTACTGTATTCACAAAAGGTGTACCAAATATAGTGGGACAAAAATCCTCTTGTGAAGATCCAAGAACTAGAAAATTAGTAGGGCATTTGATCTTACCACATAAGACTTCAACATCTCTAACAATCCCAGGCGGTGAAATAGTATATTTGTTTGCAAGCTTAATATTAAAATCAATGTCTTCTATCTCAGTAGGTGCAATATTATTCATGACTTCTTGATATAAAGTAAAAGTAATAGCACTTACACTAGCACCCATGTCACATAAACCATGATAATGGTGATCTCCTATTTTAACAGAAACAATAGGCATGCCAACAACAAGTTTGTTTTTATCAGAGGTTTCTGGTTTAGCAATTCTAATTGCTTCATCACAAAAATATATGACATGTGCATCAATATTATCACCCAAATGATCTTTAATCATTGCACTATTAGGTTCCACTCTAATTTGTTCATAGGGTCTATGTGTTTTAGCATTACTCTTATTAACCACAATTGAAGCTTCAGCATATTCCTTAATCCTAACTGGGAAAGGAGGTTTCTCAATATAAGAAATAGGCACAACCGTATCTACATTATAAAAATGATTGTGTCATCTTTAACTATAATAGGTTCCTAAAACAATTTTTCAATAGGTGGATGAAATTTAAACTACTTCTCCTTAGGAAGATCAACATGAGTAGCAAATGATTTGCAAAAGGAAGCTACTATCTCACAGTCAACTCCTGTCAGGGAAACGACACCTATGGGATCACTGGAATCCCTTCTACGGTTGGCGAGCGCGGGGTTGTGAGAAGAGCAGGTTTAGGAGCTAGCACAAAGATCGTTTACCCAGGTTCGGGCCAAGAGGATGCGTAATACCCTAGTCCTGCTTTGCTGTGTATTTTAGAGTGTTCTTGAGCTCTCGAACTAGCTACAGTGGCTGCACCGTTCCAAAGAGCCGAATCCTCCTCCAGTATGCCTCGGGCCTCCTTTTATAGTCGAAAAGGGGTTGCCACAGTGGCACACAGGAGGTGGAAAGGCGTACACTGCGCGAGCTTATCGCCCGGCATTACGGGACAAAGCGCATTCAATGCGCTACTTAGGTGTCCATTAGCTTTATCGGGGACAGGCACGAGGCCAGTCCCGTCCGTCGCCGCTCCGCCTCGCTTCGACACGCGCCTGGGCCAGCGATTCGTGTGGTGCCATGTAGGCAGGCAGGAAGCTGAGGTGGCGCGATGGTGGAGTCTTCACGAAGACATGCATGCCACCACGCAGGTGCTTGCTGGGTTGGTGTGGAGGCCGCCCGTCACCACGCAGGTGCCTGCCCAGCTAGCTGAGCTAGCAGCTGCATGGGGACGGCGGTGGTATCCTGGCATACGTGGGCCTAGCTGCGGCCCTGCTGTTGTCCTCGGCAAGAGTCTTGTCGGGGCCCCGGCAAGGGTATTGCCGTGGCGTCGTGGTCGTCCCCGGCAAGGATCTTGCCGGGGGTCTTGTGGATTTCCTCGGCTAGGATCCCGCCGAGGGTCGTCGTCTTTTGGTCCTCATATGATCTCGTATGTTTATGGTCTTGACAAAGATCTGCATGCCACCACAGAGGCGCCTCCCGATCCTTGGTTCCGATGTGCATAGCTGGTGGTGTTGGAAACCCGTGGGCTCAAGGGTGGCTCGCTCTGCTGGCGTTGGGCAAGTTGCCCCCGCAAGGCTCTTGCCGGGGCCGCGGAGGCCGCCCCGGCACCACCTCGCCTCTCTGCTCTTTAGTGCTTCTGGTCTTGGCGTTGCCTTGTTCGTCCAGTGCTTCGGTTCCCCTCCGGCTTCCCTCCTCTGCCTTGTTAAGTGTGGCCGCGGGCACGGCTCTGACTGCCCGTGTACAAGTAAAGGGGTCCAAAGGAGAGCCCCAACTTTTGTACACCGACAGGAGCCCCCGGGCCTGGGCCACACATAAGCGCGCCGCGTTGTTGGGCTAGGCCCAGGACGGTGCGCGGGTAGGTGGGCGGATTTTACCGCAGTAACTTTTCGTCCGCCGCGCTTCCCCGCGACCCGCGTTGAACGCGCGAGGTGGAGGGTCATGCGTGACGTGGGGGTCATGCGTGGGGCAGTTCCCGCGCGCATGCGTCACATCGTGGTAAAGAGGCGGCTCACACCTTGCCCATAATAAGAGGGAGGCACAGAGGCGCGGCTCATTTACTAAGTGGACTCGGGTCGTGGTCTTCAAGGCGTCCGCGCCCCACGATCAGGGGGCGGGGAACGGTCGCCTCACCCGTCCCCTCGATTCTTCTTGCTTGCCACGTGTTCCCCATGCAAGTGGCAGGCGGTGGAGGCGGGAAACCGGGCCGTCGCTGATTGGGGCAGCGGGTCGGTCTCGATTCCCTGCGCCCCCGATGGCCAGATTGGCCGAGCGGGGCGGCCGGGCCCCGACCCCGCCCCTTTATAAGAAGGGGGAGGGGGACGACATCCCACATCCTTTCATCGTCCATCCCCATTCACTTCGGCTCCTTTCTTCCGCCTGCCATGGCGAGAGGAGGCGCCGGGCCTTCAACGGTGGCGGTGAGGGTCGCTGCTCGACAGCGCGTCCCTCCTTCCCAAGAACTCGTGGCGGCGGAGCCGGCCACGAGAGGAAGGGGGAGGGGGCGAGGTCGCCGTGGCGCTCGGGGAAGAGGGGGACGAGGCGGCGCTCCGGCCTCGCCCCCGCCAGTGATGCCTCCCCTGATGGAGGGCCACGTCGGGGACCAGCCCTGCGAGTTCTTCATCAGGCTGCGCCGGCAACCGCGTCGCCGCCTCCGTCTCCCTATCCCATTTGCTCGGGAGATGGAGCTCGATCCTCCCCAGACCCTCAGGTTGCACATGCGGGGCTGCGGGAACGGCGGCACGCGGGTCGACGTCGAATTCCCCGCTCCTCACGTCATGTACCTCCGTCGCGGATGGAAGACGTTCGCTCGCATCCACAGCCTAACGGCGGGGCTCGTCCTCTTCTTCAAGTTAATGGAGGACGGCCTGCTCTCCGTCAAGGTCTTTGGAGATCTTGGAACTCGCCTGAAGTGCTGCGTGGAGAGCTCCTCCGACGATGAAGATTCCTCCTCGAGCGGGAGTGACGAGGAGGACAGCGACAGCGACGACGAGGGTGTCAAGTGGCGGGGCGCCGACCCCGACTTCGACTGACCGCGTCGCCCCTCCCTCGGCCACGCGCCCTGCCGAGGACCTTCCTCGTCAAGCTCTCCATCGGCGTGTTCCCCATCGCCCCCTTGGGCGGCTGGCTGAGAAGGCGAGGAAGGCGGGCGGCGGCCGTCAAGTCGAAGTACGAGGGCACCGACGCCTTCGTCGCGTATTGTCTGGCTGCTGCCTCATCTTCCAGCTCCGGCACCGGGATGCTCTCTTGGTGCCTTCTGCTTCTCGCACCTCACCTAGGCGCTCCTTTCGCCCTCCTGCTACCTTGTTCCATCTCCTGAGGAGAGGGACAAGAAAGGGATTACAGGCATCTTATCTTTTTTTAGTTTGTAAGTCTGCGGGCACTTGTTAGATTTAAAACTTGTAATCCCCTTGCTCATGTTTTTCGTCCCATATGAACTGTACCTATATGGGACATTTTTAATGAAAAAGGGTGCTTGCCGGGTTCTTTGTGCATGAGCGAGGCCCATGCCAAGGAACAAATCCTTGTTATTTTGAAGATAAACATTGTCGCCCGGCACAGGCCTTGCCGTCCCCCCACTTCAGTCGACCATTCTCACGCTCTTGGCGGAGGCAGGGGCGAAGTAGAGCTGGGCCCCTCGTTCATTTTCTTGCCATCGCGACTACGACCAAGTTCCGACCCAGGGGATAGTTCTTGGGTACAGGAAAAGGGGAGCATGGTGGTTTAAGAATTTAAACGAGGTTTCATATGTCCCAGTTCCATACAGAAATGCATAACAGGGGATGAAAGACTTATCTGAATCCGCAGCCCCCGGCAACCTTGGCTTGCCGTGGTTGGATCCTTGTGTCTTCAGCCCCCGGCAGTCTTGGCTTGCCGGGGTCGGAGCACCGGTTCGTTCTCTTTCTTCCAAGTGGCTCAGTAGAAGTGTCCACGTGCCCTGCGAACCAAAGAGGACAGAAAGACGCGCACTCAACCTCTAGGCTAGGGGTTAGTCACCGCTAAGCACTATCAACCCTAACCGAGGGAGAGACTTAACCTAGCATGCATGCTATAACTTAGGGCGCCAGCGATTCATTTATTTATGTTCAGGGTCTGCGCCTGGCTTTGTACAGAGGGTTACATGCCTTGTCGGCAAGGCTTGTACAAAAGGTGGTTTGCCGGGGGGGCGGCAACCGCGCCTTATGGATAAAACTTGCGAAGATGTTCAATGTTCCAGGAGTTGCTCACTGGAATAGCATCTTCGGTCTCCAGGTGGACTGCGCCGGGCCTGGTGACTCGTATTACCCGATAAGGGCCTTCCCACTTCGGCGTCAACTTGTTGGAATTCTTGGCCGATTGAACGCGCCGAAGAACAGGGTCGCCTTCCTCAAAGCTTTGGGCATGAACCTTGCGGCTATGGTAGCGGCGCAAGGCTTGCTGGTAGCGTGCTACTCTCACAGCCGCCCGAAGACGATCTTCCTCAAGGAGCGTTGCGTCATCTTGCCACAATTGCTCTTGCTCAAGCTCGTCGTAAGCGAGCACTCGAGGTGACCCGTATATGAGTTCCGTGGGGAGAACTGCTTCTGCCCCGTATACCAGGGCAAAGGGTGTCTGGCCGGTGGTTCGATTTGGCATCGTCCTGGTCGACCAAAGAACCGCCGGCCACTCATCAATCCAGCGCCTTCCGCTCTTGTGCAGCCCATCAAAAGTCTTTGTCCTTAGGCCTCGCAACACTTCAGCATTTGCCCTCTCCGCCTGGGCGTTGCTCCGTGGGTGTGCCACGGAAGTGAAACATACCTTGCTGCCGAGGTCTTGGATGTATAGCATGAAGGTGTGGCTTGTGAACTGCATGCCGTTGTCGGTGATGACTCTGTTTGGCACACCAAAATGACAAACTAGCCCCTTGAAGAACTTGACGGCTGACTGTGCTGTCACCTTCCTCACTGCTTCCACCTTCAGCCACTTTGTGAACTTGTCGATCGCAACGTACAAGTACTCAAAGCCCCCGACAGCACGGGGGAAAGGGCCCAGGATGTCGAGCCCCCAAACCGAGAATGGCCAGGAAAGAGGAATTGTTTGACGGGCTTGAGCTGGTTGATGAAGCTTCTTCGAATGGAACTGACACGCTTCACACTTGGTTACTAGTGCCGTTGCATCCTGGAGGGCAGTGGGTCAGAAGAAACCCTGTCGGAACGCCTTGCCGGCAAGGGCCCTCGACCCTATGTGGGAGCCACATATGCCTCCGTGTATCTCCGCCAACAGCTCCAGTCCTTCCTCCCGGGAATGCACTTCAATTTCACACCGTTCGGTCTCTTCCTGTACAGGACGTCATCGACGAACTGATACATAGCAGACCGACGGACTACTTTCTCCGCTTCTTCCTGCTCCTCAGGAAGCTCCCTTGTTTGGAGGAATCGGACAGTATGTTGTGCCCATGCCGGAGCCTGGGGCTCGACGGCAAGGACCAAAGGCATTTCTTCTGCCATGGGAGCGGCCATCTCTACGGCCAGGACTTGACGTCCTGCCGGAGTCAGTCGCTCCTCGGCAAGCTCAGAATCCATGGCAACACCCTTGCCGGCGGCCCCCCGAGGGCTCAGTGGGAAAGTACTTGCCGGGGCCTAATTTCCTCCATTTGTTCTGCTCCGTTGATGGTTCGACGGATGGTTGAGTTAACCGAAGCAAAAAAAAGTACCTGGTTCCATAGGTAGCTTGAGTGCAGCGCGCTTTGACAGGTAATCGGCGATGTCGTTCTCCGCTCGGGGAATGTGCTCCGCTTGTATACCGTCAAAGCGCTCCTCCAGCTTCCTCACCTCATCTACGTAGGCCTCCATCAACGGGCTCTGGTAATCTTTGTTGGCTTGTCTAACGACATGCTGCGAATCACCCCTGACGATGAGCTTCTTAACCCCGAGGTCTACCACGATCCTGAGACCGGCAAGCAACCCCTCGTACTCAGTAGTGTTGTTGGTGGACATCTCCCTAGGAAAGTGCATCTGGATTACATACTTGAGGTGCTCTCCGGTGGGTGCGACGAGCAGCACACCAGCACTGGCGCCTTGCAGCGAGAAAGCCCCGTCAAATTACATAATCCAGTCGCGAGCTGTTTCCTTGCCGGGGAGGGTGGTCTCCTGGACCTCTTCATCAGGCGTTGAGGTCCACTCTGCCATGAACTCCGCCAGGACTCTACTCTGGATTGTTGAAGTACTTTCAAACTTCAACCCAACGATAACTCCAAGGCCCACTCTACAATCCTTCCGGTTGCGTCTGGGTTCTGCAATATCCGTTGCAACGGGAGGCGGGTGACGACAGTGATCTCGTGGGCTTGGAAGTAATGACGCAGCTTCCTTGAGGCCATAAGGAGGCCGAAGAGCAATTTCTGCACACCGGAGTACCTTGACCTAGCCCCCTGCAAGAGGGAGCTGACAAAGTAAACTGGGTGCTGCATCATCTTCTTCTTCTACACCACTTCATTCGGCTGCGCGGGCCCTGTCCCGATGGCGTCAGACTTCGTCGGGGGCCTTGCCTTGCCTGCCCCAGGCCCTGCCAGGGGAATCTCTGACTTGCCATCCGCTGGTCCTGCCGTTGCCATTGCCTCTTTGTCGACGTCCCTTTGTGCCACCAGTGGCGTGCTGACCACTTGATTCATCGCCGCCAGATACAGCAGCAACGGCTCTTGCGGTTTAGGTGCCACCAGTACTGGTGTAGAAGAGAGGTATTTCTTTAGATCCAGCAGTGCTGCTTCGGCTTCCGGGGTCCACTCCATTGGGCCCGCCTTTTTCAAAATCTTGAAAAAGGGAAGGGCGCGCTCAGCAGACTTGGAGATGAATCGGCTCATGGCGGCAACGCAGCCAGTGAGCCGACACACATCCTTGATCCGCTTGGGCGCCTCAATCTGCTCGATAGCCTTGATCTTGTTTGGGTTTGCCTCGATCCCACGCTGCGACACAAAGAACCCGAGAAGTTTGCCGGACGGAATGCCGAAGACACACTTCTCAGGGTTCAGCTTGAGGTTGATCTTGTGCAGGTTGGCAAACATCCATTCTAAGTCTTGTACGAGAGTTTCCTTGTCCTTGGTTTTGACCACTATGTCATCCATGTAAGCTTCCATATTTCTATGTAGCTGGGGCTGAAAACCAATTTGGACCGCCCTCGCGAACGTCGAGCCAGCACTCTTCAACCCGAAAGGCATCCGTAAAAAGCAATATGTACCACATGGGGTGATGAATGTTGTCTTCTCTTCGTCTTCTCTTGTCATGAAGATCTGGTGGTAGCCCGAGTAGGCGTCGAGGAATGATAACAGATCACACCCGGCCGTGGAGTCAACAATCTGGTCGATGCGCGGCAATGGGAAGGGGTCCTTAGGACAAGCCTTATTGATATCTGTGTAGTCAATACACAACCTCCACTTCCCGTTTGCCTTGCACACCACCACCGGATTGGCCAACCACGTCGGATGGAGCACTCCCCTCACCAAGCTTGCTGCTTCCAACTTCCTGATCTCCTGTGTGATGAACTCCTGCCGTTCCAAAGCTTGCTTCCTGACCTTCTGCTTGACGGGTCGCGCATGGGGGCAGACAGCAAGATGGTGCTCAATCACTTCCCTGGGAACGCCGGGGACGTCAGATGCTTGCCATGCAAACACATCGACATTCGCCCGCAGGAAAGTGACGAGCGCGCTTTCCTATTTGCTATCGAGGGTGGAGCTTATGGTGAAAGCCCCTCCCGTGCCATCCTCCTTGACGGACACCTTCTTGGTCTCTGGTGGCGCAGCTCTGGATTTCTTGCTCTTGTCGGTGGAGCTCTTTGGCACGTCCTCGACGGTAGCACAACACTCCAAAGAGGTGCGCTTGCCGGAGTGGGTGCGAGAGGTCTTGCTGGTCTTCTTCTTCCCTCCCGAGGCTTCAGTGGCAGGAGCAAGTGCCTTGGCGGCAGCTGCTGCAACTGCTTCCCGGTAGAGTAGGTCGGCGCAGATCAACGCATCCTTCTTTTCGTAGGGAACGGTGATGATGGTCATCGGCCCAGGCAGTGGCAGAGCCAGAACTTTTGTGGAGCCTGGGCAAGTTGAGCCTAAGTGTAAAAGGGCAGCCCGGTGCATGTAGAGTTCTATCACTTTGGGTTTTTTGTATGTAGTATTTTCCTACATTTCTGCACGAGGTTGTTTCCTGGACTTGAAGTGTAAAATCTAAAAATAAAAAATCGGGTATCCGGATACGCAACATATAATATAGCACCAAATTTCCGAACCAGAAATCCACATTAATAATGAAGGGAATGCATAAATATAATAGTCACACAAAAGGTAATTAGTGAACTAATATATAATACAATATCCATTTCATAGACTAAACAAAGTTGAGACTTGACAACAAAAGATACTCCCTCCGTCCGGAAATACTTGTCCTCGAAATGGTTGTATCTAGACTTATTTTAGTTATAGATACATCCATTTTTTTCCATTTCTAAGACAAGTAGTTCTGGACGGAGGGAGTATCTAACAAGCCTTGCACAGAGGCAAACTCGCTATGTCACCAACAAAAGTAAAGCTATTCATACCAGATGTCATTGCGCAATTTCTTCCACCACAGTCGAAATCATCTCTCACTTGTTCATTTTTGCCAAAAGAAAGACACATAACCAGCCTGGAGGCAAACTCGTGTTGACAAAATCCTAGAAGGCCCTACAAGATAAAAAATGGATATGTAATTAAGATAAATTTAGTTGTGAGATATAAATATATTCAAAATAGAAAGTTGCAAGAAAATAGATGGTCAGATGGAATATATCGACAATGCGCTAAAGAAAATAATGAGGCAAATGCCCTTTCCAAGACTTCATTGAAGTAAATGTTCAAATAATATCCTTATCATCAACTGGCTTGAATGACCCCCGCTCGGTGTTGAACCATTCATTATTGATCTTGCTAAGTAGTTTATTCTTAATAATCTTCATTGTTGAAAAAGCTCTCCCACCAAATGCCGTTGATACCAGCAATATTTAGTTTGCGGTCAACCAAACAAAAATAGTGAAATAATTCCTTCTCTTTACCAGCAGAAAGACCACAAACTGCACATCAAGAAAAAAATACATTCTATGAGTATGAAGGCACCAGAAGGTATAAAAATATTGAATGAATACCATGTGCTGCAAGATGAATATGCTAGTTCTCCTATAGATTAATCGGCCTGAAAATAAATACTTATAAATGAGAAAAATCATATGAGGATCAAAAACTTTCTGAGGACATGCCCCGGCCAGTGATCAACACAAAGTAATATGTTTTCTCTTCTCTTCTTCAAGATGGGGACACATGGTCAGTGATGTGAGTTGCCTTCCAATTAATTCTGAAAGAATAATTCATTCCCTAGCCCAGACCCACCATTACCTAGCCGGCTAACCGTAATTTCGGTGGAGGATTCTTAGTTTCCTACCGGAGGTGGCCCAAGCCGAATGAGAGGAAGGAGGTGTTGAGGGACGTGTACTCAAGTAGACTGCCTGGCCGGCTGGGCGCCTGGCGTGATGGCGTCCGCTCGCCGCCGGCCATGCGCCTCGCGGTCTAGGGTTAGCCTGTTAGGCTGCGCTTGCCGCCTGGGAGAAACGAAACAGACAGGGAGTCAGGGTGTTCGTGCAATCGATCGAACTCATGATACATAAATTGTTTCGGGGTGCGCAGCTCGGCGCAGGCTGTTGTTGGGCCCTGAACAGCGCGCACCTGTGAGAAACGAAGGCCCAAAAGTTTTTTTGCCCGGGTAAAGCAAGCTACGGTAGGTATTTAGCCCTTCATTAATTCGGTCGATCGCTCTTGTCGTGGACCAGCGAGCCCGGGCAATTGCCCAGGGTCGCTGGGCGGTGTCTCCGCCACTGGGTCCAGGCATCTTCAGCATGTTATAGGCGTAATGCGACGCTGCCATAAACTTAGCTAGTGCCGGGCGGCCGAGGATCCCATTGTAGGGCAAAGGAATCTCGGCTACATCAAAGACAATCCTCTCCGTCCTGTAGTTCAACTCGCCTCCAAACGTCACAGGCAACGTGACCTTCCCCTTCGGCTGGCTCCTTCCCGGGTTGACCCGTTGTAACGTCCCCGTCTCCTTGAGGTCTCCGTCAGGAATTTGCAGCCTTTTGATCACAACGGGTGAGATCAAGTTCAGACCGGCCCCGCCGTCAACCAGCATCTTGTTCACCTTGAGGTTGCATATCATTGATGAAACCAACAACGGCAAACACCCGACCGTAGTTGTGCGATCAGGGTGATCCTCGGCGTAAAAAATGATGGGCGTGCTGGACCACTTCAGCGGCCTTTGAGCGTCGAACGATGGCTCCGCTGCTGTGATCTCACGCGCCCACTGCTTGAGCTGGCGGTGAGAAGTGTGCAGCGAGGCGCCACCATCGACGCACATGGCCTCCGTAGCCTTCTGAAACTCTTGCTCGCCGGACTCGTCGTCCTCGTCATGATCGTCATCTTCCTGCTTCTTGTCGCGGCCCCGAGCGGGCCTCTCTTGTTGGTTATCCTTGCCGCGGTGACCTCCTTGGCCGCCACGCTTCTTGCCGGATCCCTCGGCACCATCCTGAACCTTCTCCTTGTCCCACCTCTCATACTCGGCCTTTTGCTTCTCAGCAAGCACCTCGACTTGTCGGCAGTTCTGGAGGTCGTGGCCTTTGGTGCGATGGATCTTGCAGTATTGCTTGTCGGAGCCTCCCGGCTTGTCGGCGGCCGCCAAGGCCCGGCAAGCGGCGCACCCGACAATTTCCTTGCCGGGGTCGTCTGCCTTGGCCTTCTTGGCAGCACCGGTGTCCTCGGATCCCTCGACGGCAAGCACGGTCTTGTCCTTGCGTTTACTGTTGCGGCGCCGGCCCTTCTTTGCTGGGGCGGCGGTCTCTTCGTCTATCGAGTTGGTTTCCCTACCGGCGTCCTCGCCAGGGTACTTCCTTCCCTCTTCAGCCCGGGCGCATCTATCGGCCAGAACATAAAGTTCGGCCACATCCTTGACCTTGTTCATCGCCAGCTCTTCACGCATCTTGCGCTTGCGCACATTCCGATGGAACGCGCTGATCACGGCGGTAGGATGAACATCTTGTAGGAGATATGCCCTAGAGGCAATAATAAATGATATTATTTATCTTCGAGTTCATAATTATGTTTATGTTCCATGCTATAACTGCAATGATTCTCGAGTCTGCAATATCCACGAGGCTCGGAGGAAGACTCATATGCACGTGTGGAATAATAAACGGTAAGAAGTATTCCTAGTCTGGCCTCTAAGACTAGCTCAAGTGTTGCATGCTGGTTCTGTTTTCCTGATCATGGGCATGTCTATGCCAGCAATTTTGAGGGCACAATGTTAAGAGAACATTTGTGTTGAATCGACCCGGATTGATGTTATGCTAAGAGACTCATTCGTCACAAGTTAATGGTTTATAACACAGAGATAGTTAATGTTTGCATAATTCCTTAGACCATGAGAGTATCGAGTTTCTTCATGCTTGCTTCATGAACTTTGGGGTTTGTTAAACGTCATCCGTAACTGGATGGCTATTACGGCGGCTTACGGGTTCATGGGAAAGTATGTTAAGTAACTTGATAGCTCGAGATTGGGATTTGCTCCTCCGACGATGGAGAGATATACTCGGGCCCACTCGGTGTTACGGTGTCCATCATCGTGGCCAGACATTTTGTGATTTGATCACGGGGATGCCGGAACACGAAACGAGAAAAGAGAACAAAACCGGTAACGAGGTAACTTGCATAGTGGACAAAGTGTTGACCCACGGGGATGCAATAAATCTCACCTCAGGTGTTTGTGATATATCGTGAAGCAACAGGAATAGCTCACCTCAACTGGAGGTTTACTCGAATATTCATTCGTGTGGGTATAGGGGTCAATATGGGTGTCCACGGCTCCGATGTTGATCATTGATCGGAAGGGGTTCCAGGTCATGTCTATACTTTACCGAACCTATAGGGTCACACGCTTAAGGGTCATCTATCTGCTGAATACTAGACAGGGAGTCTGAGAGAAAATCACCGAAAAAGTTTCGGACAGCGGAATCGTACCGCAGAGAGAGGTCACCGGATGAGTTTCGGTGAAACCGAAAAAGTTGTTTCGGGGTATGCCATTAAGTCAAAATGGTTTCGGCACATGCCTGATAATTCTTGGAGGGTGCCAGAATCATTCTGGAAACTTTTTGGAATTTTCAGAAATAAAAACCGAAAATGTTTCGGAGCTGCCGGTACCGCTTTGGCTGTTTTTCGCAGATGAAATTCACTAATCTGAAATTGTTTCAGAACGAATCCAAAATCATTTTAGTGGGTACTGGAATTATTCTAAGACCCACAGAAATATTTTCGGATTTAGTGGACGCGAAAAATTGTCTTCATGAATAGTGAAAACGCATTCTTGTTTGCTTTTCGCAGATGAAAATCACTAAACCGAAATTGTTTTGGAACGCGTTGAAAATTATTTTAGTGGGTACTGGAAATGTTCTGAGCCCACATAAATATTTTCAGTTCGAACGGACGCTGAAAAATGTCGTCATGAATAGTGAAAGTGCTTTTTGCTTGGCTTCTTGGAGAAGCCACCTTGAGGGCCTTTTTGGTATTTCCCCCCTTGGCTTCTTGGAGAAGCCACCCTTGGGCTTGGCCTATAAATAGGGGTGGAGGGGGCTGCCTAAAGGATCATCCCTTCTCACATACAAGTGCCATGCATGATCTGGCTTCTCTCTCCCTCCCAGCGAAATAGTTTCGTAGAGCCGAAAGGCTGTCTGGGTTCCGGTGGGAACTAGTTCTGGACGGCGAAGCCCTGCCGGATAGATGACACCGTATGTGTGCAACTCTGTAGAGAGATCGTAGTTTCGGTCTTAGTTCGTGAGTGCCTCCCGAAGGGCTATCCGTGTGACCGTCCGAGTTTCGAAGGTCCTCCCGAAGGGCTGTCCGAGTGACCGTTCGAGTTTCGAAGGTCCTCCCGAAGGGCTGTCCGCGACACCGTCCGGGGGGCTGTTCGACCGCCTCCCGGAGGGCTGTCTGAGGAGCAGATGAGGGTATACATCCTCGCGGTTGGGAGGTTGTAAATCCTAGCTGCGGGGATCTGCACCGCCGATCGTCATCGACTCTACTTCCCGCTGCGCTAAGAGTCGGTAACGAAAAAGATCAAACCTTGTATGCAGTCTCCATAGTGGTCCTGGGCTGGTGCGTAGGTCGGAATTTTTTGTTTTCTGCTGCGTTACCCTACAGTGGCATCAAGAGCCGTGCTATGCGTAGATGCAGGTTTCGATCTAGAATACATGGAGATGTATGGGTATTGCATAATATAATTAGGTAGTAGATGAGATCTATTGCTGAAAATTATTTATGCGGGTGACAGATGAAATCTGTTACCCGAGGTTCTTGTTGCTTCCCTAGAATTTGCGTTTGCTCAATCTCGAGACAGCATGGTGGAATTTGACAAAGTTCTGGCAATCCGTGATCCTGATTGATCATGGAAGTGCTATCAGTTCTTTGGGTTCTGCCGTAGTCAAAAGAAAGATGAAATTCGCAGATGAAAGGCCATTGCAGATATGATCTGCACGGGGGTCATGCGTATGATGAAGTTTAGTATGGGGCTCGAGATTTGATTATCCCGTGTTTCATACACCCCGAGATGTTAATCTAGCAACCTGAATAATCATACTTGATGATAAAATGTTGGTAGCTGCGGTTTAAGTCAAAACCTTAGAAGCCACGTAAAATAAATTTTGCATAAACCGATTAGAGGCGTCTAACTTGGTTTTGCAGGATGTGCATGTGATGTGGTATAGCAGTGCTCATACTAATTCGATTATGTATGAGATGACTATATGATGTAATTTGATTAACATGACCTGCGTGTCATGATTCGGCATGATGGCTGGAGCCATATGATTGCACTTTAATGACCTACGTGTCAACCTTGTTGTAATGCATTATTTTGTTAGCTATAGAGATAGCAATATTATCTGGTGCATCGACAAGGTGGTGGCAATCTTCGCGAAGGTGAACACCGACGCGAATGCCGAAGACGAAGAAATGAAATACTTCTTCGTCAGAAAGGGCTATACCATATCATGCTATTATGAATTGCCTGAGATGTTTATCCCTTATGATGCTCCCTTCTTGATTGCGCGGTAGTCGCTTTTTATTAGGGTGATCTCTCACTTAAAATATCAAAGTAGTTAGTGTTCACCCAAGTGTAGCACCGTCTAAAATTCGTATCTTTTCGGGGTGCGCCATGTACACATGAGCACGAACGAATCGAGAGGAATGAGGTGGGTGAGGTCAGACCTCGCAGCAAGATCACTTGGTTGTCTTTGACGTTCAGGCAGGAGAGTCCTGAGCTCGGAACACGCCCATCGAAAGATGAACAAGAATCACATAGAGATGTGATCGGCAAGTTGGCCTACCGATTGAAATTCGTGTCATCAGTGATGAACCCGTCAATGGCATCGAATAGAAATATGGATCTTGAATCACTCTAAATCAATTATGAGAGATATTGATTTGAGTGGTAGCGCACTGTTGAATTAACATGTTTAATTCTCAGTGCAATTAATTATGAACACTGTCTAAGTGTTTCTTGCATAATAGTTGTAGAATAATGGCTCGCATTTCCACCTTCCCTATTAAAATTGAATAGCTGTTAAATATCTGGTTAAAACTTTACGATTGGTAACGTAATATGAGGATTGTCCTCAAAAGTGCCGAGAAGGACTTTGTCCTATCGCATGCTTTCCGTATCCTCCCGCTAATGCTATGGATCATGCGGCTCCTTTTTGTTTTTTGATTGAGTAACCCGGAACCGGCTCCTCTGCCGTGCCTCTTTCGTACCCTGCGGACCCGCTCACATGGGACTAGAAAATTACAAAAAGCAAAGAGCTAGTATTTCATTTCCAACACTCCAACCTAAACGGATTGTCCTTTTTCATCCGTTTAGTTTGACAGCCCGTTTAGTGTCCGTCCTATTTCTGTTTGGATAGGCTAAAGGTCCGTGGTCATAGATCATGCTAGTGGCCATGCCGTCGCAAATGTTCATGCTGGCACCATGCCAGCGACCGGCATACAATGCCAGCCTTCACACCACACAGTTCATGCTGGCGCACTTGCTAGCGGCGGGTTCACATGCCAGCACACAAAAAGGGGCGGGAATTCGACCATGCCATCTCGGCCGTGGTCATGCCAGCACACTTGCCGGCGTACAAAAAAGGGATGGCACTCTCCGTCATAGATCACGCGTCGTCGAACTTGAGCATGTCAACCTGCATCTTCTCGAACCATAGCCTCTTCCTCAGCAACATGGTGTTCAGGTCCACCTTCATGATCTCCACCCCCGTCATCAAGCTAGCGAGCACCACTTCTTTCGCCTTGGTCTTGGCATTGGCGGCCTTGATCTCGAGCATCTTGGCTTGCTTCTCCGCCTCCATCTCAAGCATCCTGACTTGCTTCTCCGCCTCCATGTCAAGCCCTCCTCCTTTGGATCTTCATGAAGGCGTTCATTTTCTACTCCTTGTCTTGCCGGCGCTTCTCCTTCCTTGAGGCGTTTTTGCTCATCATGCCCTCCACGGTTGCAAGCAAGGCGATCGATGCTGCATCCCGCTTGTCCTCCTTCTTGGAGTTTTTCTTCCCCCGCGGCCGTGGCTTTTCGCCCACCCCAACCTCCTCCACTGTTGCCTTCCCCCCATGCACCATGAGGGCAGCATATTGCGCCTTGAACTTCTCCTCCCCATTGATGATCATCCAACAATGGAGAGGTTGAAGGACTTGCCGTCATGTTGGACCTTGAATGCCTACAAATGAATAGCATGCAAGCATATGGGCAAATGGACATGCAAGCATAACGGGAATGGAAACAAAGAGGGGCGCATGTATACCATATCTTGCATGCCGATGCCGCTCACGGGGCGTGCCTTGATGCTCTCAAGGGTGACACTAAACTTGTTCACTCTTGTTGTATCACCCTCCATCGCTTCGAAATGTACACTCACCCACGCGTGCGATGCATTTGGTACGTCGGAAACTTATTGCGTTCATGGAACTCATGATGGACACGAATCCAAAAGGTTGATGCCTTTTGTTCGGCGCTGGCCTTGGGGTCTTGCCCAATGTCCCTCCAACACTCACAAAGAAGCTTGTCCTCGGACGGTGTGTATGCCTTCATCCGCTTTCTCTTGCGCTTCGTCTTCGCCCCGGCGGCATGGTTGGCGAGCTTGTCCTCGAACAAAGGCTCCTCGTTGATGCCCATTTGATCCTCTTCCTCGAGGCCATAGTCCTCCAGGAACTCATGGTCGAGCAGAAAACCGTCCAGGCCGACCTGATTTCCCATGAAGGAGTCGTGCATGCCAGATGATCATAGGTTGCCGGCGTGAATGAAGCTCGGCTGTCTTGGCTTTGGGTTTCATCGGGATCGTAGGTAGCCGCGGTAGCACCGTCAGCGGAGCCAGAAGCCGCCACACTACCTTCGAAGATGATGTTCTCGATGATGGAATGGTTGGTCATTTCGTCGTCGCCGGTCGACGGCACTCTGTCGAACAAGTTGCGGGCGCCGGGGAGCACGTCGGCTGGCATTTCCCGCGGGCGTTTCCCTTCGCCCCTCCGGAGGATGAAGCACCGGCCACCGGCGTGGCATTGAGGTCGATGGACATCGGCGCGAGCACGGGAGTGGACGGCGCCACCACGCCCACCTCCGCCGAGCATTCCCTGGAGAAGCTAGAGGCTTACGGATAGACGTGGAAGTCGGGAATCGGGTGCGTGGCAGACGTGCGCAGCGACTCTGGTAGCACCATACGAGGAAATGCGGACGAGCCCGTGCTGGGCGCGGCCACGGCGGCGCTGTAGGAGATATGCCCTAGAGGCAATAATAAATGATATTATTTATCTCCGAGTTCATAATTATGTTTATGTTCCATGCTATAACTGCAATGATTCTCTGAGTCTACAATACCCACGAGGCTCGGAGGAAGACTCAAATGCACGTGTGGAATAATAAATGGTAAGAAGTATTCCTAGTCTGGCCTCTAAGACTAGCTCAAGTGTTGCATGATGATTCTGTTTTCCTGGTCATGGGCATGTCTATGCCAGCAACTTTGAGTGCACAATGTTAAGAGAACATTTGTGTTGAATCGACCCGGATTGATGTTATGCTATGAGATTCATTCGTCACAAGTTTATTGGTACATAACACAGAGATGGTTAACGTTTGCATGATTCCTTAGACCATGAGAGTATCGAGTTTCTTCATGCTTGCTTCATGAACTTTGGGGTTTGTTAAACGTCATCCGTAAATGGGTGGCTATTACGGCGGCTTATGGGTTCATGGAAAAGTGTGTCAAGTAACTTGATAGCTCAAGATTGGGATTTGCTCCTCCGACGATGGAGAGATATCTCTGGGCCTTCTCGGTGTTACGGTATCCATCATCGTCTGGCCAGACACTTTGTGATTTGATCACGGGGATGCCGGAACACGATAACGAGAAAAGAGAACAATACCGGTAACGAGGTAACTAGCATGGTGGACAAGTTGTTGATCCACGGGAATGCCAACATGTCTCACCTCGGGTATTTGTAACATATCGCGAAGCAACAGGAATAGCACACGGCAACTGGAGGTTCACTCGAATATTTATTCGTGTGGGTATAGGGGTCAATATGGGTGTCCACGGCTCCGATGTTGATCATTGATCGGAAGGGGTTCCGGGTCATGTCTATACTTCACCGAACCTATAGGGTCACACGCTTAAGGGTCATCTATCTGCTGAATACTAGACAGGGAGTCTGAGAGAAAATCACCGAAAAAGTTTCGGACACCGAAAAGTTTCGGACAGCGGAATCGTACCGCAGAGAGAGGTCATCGGATAAGTTTCGATGATACCGAAAAGTTGTTTCGGGATACACCATTAAGTCAAATTGGTTTCGGCACATGCCTGATAATTCTTGGAGGATGCCAGAATCATTCTGGAAGCTTTTTGGAATTTTCTGAGATAAAAACCGGAAATGTTCCGGAGCTGCCGGAGCCACTTCAGATGCGTTTCGCAGATGAAAATCACTAAAACCGGAATTGTTTCGGAACGCGTTGAAAATCATTTTAGTGGGTACTGGAAATGTTCTTAGCCCACATAAATATTTTCAGTTCGATCAGACGCTGAAAAATGTCGTCGTGAATAGTGAAAATCAGCTTTATGGTTACTTTATGGAAAGCCACCTTTTGGGGCTTTGCTCCAAAAGATCTTGGGGATGACATGGATGGATAGGAGCCATTTTTTGGGCCCCTCATGGGGGTGTGGCCGGCCACATGGGGTATCCCCCCTTGGGGACCCTCTTGTTCCTTGGTTTCACTCCTAGGTCCTTGTGGAAGGACTTCATTCATGTGCATTTTGGGTTTTTTGTGAAACTACCCTACCCCTTGGGATTTCCTATAAATAGAGGTGGAGGGGCAGCCCTCCACACTCATCCCTTGCTCTCATACACATGCCATGCATTATCTGGCTTCTTCTCTCCCTCCCACGAAAAGAGTTTCGTAGAGCCGTAAGGCTATCTGGGTTCCGGCAGGAACTAGTTCTGGACGGCGAAGCCCTGCCGGATAGATGACACCGTATGTGTGCAACTCTGTAGAGAGATCGTAGTTTCGGTCTTAGTTCGTGAGTGCCTCCCGAAGGGCTGTCCGTGTGACCGTCCGAGTTTCGAAGGTCCTCCCGAAGGGCTGTTCGAGTGACCGTTCGAGTTTCGAAGGTCCTCCCGAAGGGCTGTCCGCGACACCGTCCGGGGGGCTGTTCGACCACCTCCCGGAGGGCTGTCTGAGGAGCAGATGAGGGTATACATCCTCGCGGTTGGGAGGTTGTAAATCCGAGCTGCGGGGATCTGCACCGCCGATCGTCATCGACTCTACTTCCCGCTGCGCTACGAGTCGGTAACGAAAAAGATCAAACCATGTATGCAGTCTCCATAGTGGTCCTGGGCTGGTGCATAGGTCGGAAAATTTTTGTTTTCTGTCGCATTCCCCATCAGTGGCATCAAGAGCCGTGCTATGCGTAGATGCAGGTTTCGATCTAGAATACATGGAGATGTATGGGTATTGCATAATATAATTAGGTAGTAGATGAGATCTATTGCTGAAAATTATTTATGCGGGTGACAGATGAAATCTGTTACCCGAGGTTCTTGTTGCTTCCCTAGAATTTGCGTTTGCTCAATCTCGAGACAGCATGGTGGAATTTGACAAAGTTCTGGCAATCCGTGATCCTGATTGATCATGGAAGTGCTATCAGTTCTTTGGGTTCTGCCGTAGTCAAAAGAAAGATGAAATTCGCAGATGAAAGGGCATTGCAGATATGATCTGCACGGGGGTCATGCGTATGATGAAGTTTAGTATGGGGCTCGAGATTTAATTATCCCGTGTTTCATACACCCCGAGATGTTAATCTAGCAACTTGAATAATCATACTTGATGATAAAACGTTGGTCGCTGCGGTTTAAGTCAAAACCTTAGAAGCCACGTAAAATAAATTTTGCATAAACCGATTAGAGGCGTCTAACTTGGTTTTGCAGGATGTGCATATGATGTGGTATAGCAGTGCTCATACTAATTCGATTATGTATGAGATGACTATATGATGTAATTTGATTAACATGACCTGCGTGTCATGATTCGGCATGATGGTTGGAGCCATATGATTGCACTTTAATGACCTGCGTGTCAACCTTGTTGTAATGCATTATTTTGTTAGCTATAGAGATAGCAATATTATCTGGTGCATCGACAAGGTGGTGGCAATCTTCGCGAAGGTGAACACCCACGCGAATGCCGAAGACGAAGAAATGAAAGACTTCTCCGTCAGAAAGGGCTATACCATATCATGCTATTATGAATTGCCTGAGATGTTTATCCCTTATGATGCACCCTTCTTGATTGTGCGGTAGTCGCTTTTATTAGGGTGATCTCTCACTTAAAATACCAAGTAGTTAGTGTTCTCCCAAGTGTAGCACCTTCACGGCACCTATCTTTTCGGGGGGCGCCGTGTCACACGGGTACGAACGATTAGAGAAGTGTGAGGCGGGTGAGTTGAGACCTCGCAGCGAGATCACTTGGTTGTCTTGACGTTCAGGCATGACCGTCATGAGCTCGGAACACACGCATCGAAAGATGAATAAGAGTCACATAGAGATGTGATTGGCAAGTTGGCCTACCGGTTGAGATTTTTCGTCATCAGTGGTGTTACACCAATGGCGAACAATTGAAATGTGGGTCTTGTATCACTCACAATCAATTTTGAGAGATATTGATTTGAGTGGGAGCGCACTGTTGAATTAACATGTTTAATTCTTAGTGCAATTAATTATGAACATTGTCTAAGTGTTATATGCAAAATAGTTGTAGAATAATGGCTCGCGTTTCCACCTTCCCTGTTAAAATTGAATAGCTGTTAAATATCTGGTTAAAACTTTACGATTGGTACCGTAATATGAGGATTGTCCTCAAAAGTGCCGAGAAGGACTTTGTACTATCGCATGCTTTCTGTATCCTCCCGCTAATGCTATGGATCATGTGACTCTCGTCCTTTGATCCAAAAGCTAGAATTCTGTTACGGTCAAGTGGAATATGTTTGCTTCCATGAAACCCAAACTTCGAAAGTTGGGATAGTTATATGATATTCATGGAACTGAAAATTATTTTCAGATACAAACAAAGCAATGTTTGTTTGCAAGTATTAGTAAAAGTGTTTACTATGCATTTGACTGTTGGGAAAGGGATCCAGAAGAACGCCTGTCATATAATGAAAGGTGAATAAAACAACAACTTAAAGAGAAAGGAAGTGTCCAAAGGGTGTTAGTATGACTTACACGCCTAGGAAGTCCGGGGCTAATGCCACTCTTAAGTTGGGTGCTTCTTCTGAGAGTAGGAGAAATACTAAAAGTTAAACTGCTAGAAGTATAAAGGCAAAAGGAAAGAAGACTGGAATATCCAGCTCATGTATGAATGTCATACAAGTTTTTGATGTATAGAAGGCTGGTCAAAGATATAGTTCTTGCGAATTATGGTTAAACATGTTAATCACTAATTCTTGGGTATTGTGAGTTCATCACAAAAATGCCCGCTCGATTGCATTCTGTTGCAACTCGATGTAAGAACTACTATGGCCTGAAAGACTAGCTAGAAATGAGGTTAAGGTATACACAGGGAACATAGTAAATGTTACTATACCTTCCATCGGTGTATTGCCGTCTGTATTTATTTTCATAATTCATTTAGAGTTTTACAAACTCTATCCCATTGCATAAGGCATCTTGCAAGAAGGTTGTTCATAAGAGAACTTTTTATGTTCGATGTTATGAATAACACAAGGGCCATACTTTCATTATGAATGAGATGTATGTTATGAATATTGATAATAATACAATACCTCTGGGTTTACTTTCATAATTCATTTTAGAGTTTCATACACTCTAGCCCATTGCACAATGTTTGTTGCAAAAGAGTTGTTCATAAAAACAACAATTGTTGTTAAGTATTATGAATAACATAAGGGCCATACTTCCATCATCGATGGGACGTATGTTATGAATATTGAGGGTAATATGATACATCCATAACACTGACGCTAAATGTCGCAAGACTAAAAGAATACCACACAAGTGTGGCACTACATTTGGTCACATTGGAGAAACCCGCATGGAAAATTCCATTATGATGGATTTTGAAGTCTTTTTGATTTTGAATCATCTGACACTTGCAACTTTCCTCCGAAAAGTGAAGTGACTAAAATACCGTTCACAGGCCATAAGGAACGAACAACAAACTTATTAGTGATCATACATTTGATGTGTGTAGTCCGATAAGTGTTGTTAGTGGTGGATTTATTTATCTTCAGAAATGACTCAAGTAGATATATGGATATTTACTTGATGAGACGTAAGTCTGGATCTTTTGAAATCATTCGGAAGGTTCTCAAAAATGAAGTAGAAGTTATTGTAACAAGAAAATTATGTTTCTGCAATTTGATTGCACAAAGGAATATTTGAGTTACATGTTTAGCGAATGTCTGATGAGTTGTGAAAGGGGTTTCATAACTTGCACCTCCCGGAACACCACTGCAAGTGGAAAGTCCGTGGAGATGTAACCAAACCATTTATGACATGGTAAGGTCAAACATGACATAAATAAATTTGCCATTATCCTTTTTAAAGTGATGCTTTAGAGACTGCGGCTTTTACACTGAAAAGAGTTACATCGGGTCTGTTG
Source organism: Triticum aestivum (assembly GCF_018294505.1). NCBI lineage: Eukaryota > Viridiplantae > Streptophyta > Magnoliopsida > Poales > Poaceae > Triticum > Triticum aestivum. Next base: position 9,216,842 of record NC_057799.1, on the reverse strand, counting down.
AAATGAAGCCATGGTATGGTACGCCCAACCATGTTATATCTTTTCTTAACATTTGGAATATGGGGCTTGTGTAAAAGGTTACAAACCTATTCCAAATCAGACAAGTGCTACTTTGTAGGTTATACCAAAATGTTGGGTATTCCTCCCTCACTATACCGAGGCAAATAGTTTTGCCGCGAAACGGTGTGCTTTTAAAGAGAATGGTTCTTTCAAAAAGGTGAGTGGGAGAATAGTGCAACTCGACGAGATAAACAGTATCTACGTCATCAGATCAAAGGAAACAGACCTTGGAAGTAATTCCAGAGTTTCGTACTGCGACTGATACGGAAGTCTCTACAATAAAATGTATGAACTTCGGTCGAACTTGCAGCTGAACCACGTAGGCAAGGCTCGTGCAAACCTCTCAGGTGCGCAAACGAGATATTGTTGTTAGACAACATTATACCTACGATACACAAGGAAGCGTTGATGGGCCCTGACTCCGGAATTGGCTAAATGCCAATACAACCCGAGTTAGTTTCCATATAAGTGATTCAAGATTAAAACCATGATACACCTTTCGGAAGACTTAGAGTATAACGAATATTTATGGAACTTAAAACTGATACGGATAAAATGTTTTATCCATAAAAGCTCGACTTGTTGAAATAACAAGTTCAAGAGTTGACTACGATGAGGTTGTTTTCATCGTAGCGATGCTTAAAGTCGGTTCAGGTTGAACTAGCAATTAATACATATTTCAATCATGAGATATGAAACATGGATGATAAAAGGATTTCCATCTGATCGAAATGAAAGCTAGGACTTGTATATGATACAGTCCAAAGTAATTTGTCGATCCAGAGAATACTAGTAGGTATGCAAACTTCAGAGTTCCAGCAATGGACAGAAGAGAGCAAAATGGAGTTGGAATCTTCGTGTTTTGATGAAATGGTCAAAGGGGTTTTGACTTCATCAATGGGTAACGAAGATGCTTGAAATTCAAGAAAGTAAGTGGGAGCGTAATAATATTTCTAAAAACCTTATGTGCTTGGCACATTGGTAATTGGAAATAAATTTCTTGACACAAATTAGGGCTTCATTTGAAAATAGTTTTTTGATGAAGTGCTTAGGCTAAATAGCCTCAATATTAGGCATGATGATCTATGGAGATAGATTTACCTAATGGGGCTAAGCAATGAATACATATTGACAAGATGCTAAAACCTTTTAGCATTTAAAACGCCAAGGAGTGATTCTTGCCAAAGTCACATGGAAAGAGTTTTTGCAAGACTCGGTGTCCCAAAACACTGATGAGTAAAATACATGATGCAGATTCCACACACTTTTGTGTTTGGATTAATCATGTATTCCATGGTATGTAAAACAACCAGATATGTCCGATACTCCCAAGGTGTTGCGAGTATGGATACCAAAGTGATCAAATTACTGATCATGGGACAACAGTGAAAGATGTCACAGAGTACTAGAGTAAGTACTGATGACATGGTTTTCTCGCAAGCAGAGATCATGAAGAGTTCGTTGTAAAATGTTACATCGATACAGTCTTCATCTTTTCTCCATGCGATTTTCGATTTAAATTAAGGGTTTTGTGTAACACACGAAGTGGTGGCACAGTTAGTTGGAATTTGTTCAAACTAGTTACTGTGGCGAATTCTATAACAAGGGCTAAGTATGTTGACGCTTTAGAAGCGACAAAGAAAATGTTGAATCATATAGTTCATTCATGAACTTAGTATAGTTCCAAGATGGCTTTTGACAATGGGACACTACTGCAGGTAGTTGCTCCATAACTCAGTCTGAGGAATCCAGGTTCGACCTGTGATTCACATACATACAAAGCCAAGTCCACACAAAATATGAATTTTGTGAAAACGTGAAAACGCGAGGACATGCAAAGATACACACGGAACTGAAGTCGTCAGATCCGTTGGACATCAGGCTATACCACAAGCGAAGCATATTTACACCGGTGTGCCACAGGTGTGAACTGCATTAGCATAAGCTAGATTATTGACTCTAGTGCAAGTGGGAGTCTGTAGGAGATATGCCCTAGAGGCAATAATAAATGATATTATTTATCTTCGAGTTCATAATTATGTTTATGTTCCATGCTATAACTGCAATGATTCTCGAGTCTGCAATATCCACGAGGCTCGGAGGAAGACTCATATGCACGTGTGGAATAATAAACGGTTAGAAGTATTCCTAGTCTGGCCTCTAAGACTAGCTCAAGTGTTGCATGCTGGTTCTGTTTTCCTGATCATGGGCATGTCTATGCCAGCAATTTTGAGGGCACAATGTTAAGAGAACATTTGTGTTGAATCGACCCGAATTGATGTTATGCTAAGAGACTCATTCGTCACAAGTTAATGGTTTATAACACAGAGATAGTTAATGTTTGCATAATTCCTTAGACCATGAGAGTATCGAGTTTCTTCATGCTTGCTTCATGAACTTTGGGGTTTGTTAAACGTCATCCGTAACTGGATGACTATTACGGCGGCTTACGGGTTCATGGGAAAGTATGTTAAGTAACTTGATTGCTCGAGATTGGGATTTGCTCCTCCGACGATGGAGAGATATACTCGGGCCCACTCGGTGTTACGTGTCCATCATCGTGTGGCCAGACATTTTGTGATTTGATCACGGGGATGCCGGAACACGAAACAAGAAAAGAGAACAAAACCGGTAACGAGGTAACTTGCATAGTGGACAAAGTGTTGGCCCACGGGGATGCAATAAATCTCACCTCAGGTGTTTGTGATATATCGTGAAGCAACAGGAATAGCTCACCTCAACTGGAGGTTCACTCGAATATTCATTCGTGTGGGTATAGGGGTCAATATGGGTGTCCACGGCTCCGATGTTGATCATTGATCGGAAGGGGTTCCAGGTCATGTCTATACTTCACCGAACCTATAGGGTCACACGCTTAAGGGTCATCTATCTGCTGAATACTAGACAGGGAGTCTGAGAGAAAATCACCAAAAAAGTTCCGGACACCGAAAAGTTTCGGACAGCGGAATCGTACCGCAGAGAGGTCACCGGATGAGTTTCGGTGAAACCGAAAAAGTTGTTTCGGGGTATGCCATTAAGTCAAAATGGTTTCGGCACATGCCTGATAATTCTTGGAGGGTGCCAGAATCATTCTGGAAACTTTTTGGAATTTTCAGAAAATAAAAACCGAAAATGTTTCGGAGCTGCCGGTACCGCTTTGGCTGTTTTTCGCAGATGAAATTCACTAATCTGAAATTGTTTCAGAACGAATCCAAAATCATTTTAGTGGGTACTGGAATTATTCTATGACCCACAAAAATATTTTCGGATTTAGTGGACGCGAAAAATTGTCTTCATGAATAGTGAAAACGCATTCTTGTTTGCTTTTCGCAGATGAAAATCACTAAACCGAAATTGTTTCGGAACGCGTTGAAAATTATTTTAGTGGGTACTGGAAATGTTCTGAGCCCACATAAATATTTTCAGTTCGAAGGGACGCTGAAAAATGTCGTCATGAATAGTGAAAGTGCTTTTTGCTTGGCTTCTTGGAGAAGCCACCCTGAGGGCCTTTTTGGTATTTCCCCCCTTGGCTTCTTGGAGAAGCCACCCTTGGGCTTGGCCTATAAATAGGGGTGGAGGGGGTGTTGGGGAACGTAGCAGAAATTCAAAATTTTCTACGCATCACCAAGATCAATCTATGGAGTTTACTAGCAACGAGAGGGAAGGAGTGCATCTACATACCCTTGTATATCGCGAGCGGAAGCGTTCAAGAGAACGGGGTTGATGGAGTCGTACTCGTCGTGATCCAAATCACCGAAGATCCTAGCGCCGAACGGACGGCACCTCCGCGTTCAACACACGTATGGAGCACGATGTCTCCTCCTTGTTGATCCAGCAAGGGGGGAGGAGAGGTTGATGGAGATCCAGCAGCACGACGGCGTGGTGGTGGAAGTAGCGGGATTCCAACAGGGCTTCGCCAAGCGCTGCGGGAGGAGGGAGATGTGTCACGGGACGGAGAGGGAGGCGCCAGGGTTTAGGTATTGCTGCCCTCCCTCCCCCCCACTATATATAGGGCCAAGGGAGAGGGGGGGCAGCCTTGTCCCTTCCTCCAAGGAAGAGTGCGGCCAGGGAGGAGTCCATCCTCCCCAAGGCACCTCGGAGGTGCCTTCCCCCTTTAGGACTCTCCCTTTCCCTTATCTCTTGGCGCATGGGCCTCTTGGGGCTGGTGCCCTTGGCCCATATAGGCCAAGGCGCACACCCCTACAGCCCATGTGGCCCCCCGGGGCTGGTGGACCCCCTTGGTGGACCCCCGGACCCCTTTCGGCACTCCCGGTACAATACCGATAATGCGCGAAACCTTTCCGGCGACCAAAATAAGACTTCCCATATATAAATCTTTACCTCCGGACCATTCCGGAACTCCTCGTGGCGTCCGGGATCTCATCCGGGACTCCGAACAACTTTCGGGTTACCGCATACTAATATCTCTATAACCCTAGCGTCACCGAACCTTAAGTGTGTAGACCCTACGGGTTCGGGAGACATGCAGACATCACCGAGACGACTCTCCGGTCAATAACCAACAGCGGGATCTGGATACCCATGTTGGCTCCCACATGTTCCTCGATGATCTCATTGGATGAACCACGATGTCGAGGATTCAATCAATCCTGTATACAATTCCCTTTGTCTACCGGTATAGTACTTGCCCGAGATTCGATCATCGGTATCCCGATACCTTGTTCAATCTCGTTACTGGCAAGTCTCTTTACTCATTCCGTAACACATCATCCCGTGATCAACTCCTTGGTCACATTGTGCACATTATGATGATGTCCTACCGAGTGGGCCCAGAGATACCTCTCCGTTTACACGGAGTGACAAATCCCAGTCTTGATTCGTGCCAACCCAACAGACACTTTCGGAGATACCTGTAGTGCACCTTTATAGCCACCCAGTTACGTTGTGACGTTTGGTACACCAAAGCATTCCTACGGTATCCGGGAGTTGCACAATCTCATGGTCTAAGGAAATGATACTTGACATTAGAAAAGCTCTTAGCAAACGAACTACACGATCTTGTGCTAGGCTTAGGATTGGGTCTTGTCCATCATATCATTCTCCTAATGATGTGATCCCGTTATCAACGACATCCAATGTCCATGGTCAGGAAACCGTAACCATCTATTGATCAACGAGCTAGTCAACTAGAGGCTTACTAGGGACATGGTGTTGTCTATGTATCCACACATGTATCTGAGTTTCCTATCAATACAATTCTAGCATGGATAATAAACGATTATCATGAACAAGGAAATATAATAATAACCAATTTATTATTGCCTCTAGGGCATATTTCCAATAGGGGGCTGCCTAAAGGATCATCCCTTCTCACATACAAGTGCCATGCATGATCTGGCTTCTCTCTCCCTCCCAGCGAAATAGTTTCGTAGAGCCGAAAGGCTGTCTGGGTTCCGGTGGGAACTAGTTCTGGACGGCGAAGCCCTGCCGGATAGATGACACCGTATGTGTGCAATTCTGTAGAGAGATCGTAGTTTCGGTCTTAGTTCGTGAGTGCCTCCCGAAGGGCTGTCCGTGTGACCGTCCGAGTTTCGAAGGTCCTCCCGAAGGGCTATCCGAGTGACCGTTCGAGTTTCGAAGGTCCTCCCGAAGGGCTGTCCGCGACACCGTCCGGGGGGGCTGTTCGACCGCCTCCCGGAGGGCTGTCTGAGGAGCAGATGAGGGTATACATCCTCGCGGTTGGGAGGTTGCAAATCCTAGCTGCGGGGATCTGCACCGCCGATCGTCATCGACTCTACTTCCCGCTGCGCTACGATTCGGTAACGAAAAAGATCAAACCTTGTATGCAGTCTCCATAGTGGTCCTGGGCTGGTGCGTAGGTCGGAATTTTTTGTTTTCTGCTGCGTTACCCTACACATCTGGGATGTTGTATTGCACCCGGCTGAACCTCTGTATGTACTTGCGCAGGTTTTCACCTTCCTTCTGGGGAATGATATGCAAATCACTCGCCTGACCATGAGCTTGGTGGCACCAACGAACTCATGACACAGATCCGACCAAGAAGAAATGGAATCCACCGGCAAGTGCATCAACCAAGACATGACATTGGGTTTCAGGGCCAACGGGAAGTAATTGGCAAGCACCTTGTCGTCGCGAGCTCCAGCAGCTTGCATCGTGATGGTGTAGATGCTGAGGAACTCCGACGGGTGGGTCTTGCCGTTGTACTTCTCGCCGACATCGGGCTTGAATGTACGGTGGGACGGCCACTGGAACTGCCGCAGCTCACGGGTAAAGGCCGGGCAACCCACCTCGTAAGGTAGGCCGCCGAAGCCTCCCGGTGCTGGGTGGTCCATAGCGGGCCCCGCCCGCCTATCTGACTGGTGGCGTGTATCGCGCCGGCGCTCGATGGTGGTTCGAGCGTCTTCATGGGCTCACTCCCGAAGAACTTGGCGCTGGTCGCGGTGGGTCCGTGGGTCGGTCGACGCTATGGAAATGTTATCACAAGCGTCATCACGACGGATCAACACCCGCGGTGGCTGGCGTGGAGGAGGAGAGTGCACCGTGGCCGCAGCACCTTCGGCCCCTCCACCGCTGGCATGCGGTGGTTTGACGGAGAGACGGCCTGAGGGCCCTGCTAGTCGTGGCTCGTCTTGGTTAGCGACGCCGACAAGGCTCCAGATGGTGGCCCTCCACTCATCGAGCTTTTCCGCAGCAGGAGGGAAGTCGAGGAGTAGTTGTGCGCGCGCCAAAGCTTCTGTTGGCGTGGGTGGCGGTGAGAGCTGCGTGGACTGTGGCATGCTTCAACTTCTAACCACGTTAGAAGGAGCTCTATCATGGCCCAGCGGCTTCGTGCCATTTTCGCCAGCACTTCGGCGGGCATGCTGGCCTCCTTCGTCCCGCAGATGATGCACATGACTCTTCCCACGGCGGCGTCCGGGGTCTCCAGCGTGGTGGCGCTGCTCGTCGCGCGCACCCTGGGAAGAACGCGTTGTGGGCGCCGGCGTAGGCGTCTTGGAGGTTGTTGCGCCGCCAATAGGGGGCACAGCGACACCCCTGGAGGGCCCCGCGCCGCCTGCGGGGGGCCCAGCCCCGTCTTTGGATTTGGCGGTGTACGGCCCGTCGTCTGGCGCACGAACGACGCCGCTCGCCAGGCTCTGACTGCCAGAGCGATGCTGGTGCTCACGGGCCGCGGCTCGGGTTCTGTCCGTGACCGGCCGCTGTCTGCTCGCACTGGCACGGGCCGTTCGGCTCCCGGCGAGCCGATCGCCGTGATCATCTTCTTCTTGGGAGCCATGGCGATGAAGAACTCCTAGGCTAACTGCTAGACCAGATTCCCACAACTGCGCCCCCCTACCTGGCGTGCCAAAGATGTCGGGGAAACGACACCTATGGGATCACTGGAATCCCTTCTACGGTTGGCGGGCGCGGGGTTGTGAGAAGAGCAGGTTTAGGAGCTAGCACAAAGATTGTTTACCCAGGTTCGGGCTGCGAGGATGCGTAATACCCTAGTCCTGCTTTGGTGTGTATTTCAGAGTGTTCTTGAGCTCTCGAACTAGCTACGGTGGCTGCACCGTTCCAAAGAGCCGAATCCTCCTCCAGTATGCCTCGGGCCTCCTTTTATAGTCGAAAAGGGGTTGCCACAGTGGCACACAGGAGGTGGAAAGGCGTACAGTGCGCGAGCTTATCACCCGGCATTACAGGACAAAGCGCATTCAATGCGCTACTTAGGTGTCCATTAGCTTTATCGGGGACGGGCACGAGGCCCGTCCCGTCCGTCGTCGCTCCGCCTCGCTTCGACACGCGCCCGGGCCAGCGATGCGTGCGGTGCCATGTAGGCAGGCAGTCAGCTGAGGTGGCGCGATGGTGGAGTCTTCACGAAGACCTGCATGCCACCACGCAGGTGCTTGCTGGGTTGGTGTGGAGGCCGCCCGTCGCCACGCAGGTGCCTGCCCAGCTGGTTCAGCTAGCAGCTGCATGGGGACGGCGGTGGTATCTTGGCATACATGGGCCTGGCTGCGTCCCCGCTGTTGTCCTCGGCAAGAGTCTTGTCGGGAACCCGTCAAGTGTCTTGCCGTGGCTTCGTGGTCGTCCCCGGCAAGGATCTTGCCCGGGGTCTTGTGGATTTCCTCGGCTAGGATCCCGCCGAGGGTCGTCATCTTTTGGTCCTCATCTGATCTCATATGTTTATGGCCTTGACAAAGATCTGCATGCCACCACAGAGGCGCCTCCCGAGCCTTGGTTCCGATGTGGATAGCTGGTGGTGTTGGGAACCCGTGGGCTCAAGGGTGGCTCGCTCTGCTGGTGTTGGGAAAGTTGCCCCGGCAAGGCTCTTGTCGGGGCCGCGGAGGCCGCCCCGGTCTTGCCGGGAGGGGGGGGGTCCACCTCGCCTCTCTGCTCTTTAGTGCTTCTGGTCTTGGCGTTGCCTTGTTCGTCCAGTGCTTTGGTTCCCCTCCGGCTTCCCTCCTCTGCCTTGTTAAGTGTGGCCGCGGGCGCAGCTCTGACTGCCCGTGCACAAGTGAAGGGGTCAAAAGGAGAGCCCCTACTTTTGTACACCGATAACTCCATGTTTAGTACTAAACTTATGAAAAGCATCGGTTTCCATAAAAGATTTAACACAATCGAACTGAATATTTATACCTGACTCTTTACCTTTGTCGAATTCCCAATCTTCAGAGTTGCCATTAATTCTTTCCAAAAGATTCCATTTTAATTCAATAGTTCTCTTCGTGAAGGAACCAGTAGAAGAAGTATCGAGCATGGATTGATAACTATGAGAAAGCCAAGCATAAATTTTTTGAATAATTATTTCTCTTCAGAGCTCATGATTGGGGCATGTATGCGTCATATATTTAAGCTTCGCCCAAGCTTGAGCGATACTTTCTCCTTCACGAGGACAAAACTTATATATATAATTCCGATCACGATGAACCAAATGCATAGGGTAAAACTTCTGATAAAATTCCAGCTTCAGCCGGTTCCAATCCCATGTTCCAGTATCATCCAATAGCCTATACCATGTCAATGCCCTTCCCTACAAAGATAAAGGGAATACCTTCTTCTTAACTCCATCCTTGGATAAACCTACAAGCTTAAACCATCCACAAATTTTATCTATATATATATCTAGTGCATATCAGGATGTACCGTTCCATCTCCTGCATAAGGATTTGCTAGCAGTTTCTCTAACATACCTGAAGGAATCTCAAAATAAATATTTTCAGTAGGTTTAGTAGGTTGAGGGGAAACTGTTATTGCTTCCAGTTGAGGTGGTGATACCCTGAACAAACCCCTCAAAGGATTATTTTCCATAGTGACAAGTGACAATAAATTTTAGCGCGTAATACAAATGTTTCCTTACCAAATTCCACTTACCAAAGGCGCTTCGCTCCCTCGAAACGGTGCTAGAGAAGATTGTTGATGACCCACAATTATAGGGGAACAATCGTAGTCCTTTCCGTAAGTAAGAGTGTCGAACCCAACGAGGAGCAAAAGGAAATGATAAGCGATTTTCAGCAAGGTATTCTCTGCAAGTACTGGAAGTAGCGGTAATAGATAGTTTTGTAGCTAGGTAATTCGTAACAAGTAACAAGTAGCAATATTAAAAAAGGTGCAACAAGGTGGACCAATCCTTTTTATAGCAAAGGACAAGCCGGAACGATCCCTTATATAGAGCGAAGCATTCTCGAGGACACATGGGAATTATCGTCTAGTCACTTTCATCATGTTTAGTTGATTATAATTCGCTACTTTGGTAGTTTGATATGTGGGTGGACCGGTGCTTGGGTGTTGTTCTTACTTGAACAAACAACCGACTTATGATTACCCCCTCTCGCAAGCATCTGCAACTACGAAAGAAGAATTAACATAAAACTAACAATAGCATGAAACATATGGATCCAAATCATCCCCTTACAGAATAACTCATAAACTAGTGTTTAATCTTCTGTCACTCTAGCAACCCATCGTATACTTATTACTCCACAATGCCTTCCCTTAGGCCCTAGTGTGGTGAAGTGTCATGTAGTCAACGTTCACATGACACCACTAAAGGAAGCAACAACATACATATCATCAAAATATTGAACGGGTATACCAATTTCACATGATTACTTATGACAAGACTTCTCCCATATCCTCAAGAACAAAGGTAACTACTAACAAATTATGTTCATGTTCAATATCAGAGGGGTATTGAATATCAATAAGGATCTGAACATATAATCTTCCACCAAATAAACCAACTAGCATCAACTACATGGAGTAATCAACACTACTAGCAACCCACAGGTACCAATCTGAGTATTTGGGTCAAAGACTGGATACAAGAGATGAACTAGGGTTTGAGATGAGATTGTGCTGGTGAAGATGTTGCTGAATATTGGTCCTCCCATGATGAAAGGATCGTTGGTGATGTCGATGGCTTCGATTTCCCTCTCCTGGAGGGAAGTTTCCCCGGTGGAATCGCTCCGTCGGAGAGCAAAAGTGCTCCTGCCCAGGTTCCGCCTCGAGACGGCGGTGCTTCGTCCCAAAGGTATTCTTATTATTTTTTTAATAGGGAAAATAGCCTCATATAGTAGAAGATGGGCACAGGAGGCCTGCTAGGGGGCCCACAAGCACATAGGGCGCACCCAGGGGGTAGGGCACACCCCCCTGAGGTTGTCTTTCCCTGGTGGCCCCCCTCCTAGTATTTCTTCCACCAATATTTTTTATATATTCCAAAATAATTCTCCGTAAATGTTTGGGTCATTTTGATTTGTGCAGAATAGCTATCTCTGTTGTAGCCTTTTCGGTCCAGAATAGTATCATAAAGTGAAGTAATGACCCAAAACATAATAAATAACAGTAGGAAAACATGATGCAAATTGGATGTATCAATGAGGCAGAGCCTCTCAAGTGAGAGCGCACCACAACGACCGGGAAGGGATGCCACGACTCTTGGTGGGCATTCCACCACTGGCGCAATGAAGACGTCGGCTCAGACGGCGGCGTGGACACAGATAGAGGTGTTGGTGTCCTCGTAGGCCATGCCTACGCATCGTGTGGTATCTCATAGTAGGGGAACGCGCAACGTAACAATTTGTTTTTACCATACACGATCTCAGCAGGAACACTATGAAGGTGCAGATTAACTACCAACTCACCAACAGAACATAGGGGAAGGGGAGTATATTGATACGCCTCCAACGTATCTATAATTTTTGATTGTTCCATGCTGTTTTATTACCAATCTTGGATGTTTTATAATCATTTTATAGTCATTTTATATCATTTTTTGGTACTAACCTATTGACATAGTGCCAAGTGCCAGTTGTTGTTTTTTCCATGTTTTCTACATCGCAGGAAATCAATATCAAACGGAGTCCAAATGCCACGAAAACCCATGATGATTTTTTATGGGCCAGAAGGAAGGCAATGGGCCCTGGTTACACCTGGGGGGTGCCCCGAGGGGGGCACAACCCGCTAGGGCACGCCAGGAGGCCCTGGCGCGCCCTGGTGGGTTGTGCCCAGCTCGAGCGCCCCATCACGGAGGGGTTCACCACTTCCATTGGTGCCTCTCCGATGATGCGTGAGTAGTTCTTTGTAGACCTTCGGGCCCGTAGTTAGTAGCTAGATGGCTTTCTCTCTCTCGCTGAATTCTCAATACAATGGTCTCTTGGAGATCCATATGATGTAACTCTTTTGCGGTGTGTTTGTTGGGATCTGATGAACTTCGAGTTTATGATCAGTTATATCTTTTTATATCCATGAAAGTTATTTGAGTTTCTTTGATCTCTTATATGCATGATCTCTTATAGCCTCGTATTTCTTCTCCGATATTTGGGTTTTGTTTGGCCAACTTGATCTATTTATCTTGCAATGGGAAGAGGTGCCCGGTAGTGGGTTCGATCTTACGGTGCTCGATCCCAGTGACAGAAAGGGAACCGACACGTATGTATCGTTGCTACTAAGGATAAAAAGACGGGATCTATATCTACCGCCATAGATAAACAGATCTTGTCAACATCATGTCATCGTTCTTATTGCATTACTCCGTTTTTTCATGAACTTAATACACTAGATGCATGCTGGATAGCGGTCGATGTGTGGAGTAATAGTAGTAGATGCAGGAAGGAGTCGGTCTACTAATCTTGGACGTGATGCCTATGTAATGATCATTGCCTGGATATCGTCATAATTGTTGGAAGTTCTATCAATTGCCCAACAGTAATTTGTTTACCCACCGTTTGCTATCTTTCTCGAGAGAAGCCACTAGTGAAATCTACGACCCCCGGGTCTTCTTTCTCATATATTTGCTTTGCGATCTATTTTATTTGCTCTTTTTATTCAGATCTATTATACCAAAAATACAAAAATACTTTGCTACACTTTATTTTATTTGCGATTTATTATTTCAATCTATTACAACTTTCTCCCGTCAACACGCAATTTCTGGCGCCGTACCCCGAAATGGATTGACAACCCCTTTAACACGTCGGGTTGCGAGGTGTTGTTATTTGTGTGCAGGGGCTGTTTATGTTGTGTTGCTTGGTTCTCCTACTGGTTCGATAACCTTGGTTTCATTTCTGAGGGAAATACCTACCGCCGCTATATATGCTGCATCATCCCTTCCTCTTTGGGGAAATACCGATGTAGCTTCAAGCGACATCAAAAGGAATTGTTGGCGCCGTTGCCGGGGAGGATCTTCAACATAACCAGGTTCCTAATCACAAATCTCATCTCCTTGCAATTTACATTATTTGCCATTTGCCTCTCGTTTTCCTCTCCCCCACTTCACAAAAATTTGTCGTTTTATTTGCCTCTCTTTTCCCGTTCGCCGTTTTCTTGCCGGATCTGTTTTTGTGTGCGTTCTTGTTTGCGTAGTCATGATGCCTAAAAGAAAATATTATGATGTTCCTTACCCAAATATTTTGTTGGAAATTGAGAAAAGTACTAAGGAATATATGACTACACAATTTGAGCATAATAAGTATTTTACTGAAGAACTTAAGGAGCACTCCGTTGTGCTAGATGCTATTACAAAACAACTTGATGATATTAGTAGAGAAGTTTGCAATCTTCAATCTAAGTATGCCTTTGTTGAAAGTTTGTTGGAAAAAATATCTGATGCACAAGCTACCTTGGTAAATCAAATGGCTGCTAAACCAATCTCGTTAGAAGATAATAATGTTGAAGATCTTAAAATGATTGGTGTTTCTTCTATTGATTCCTTGTTTAGTAAAGTTAAGAATGATGAAAAAGGGACTGGAGAAGAGTCAACTTTAGGTAGAAGGCATCCCAATATTTCGGAGGGTGAAAATCTTGTTGAGAAAATTGATAAAAGTGGGTTTGGAGAGGTCAAAACTTTAGTTAGTGTTGCACCCACTATTTTGGATTACAAAGACTTTAATTATGATAGTTGCTCTTTGATTGATTGTGTTTCTTTGTTGCAGTCCATGCTAAATTCACCCCATGCTTATGAACAAAATAAAGCTTTTACTAAACATATTGTTGATGCTATGATGAAAGCTCTTGAAGAAAAATTGGAATTAGAAGTATCAATTCCTAGAAAATTGCATGATGAGTGGGAACCTACTATCAAAGTCAAGATTAAAAATTATGAGTGTTTTGCTTTGTGTGACTTGGGTGCTAGTGTTTCTATAATTCCGAAATCTTTATGTGACGTGCTTGGTCTTACCAATCTTGAAGAATGTTCCTTGAATTTGCACTTGGTGAATTATACTATTAAAAGGCCTATGGGAAGAATTAGTGATGTTCTTATTCTTGCAAATAGGAACTATGTGCCCATAGATTTTATTGTTCTTTATATTGATTGCAATCCGTCTTGTCCAATTATTCTTGGTAGACCGTTTTTACGCACTATTGGTGCCGTGATTGATATGAAAGAAGGCAATATTAAGTTCCAATTTCCTTTGAGGAAGGGTATGGAACACTTTCCTAGAACAAAAATTAGGCCACCTTATGAATCAATCATGAGGGCATCTTATGGATCTCGAACCAAAGATGACAAAAGTTAGGTCCTTGCCTTACGCCTAGCTAAGGGCGTAAAACTATAGCGCTTGTTGGGAGGCAACCCAATGAATAAATTTTTTTTTCTTTTTGCTTTCTGTTCTTGTGTGTTAGCACAATTATGCTACTGTTATGATTGTGTTTTTTGTGTTTTAATTATTGTTTATGCCAAGTAAAGCCTTTAGGATCTTCTTGGGTGATAGTTGTTTGATCTTGCTGAAAAAGACAGAAACTTTGCGCTCACGAAAATAATTTTCATAAATTACAGAAAAGAGCTTTTGCTCTGATTATTTTGCAGAAGATTAATATACAAATTACCCTGGACGTCCTAATTTGGTAGAATTTTTGGATTTACAGAAGTATTCGCTAGTCAGATTGCTACAGACTGTTCTGTTTTGACAGATTATGTTTTCTTTGTGTTGTGTGCTTATTTTGATGGCTCTATGGTTTTCTTTGATGAGTTTTTGCCATAGAAAAGTTGGAATACAGTATATATAATACAAAAACAAAATATGAATTGGTTTGATACATCACTTATAGTAGTAGTTTGCTTTCTTATACTAATGGATCTCACAAAGGTTTTGTTGAGTTTTGTGTAATTGAAGTTTTCAAGTTGTGGGTTATCTTACGATGGATGAAGGAAGGATGCAAGAGCCTAAGCTTGGGGATGCCCCGGCATCCCAAGCTATTATCCAAGAATGAGCAACCAACTAAGCTTGGGGATGCCCCCGAGTGGCATCCCCGCTTTCTTCCAACAACTATCGGTATTTTACTCGAGGCTATATTTTTATTCATCACATGATATGTGTTTTGCTTGGAGCGTCTTGTATGATTTGAGTCTTTGCTTGTTTTATTTTGTGTTTTAAGTCATCAATCCTTGATGGACACACTTGTTTGAGAGAGCCAAAATTATATCATGACTTGTTAGAATTGCTCTCTATGCTTCACTTAAATCTTTTATGAGCTAGGACTTTCTCTAGTGCTTCACTTATATATTTTTGAGCACGGTGTGCTTTGTTATTTTTGAGGAAATGCTCTCTTGCTTCACTTAGATTTATTTGAGAGTTAGTAAAATTTTGAAGAAATTCTCTCTTGCTTCACTTAAATTATTTTGAGAGAAAGAAAATTTGTTATCCTCATGATCTTCACTTATATTTGTTTGAGCTTGTGAAAAGCAACACATGAAAATTAGTCCCAAAGTGATAGATATCCAAGAAGGATAAAGTAAAAAAATGTCATGAAGATCATTGGACATAATAAACGTGATTCTTAGTAATAGTGTTGAGATATGATGATGTGATATGTGAGTTATGTTGATGAGTAATTATGCTTTAGTAAGAATATTGGTGTTAAGGTTTGTGATTCCCTATGCATGCACGAAAGTCAATAATCATGCAATGAAAATTATATCCTACTTGTGGTGCATTATTCGGTGTTAATTATGCTTAATGCTTGCTTATGAGATTATTCGTTTCTTGGTTGGTCGCTTCTCAATCTTTTTGCTAGCCTTCATTATGCACTAAGTATGACCTCTACTTGTGCATCCAAAATCTTTTAAACCAGTTTTGCCACATGAGTCCACTATACCTACCTATATGCGGTATTCTTTTGCCGTTCTAAGCAAATTTGCATGTGCCATCTCTAATTTTCAAATAAACTTCTCTTTTGTGTGTTTATTTCACTCGCGGAACGGTAACGGGTGGCTAATATTTTCCATGCTAGATGTGTTATTCTCACGATGAGTGCTTGTTCACTTGTCATTGCACGAGAGTAAGGCAAAGGTATTAGGGATGCCCAGTCCTGAAATGCAAAAATGAATTTACTTTATGTTGTCAAATAATAAATTCCTTGGAAAGTGTTGGTATGGAGGGCACCCGTGGATACGGTTAGCCATGGAAAGTGAAAGAATGGTGGAAAAAGGAATAAACTTTATTTTCTGTTTGGAAACCGCCTATGGCATATCTAGCATGGAAAGTGTTCGTAACTCTGAATCGTTTTTGTTGGTGGGATGGATAAACCTCCCAAAATGTTTTTATCTCTATTTTTTTCGCTTTGAGCTCTGGCACCTCTACAAATCCCTACTTCCCTCTACGAAGGGCCTTTCCTTTACTTTATGCAATTTTTATTTTTATTTTGAGTCTCCATCTTCTCTTACAAAAAGCACCAACTAGGAGGCAATATGATCATGCTTAAGTATTGGGTGTAGTTAATATTCGAGTGTGTTTCATGAATGGAAGAATGTTTGAGCATGATGGGCTAGGGATACTTGTTTTAGCATTGATATTTTGAAAGACATGGTTGCTTGTTGATATGCTTGAGTATCTAAATTATTATGTCAAAACTAGACTATTGCTTTGAATCACATAAAAGTCCAAATGTCCATACTATAAAGAAAAGAATATGATATGACTTGATGAACATCACTCCACATCAATTTTTTTGTTTTTATCACTTACCTACTCGAGGACGAGTAGGAGTTAAGCTTGGGGATGCTGCTACGTTTCCAACGTATCAATAATTTTTGATTGTTCCATGTTGTTTTATTATCAATCTTGGATGTTTTATAATCATTTTATATCTTTTTTGGTACTAACCTATTGACATAGTGCCAAGTGCCAGTTGCTGTTTTTTCCATGTTTTTTACATCGCAGGAAATCAATATCAAACGGAATCCAAATGCCACGAAACTCCACGATGATTTTTTATGGGCCAGAAGGAAGGCAATGGGCCCTGGTTGCACCTGGGGGGTGCCCCGAGGGGGGCACAACCCACCAGGGCCCTGGTGGGTTGTACCCACCTCGGGTGCCCCCCGGACCGCCTCTTTGCTCTATAAATACCCCAAAAATACCAGAACCCTAGAAGCATCGACGAAATAATCATCCAGCCGCCGCAGAGTCCAGAACCACCAGATCCAATCAAGACACCATCACGGAGGGGTTCACCACTTCCATTGGTGCCTCTCCGATGATGCGTGAGTAGTTCTTTGTAGACCTTCGGGTCCATAGTTAGTAGATAGATGGCTTTCTCTCTCTCTCGCTGAATTCTCAATACAATGGTCTCTTGGAGATCCATATGATGTAACTCTTTTGCGGTGTGTTTGTTGGGATCTGATGAACTTCGAGTTCATGATCAGTTATATCTTTTTATATCCATGAAAGTTATTTGAGTTTCTTATATGCATGATCTCTTATAGCCTTGTATTACTTCTCCCATATTTGGGTTTTGTTTGGCCAACTTGATCTGTTTATCTTGCAATGGGAAGAGGTGCCCGGTAGTGGGTTCGATCTTACATTGCTCGATCCCAGTGACAGAAAGGGAACCGACACGTATGTATCGTTGCTACTAAGGATAAAAAGACGGGATCTATATCTACTGCCATAGATAAACGGATCTTGTCTACATCATGTCATCGTTCTTATTGCATTACTCCATTTTTCCATGAACTTAGTACACTAGATACATGCTGGATAGGGGTCGATGTGTGGAGTAATAGTAGTAGATGCAGGCAGGAGTCGGTCTACTAATCTTGGACGTGATGCCTATGTAATGATCATTGCCTGGATATCGTCATAATTATTTGAAGTTCTATCAATTGCCCAACAGTAATTTGTTTACCCACCGTTTGCTAACTTTCTCGAGAGAAGCCACTAGTGAAATCTACGGCCCCCGGTTCTTCTTTCTCATATATTTGCTTTGCAATCTATTTTATTTGCTCTTTTTATTTAGATCTATTATACCAAAAATACAAAAATACTTTGCTGCACTTTATTTTATTTGCGATCTATTATTTCAATCTATTACAACTTTCTCCCGTCAACACGCAATTTCTAGCGCCGTACCCCGAAAGGGATTGACAACCCCTTTAACACGTCGGGTTGTGAGGTGTTGTTATTTGTGTGCAGGGGCTGTTTACGTTGTGTTGCTTGGTTCTCCTACTGGTTCGATAACCTTGGTTTCATTTCTGAGGGAAATACCTACCGCCGCTGTGCTGCATCATCGATCCCTTCCTCTTTGGGGAAATACCGACGTAGCTTCAAGCGACATCAAATATGCTAGTGAAGATTTGCTGATTCCCACAGCCAGGTTAACCCTCCATGCCACGAGAATTTTGCCTATATGATTTGCGGATCTAGTACCGAAGTAGATGGTACGTCCAGGGTATCCGGACATACCGGTCTAGAGGTTCGGTAGCACTCCATGGAACAACACAAAAAAAATCACTGAGAAAACTAGAGGAGAACAACCTAGCATCGTATCAATCTAGAACCAATCTAGATCAGAGAGAGAGATGGGGTGCGGGCAGCAAGGGAGGGGGTAGTTGTGGGCTTTGCGATGCCTTTGTGTGTCCCCACCCTCATATATATGTGGAAGGGTCAAGGGATTGGCCGACCTAGCACGAAGAGTCCTCAACGAGTCAGCCACCCTGGCAGTCCCCATCTAGGAGGACTCCTCCCTAGGGGTGGCTTGGCACCTTTGGACTTATTTGTCTAGCCAACTTGGGCCCTTGGTGGCCACTTTCCACCGAAGGTGGTGGGGGTTTGGCCTATCAGGAATCTCCTAGAATCTACTGAAAGTTTTCGTTGCCTTCCAAGACTTCCTAGGCACTTACACTTTCGGACACTTCCGGGACCTCCCGGAACACTTTTGGATTCATTTCTAACAAGAAAACTTCATCCTGGAACCTTTGTATTAGAGACTGAGTTGTTTATGTCTTATGTGGTTCATCTACAGTCTCGATCGAAGTTTCGACATAACATGTGGAATCTTTCGGTTCTGTCTCAGGAATGATCTCCGGAACAACTTTCGGTGTTTCAATCCTCTGATCTGACCCCGAACATTCACCAATCTCGTCGAGTTGTACTGTCCTTCCATTCACCTTTTTCATGATAAATTGTTTCTCCAGAAACACTCTGTCCTTTGCGGAAAACAGTTTTGCCTTCGTCCGGTGATAGAAGTCAGACCAAACAATATTTTGGGGACAACTAACAAAGTATCATTGGGTTGAGCTTATTCGGTTGTAAAAGCTTTACATATCACTAGTACACAATGGGGCTATTAAGCCCCCAACCCCCCCCCCCCCAACAAATCGCACGGGATAGCGAAAAAACTGTGTGTGATAACCACATCACACACGCTTAGTAAATAAAATTGTTTGCAGGAAAATTAGTTGTGTGCGATCACGCACGACCTCAGAAAGTAAACAATTTCAAAAATTGTGTCGTGAGTGCTATAGTTCACATGATTGTTCAAAATAAATTGTGTGTGATGATTGAGCTTTCACACACAACTATTCTGCAAAGAACAGTACAGATCACGCCGCCTTGTGTACAGGTGTTATTTTTGCCAGAGTCACATACAATTCATTCTTAGAATACGTGTGGGATTGACATGAGTGTTTCTGGAGAAACAATTTATCATGAAAAAGGTGAATGGGAGGACAGTACAACTCGACGAGATTGGTGAATCTTCGGGGTCAGATCAGAGGATTGAAACAGTTTTGCCTTCGTCCGGTGATAGAAGTCAGACCAAACAATATTTTGGGGACAACTAACAAAGTATCATTGGGTTGAGCTTATTCGGTTGTAAAAGCTTTACATATCATTAGTACACAATGGGGCTATTAAGCGCCCCCCCCCCCCCTAACAAATCGCACAGGATAGCGAAAAAACTGTGTGTGGTAACCACATCACACACGCTTAGAAAATAAAATTGTTTGCAGGAAAATTAGTTGTGTGCGATCGTTGGGCCATCACGCACGACCTGAGAAAGTAAACAATTTCAAAAATTGTGTCGTGAGCACTATAGTTCACATGATTGTTCAAAATAAATTGTGTGTGATGATTGAGCTTTGACACACAATTATTCTGCAAAGAACAGTACAGATCACGCCGCCTTGTGTGCAGGTGTTATTTTTGCCAGAGTCACATACAATTCATTCTTAGAACACGTGTGGGATTGACATGGGGGTAAATAAATCCTCCATGTATCGTTTGATTCACAAAAATAATTAAGACATTGAGTAGGAAAAAGGATAGAAATAGGAAATTCAAAATATTATTCAGTCATTCATTACATGATATATATCATCACATATATGTGATCATACAAATTAAGTACTACTACAAATACATAAATAATGAAAGACAACTATACTAAAAATTAATAATCTCTCCTTAGGGCCCTTTGACTGCGGCACTCCAGCAGCTCCCTGATGCGCGCCGGCTTCAAGTGCGACTGTAGTTATCCGCCTCACAGAATGTGACATGTCAAGTGGCGGCTTCACGGCCAGGCTAAAAAATTTAGAGTTACTTCACGCAGAAAAGATAGCAGGAACAACGTGCTAGGGATTGAAATAGGCAACACGGCCACGCTAACGCTTCATGGGCCCGAATTGCATGTCTTAAGTAAGACTTTTTTTGATGTACCTGATGCACCCCTCATAAATTTACATGACGCACTTGTTAATTTTGTACTCCCTCCGTTCCATAATGTACGACGTTTTTTGCCACTACACTAGTGTCAAAAAACATTCTATATTATGGGACGGAAGAAGTAGCAAATTGCTATGCTAATTTCCTTTTGACCCTGATGCCTATAGATCTGTCCCTGCTTGTGCAGTCTACCAAACACGTTACCGAGTCATCCTGTTCGACGCCCGCAGGCGACAAACAGGCGAGGTGACTCACAGGGGCATTGGGCCTGCCCCGTAAGTGTACTGTAGCTGATGGCGTACTTTAGAAGATGGGTTACAGTAGCCGCCAGGTGTACAGCAGCGGCCGGTTCACTGTAGAGACCCAGTTTTTTTTTCCTGTCACCTTTTTTTATTTGCCTTCCAGATTTAGTTTTTCTTATTGGTTTTCTCTTTTTGAATTGTTTTTTTAATTTCCTGTACTATACACCTTTTTATAATATACAGTGACTATCATTTAACATACACACCGAACATTGTTTTAATATATGTCGAATATTTTTTTATTACGGTGAACTTTTAATCATATATGTAGAATTGTTTTTAAATACAAGTTGTATTTTTTAAATATAAATTGTATCTTTTAATAATATTTAAATAGAAAAATTATAATGCAACGTGATTGTTTTTAATATATAGTGAACTATTTTCTACTATATAATCGAAATTTTTATAAGACACCATGAACTTTTTTAAAAAAACATAGTGAACTTATTTTAATAAACGCTGAACTCTTATTGAAAAAACACAGTGAACTTTTTTCTATTATACTGTGAAATATTAATTAATATGCAATGACCAATAACAAATTGTTCATCGTGTGTTAAAAATCCCAAACAAACAAATGTTCAATGTATATTAACAAATTGGTCAACATGTAGTTGAAACGTTCACCACATATTAATAAAAGAAATGCAAAAAATTAAAAACGAAAGAAAAACTCAGGACAAATAGCAAGAGTAAACCAAACAACAAAGAAGCAGCAAGAAAAAACAAACAAAATTCAACAAAAAAGGAACGGAAAAACAAAACAGCAAACAGGCAACACGCTGCCACAAACTGGGCCGGCCCACCTGTGGGCGATTCGATTGAAGCCACTCCTATTTATCGCTGCAGTCGGTATATAGGATCGGGCGTGACAATATGTCCCGCTTGACGCGGGACAAATGCCAGCATTGCCAGTGATTACATACAAGACCAGCCCAGCGCACACCGGAGCAGCGCTCCTTCACTCACCCGCGCGTGCGAAGAAGAAGAGGGTTGGCCATGCTGACATCACCCCAATTTATATTTTCTTATTATTGTTTTTAATTTTTTTATATATTTTAAATATATATATTTCAAACAAATAGTTACCATTTTTACCAAACCATGAATTTTAAAAATGCAATACAATATATAAATATATTAGTACAATTAACCAATGTTTAGGAGATGAAACAAATGTTCAAATGCTTTAAAAACAACATATAATAAATTTTGAGATAAGTTTATACAATGAAAAAGATATTTTTAGTATAAAAAACTATTTTGTACCATTAACGAAATGTACATGATATTTTAAATAAATATTCTCGCATTTCCAAAAATAATTG
Source organism: Triticum aestivum (assembly GCF_018294505.1). Lineage (NCBI taxonomy): Eukaryota > Viridiplantae > Streptophyta > Magnoliopsida > Poales > Poaceae > Triticum > Triticum aestivum. The sequence continues at coordinate 9,194,750 of NC_057799.1, read as the reverse complement.
GGACATCTGAAAATATTTAACATGATGTAAAAATAAAAATAATGATTCTTTAGTTTAAAAAATGTGTACTGCAATTAACAAATGGATGTTATATTTTAGAGAAATATTCATGCATTTGAAGAAATGTTTGTGACCACATAAATGATAAATGTGCATCATTTATTTGAAGAATGTTCGTAGTGTATCAAAAAAATGTTTGATGTGCACACTAAAAATTATATTGTGTATTGATAAAAAATAGATTTGTGTTAAGGCAGAGAAAACCATTGAAAACCGACAAAGAAAAACAATAAAACTGAATAATAGGAAGAAATAAATAAAAGACCAGTGAAAACAAAGAAAGGACGGAGAAAACCAATGAAAAAGTCAGAAAAATACAGTGAAACCCCAGAAATAGACGAAGAAAACCTATGAGAAAAACTCAAAAACCGGGGATAACTTGTGAAAATAAAAGAAAAAACACTAAAAGGGAGAAAACAAATGAAGATAGCTAGCAAGGAAACAAGGAAAACTCGAAAAAGGAAAAAGAAAGAAGAAAACAGAAAATATATAGGGAAGGAAACCGAGCTAATGAAAAAAATCAGAAACAATAGACCGGCCCAATAGCTAAACCACGGTGAAAAGGCTTCAGGCCAGATGGTAGGTGCACTCGCCCTAAGCTAGATTATGGTAGGACCGGCCCACCATGTTGTAACCTCGCGTCAAGGATGTACCGGTTGGCCGGTCCTGTAATGCCACTTGGAATTACTGGATGGTCCAACTTTTTGGTATTTTCCTTTTTAAGGTTGATTTATTCTTTTGTTTTACTTTTTCTAAAAAAAGTTGAAGATATTTAATATACATGTTTTCAAAAACATGCATTCCTTCAAAAGATATATTGTCGAGAAACAGAATTTTTTTAACCCAATGTAATTGTTTTAGTTAGCAAACGTTAAAAGAAATGTGGATAGCTTTCAAAACTTATGCTTCCTACATTTTAAAAAATGCTCATATGTATCAAAAAATGTACATGGGATGCTTATACAATGTAAAAAAATGTCCGTGTAATTCCAAAGAAATGACATAAAAAATACTTCAGATGTATAAGAAAAATGTATGATTTGATCGTAAGAAAGTAGACTTTGAAACATATATTTTCAATTTTTTAATCATGTATACAATATATAAAAAACTTTTCATGTATACCAAGAACGTACAATGTGTATGAAAACAATAGACATAAAAAACACATATTGAAAAAAGTGTTAATCATATTTAACAATGTTATATCTGTATGGAAAATATTAAGCATGTATAAAAATGTTTTAGATGTATAAGAAAAATGTACAATGTTTACCAAGAAAAATAGACATCAGAACATATATTTGAAACAATATTCTTGTACATGAAAATTTTAAACCTGTATAAAAGAGTGTTTTAGATATAATCCAAAAATGTACAATGTGAAAAAAACAATAGGCATCTAAACATAAATTTGGCAAAACATGTTGATTATTTATTCAAAAAACAATTAACATATATTGGTTTTTTTACGTATATGATAAATGTGGACATGTGTAAGAAAAAACAAAGAATATCAGTAAAATGTAGTGCGAAAGAATGGAAATCGGTGAAAACTGAGAAAGAAAGAAAGTACGATGAAACAAACGAAAACAAATAAAATGAAATATAAATAAGGAAAAAATGAAAGACTGAAGAAAACCGAATAAAACATAGAAAGAAACAAAACAAAATCAGAGAAAAACAAAAGATAAAAAACCATTAAAACCGAGAATGAAATGTAGAAAATCAGTGAAAAACAAATACAAAACAAAGAAACCGGTGAAGAAAGAAAAAAAATCAAAACTAGGAAGGAATGGAAACGGAATAAGGTTGTACTGCGAATTAGGGCTTGGCATGGGCCGGCCCAGTATTGTTCAGCCACACGATTACACGAATAAGGTTTAAGCAAGACATATGCTACTCTCGCCGTAAGCAAGATATAGCACACGCGTATAAGAGAGCTCCTCTTTGGCGCCTTTAGGGTCGGGAAGCTTACCTAGCTGTCTGGGCTTGCCAAACAAAGGAAGAAAGATCGCTCTGGTCGGATGGGTCGCATAGTAGATCAATCGGTTAATGGTTGACCAGTCAACCGTTCACGGGATAGCCATTGACCGTTTGTCTTTCTTTAAATGGAGCGAAATTTGTAAAAGAAAACTTGGATTTTAAAAAAGTTCATAGACTTGAAAAATGGAAAAAGTCCAAAATATCATAAAAAGGCTCATCAATTTGAAAAAAGTTCATCATTTTTGTAACAGAGTTCATGGATTTTAAAAAAGTTCATCGATTTTGAAAAAAAGTCCAAAAAATTTAAAACAAAACTCACCGACTTTGAAAGAAAATTTGATCGTGCATTTAAAAAAAATCCAAAAAATTGAAAACAAAACTCACCGACATTGAAAAAAATCATGCATTTTGAAAAAGAATTAACTTTGAAAAAATTTCACCCATTTTGAAAAAATATCATGGATTTGAGAAAAAGTTCACGAATTTATGAAAAGAAAATAAAATAAAAAGGTATAAATAATAAGGAAAGACCAAATTAAACCGTTCAAAAAACCAGAAAAAGAAAAAACCCTATCAGAAGCTTCTAGAAGCTTCACAAACAGATCGGAAGGTTCTAGAAGCTTTACAGAACGGGTTGGGTCTTTTCACGAGAAAATAAACAGCGTTGCTAGTCTACTTCACCCGTATGTGGTCAAGAAAGAAAAATCTATGTCGGTGGACCCTGTTAGCTAGCTGTGTCGGAGGGGGTGGGCAACCGTTTGCTGAAACTCCTTTAAGTGGTGCTACGGGTGCCAAATAGATTTTGGGTAGGATCTGCCTATGTTAACTAGTCGCCTGAAGTTCTTCTTTAGGTCCTCTCGGGCCTGGTCATCTAGAGCCGATCACAAGCAGTCTTTTTCCCGAATTGACCGGCTGAGAGACGAAACGGTAGCACAAGCGTATGGGATTTCCTGCCTATCTCTTGATTCGATTGAAATCGATGATCTGTATCGTCTATAGATCGACAATCTGTAGGCAACCGGTAGCACACCGGAACTGCAGAAAAAGTTGTAAGCACCGGCTCACGCCATTGCGTCGGACATGGTTGCACTGTCCCGAACTGAAGACCATCGTTCAAGTAATTAGTGCCCTATAGGCTACAACTCCTCCCTTTTTAATTTCTTTTACTGATATAAAATATAAAGCCCTACCGTTGCCATCTTAGTTTATTAAAAAAATTGGAACAAATTTGGATTGTTTGGGGAATATAATGTCATGCACCCAAGATATTTAGTGGTTGATCGTTTAAAATCAAGGCTCATTCTATTTCTATTGTACTATCTTGTCAAGTCTATAATACATGGAGTTCCAATGCATTGATACTATTTTTGTTTGGTTCAAATGCATTAATTTTTCATGGCCGCTAATCGTGAGGACGCACTTAAGAGTGGAGAACATAGAGATTGTTGGACCTCAATTGTGTTGCAAGTTACTTCTCATCATCCAGGGATCACTTAAGGATTATATGAGCCCACTTGATATTCTTGAGTTTCTGAAGAAGTGCCCCTTCTATCCTAACAATGCTATAATTGCACACATAATTTTGTTAACCATTCCTATGAATGGCAGTTGCATTTGCGGAAATAAGCTTTTCTAAACTCAAGTTGTTGAAATCATACTTGCGTTCTACTATGACAGAAGAAAGATCCAATGGATTGGCAATAATAGCACATGAAAATGATGTCTTCGAGAATATTAATTATGAACACTAGTCATCAGCCCGTGCTACAGCACGGTCTAGCATCTAAAATAATCAGATGACTTTGTCTTGTAAAAACACTACTTGTAAAAAGCAGGTTGTTAGGAATACCAAAACTCAAGGCCCTGTAGGCTGTAAGGGACTTTTGAATGAGAAATGGGGGATTGCAATCGGAAATTGTATTTCACGAACATCATAGGATATAATTTTTCTCCTCCATGTTTTGGAGGAATCGGACGATGAAATCGAATGTCATGCAATGTTTTCTATAAGAGTGTGAATATAACTTCTATCTTTATCTGTTTTCTCTTTTAGCAGGTCGCACATATTTTCGAGGTAATTCATGTCTTTTTTCCTACGCAAAATTTAAACACTAATTTCAAAGCAATGCATGCGTTTGATATTCTTGTATTGTTCGACTGGCCATGTAATTGTAATTCAGTCAGCCAGTTAAAAAATGTGTGCCAAAGTGGCCCTGTATATTGATTACGATATATTATTGTAGGTTAGAAAATATATTGTTTGCCTTGGTTTACTTCTGACATTTCAGTTATTTTTTTATTAGACTTTTCATGTATTTATTGTTATTAGATTGACCTACAATATTTTTGGTGACTGTTTGACTAAAATATGCATTATCCTAATTTTGTGTGACCTAATTAAATATAAACTATATTTAACATTCTAAATGAAGTATCTTTTTTGTGTGTTCTAAGTGACATCTTTGTATTTTATTTTGGTTCCTAGTTACACCAAACACAACTTGTGGATATTACATATGGATGTGTTTTTTTATATCACATGCAGATTTTTTTTAGAATAATCACGTAAGGCTGTTGGAAGGTAGAGGCCGAACAGCTTATAGGATGTTCAGATCACGTGGGGCTGTTGGAAGGGTGTCTCGGACGTACATATGAAAATAGCTAGGACTCTTTTTCTGTCACATAAGTAGAGAAATAGGACTCTTTTTCTACCACTTCCGTATAGAAATAGGACTCTTTTTCTGTCATGTTATCTCAGCTGCATAATTATGATCCGAAAGCTATTATTAGGCATTTTCTAGAATTAACGTGGAGGTTTCGATGGTGCCTCCAATTAGTAAATATAAGATATAGTTGAAGATTTCATTTCAAGGAACACAAGAAGAAAGACACTTTTCGGTCGAACATCAATTTATTGACTTAGTTATACTTTTAATCTTTTGCGTTGATATTTGATAAGTTTTAGAAATTATACATGCTTGAGTAAAAAAGATTACAAATTTTATGACCCCATTTGCTTTTCGCAATGGGCCCCCGAATTTCTAGAGACTGCATGCCCTGTCACTTAAGATTTGACCCCATTCAAGGATTAATGCAATTGTGCGAGATGATGGTATTTGTTATCTAGACAGTGCCCCGCACCCGGGGGGGGGGGGGGGGATATAAAGTTCTGATCTCCAATACATTTAATTGAATGTATTATCACTCCTTAAATTTATATGTCCATGGACACATAAACACATATGTTTGAAAATACATCAAAGTGCCACATTATTCAAGTTGCTGAAGCACAATTAAATTGGCACACCTCGTCGCTTCCTCCCTGGCAAGGCACTCCCTTCATCTGTGTCCTGAGCACGACTTATAACAAAATTAGAAAATACATTATGAGGGGGTATCCTTGATTCCCAGGAAATAAGAATGAAGTCTTCTTTCGGTCTAACACTAGGATCCGCTAGCAACTCCCCAAATGTCACACTTGGTGATTCCTTCTTGATTGAAACATTAGTCGTATAAGGTATCATTCTAAGTGGATGCATAGCAAAGTCTGTTATGTCCACCGGGTGCCCTTGTTCTATAAGCATGCTTGGATGCACACCATACATGGCGATGTTTCTTTTAATCATTCTTATCCCCTTGTCCAATAGGCAATGCCAAAACTGGGCATTGAGATTTCTTCTCAACAAATCTGCGTAAGCATTTGTTGCGACAAGTGAACCTTGTGTGTGCAACTGCCTGGCAACTTCATCTGCTATTTTGAGTAGACGTGGATGTTCTGCCGGATCTACGCTCCCGAATGCTAGTGTCTTGAATAGGTACCTCCACTCGTCATAAGACAGAACACTAAGAAAAATCGGTTTCACAGATCCAAATCGGGCTAATCTTTGAATTCTACTTATGATGATGATATGGCTTCCTCTGCCCTTTGTTAAGAGAAATGAGTGGAAGTTTTTCCAGTCATCATCACTTACATCAGAAGCAAACTCAATAACTACAAGCGTCTTCATCCCAGACATGGTCCTTCCATGCCTCAAAAAACTATCGCCACTCAAGTGCAAAACAGAAGAGAAGCACGAGCAAACCCTTTCGTCGCCACACACATGAGTAACCAAAGTTTTCTTCCCAACTTTGGCACCGCCTATGATCGGAAGAATGGCTGGTGCATCACCAGCAGGTCTGTGCTGCAACAAGAAGCTCAAGAGTTTTTGCTTTTCAGCATGCCGTCCGAACATAAAGTTGTCGGTGTAAAGATAGATGTCGTATGGCCTACGAGACATGCGCTCGCATCCACCCAGAAGCAGAACAAATTCTGCCATGTTAGCAATAGCAACTTCTAAGCTTTCCAAGGCACCTAGTGACTCAAGGCACATGGCCTTATCATCCTTCTCGGTTGTTGTTCGAGAACGCTTGAGGGGAATTGCTAAATATATGCTGCTGCTAGATGAGTCTTTGATGCTAACCTCATCGAAGCATGCACTGTCTTGGAGGGTTCGGTACCTCGAGGTGTCCAAGACGCGGTATCCTCTGTACATGGCCTCTGAGAGCATCTTGAGCTGCAACAACATACCGGAGTTGGTTATGTACCGTGCATCCGCCTCCTCAACGACCATGCTTACTCTCATTAGGAGGTGCTGCAACCTCTCTATCAGCTATTCTGCCTCCGAGCGTGAAGGCTTCGAGTGGTACTTGTTCAGCAGGAAGGAGATGAAACGACTTGCAAGTTCACCTGCAACCGCAGATATGGCAACCTCCATGGCCAGGATTGATTAGGTAAAGCTTCCGTAAGTCGGGCTGTTTGAAGAAATAATTTACCATTCCGGCTTCCGCCAAGACTTGCAGGGACTCTTGTCTTGGAGTTACAACAGCTCATTACTTCAGTAATCTAAGGGCACTAGTAACATGTTTGTTCTTCTCCTTTGGTTTGTTCAGAACCCAGTCAGTCTATGTGGCTTATATTTCCACACGTCCACACTTGACTATGGAGCGGTCTTTGTGCACTTGACACTACGTAGCAGAGGTTTCTATTTTCTGCGCCAAATCGATCCAGCTCTAGGCTATAGATAATGAGAGCCACTTCAAACTAGTCGTAAAGACTCAGTTGGTAGTTGCAACCACTAATCCACTATCGTCGGTGCTGGGTAACCCTGTGACAGCGATGGGCACTAGCTAACAAAGGGAGACGAGGCGACGACTTGTGTCGTTCGACTGTTTCTAGGATATGGAAGCACCGTGTCTGGAGGGAAATCTGTGGACGTTGTTTCAAGAAACGTGCAACTCAGGTCTATTTCCACAAACGTCAGGGAAGGGGCAATGCGGGACTCCTCAAAAGCTGACAATTTTCATGTTAACTGTAATATTTCGCACCCGCAGAAATAAGAGAGCAAATTTCATTGTTTTCTGAAATTGTCACCCCGTCTGCATGTCTACGGTACATTACGTAATTTATTTTTCATTTTTATTTCCGCTTATATTTTGAAACTTTTAAATATACATATTTTTCAGAAATTACTTTACTTAAAGATTAAAATTTTCACCGCACACTAAGAAGTGTTCGAAGATCATGTAATTTGTAAAAAATGTTAATCTCATTCTCAGAAAAATTTCATAGCATTTAATTAAACTTTCATGCAGTGTAAACAATTATTGGCACAAGTAAAAACGTTTGCACCATTAAAACAATGTTTCACGTGTATTAAAAACTATTCAACGTATATCCAGAAAATATTCAACATGCATATTAATATGTTTAACATGTATTAAAAAATTGTTCAGGTTTCTGACAAACTTTCTACGTGTATAAAAAAATAGTATCTATTCAAAAAATGATCGACGAGTTTTTGAGAAAACAATCATGTATTTTAAAAAAATGTTCAATGTGTATCTGAATTTTTTAACATGTATTCAAAAAATGTTTAATGTGTACCTGAGAAATGTTTAACAGGTAATCAAAATAATGTTCAAACATGTATTTCAGAAAATGTTCATCATGTAATTGAAAAGTGTATACCGTGTATACAAAAAATTAGCATATTGAAAAATTAAAAAGAAATAGAAAAAGAAGAAGAAAAAATTGAATAGAAAAAAAAGTAAAATAAAATGGAAAATAGAGATAAACACTAACAAAGAAAACATATAAAAATAAAAACCAAAGAAAACTGTTAACAAACAAAATACGAAAAATATAGTGCACGAAATGTTCTAAATCCAATCCATACCGATCTATCAAACCTTCCCGAAAACGTTCTAATGGGTTGACCCACTAATGCGATCACACACGGAATGCTGAGGCAAGACGGTGATACATCACGCTATGGCTATAAGTTGCCCATACCGATTCCTAATAGGAATTGCCTACAGGTGATGTCAAGCGGGTCGGCCCAGTAGCGAGGTTCCCTTCATTGTGCGTTTTAGGTTCTTGTAGGGTTTCCTATTTATTTTATTCCTCTTTTTTGTTTTATCATTGGTTTTCTTCGGATTTCCTTCATTTTCTTTATTTTGCTATGTTTTTTTCTCACTTTTTTTTTCTTTGTTATACTTTGGTTTTTTTAATTCTTAGTTTTCTATGATCTTCTTTGCTTTTTTTGTTGTTTCTTTGCCATTTTTATTGTTTCACTTTGTTTCCACACACGTCCTCTTTTTATCGGTATACAATGTACATTTTTAGATCACACATGAAACATTTTTATGATACACTTTGGAAAAATTTTAATTGCATGATTTATATTTTACAAACGAATGTTTGTGAACATTTTTTGAATTAACAGTAACACTTTTTTACAAATTAAATTTGTGCATTTTTAATGGAAATAAACATTGTATAAATATTTTTTAATTGTCACAAACATTTTTGAATTGCCGGAATTTTCTTCAAAATGTCACGTCATAGTTCTAATGGTTCAAAACATTTTTACGGTACAAAATATAAACAGTAGAATAAAAATGCAAACAAAACAAAAATGTACGGGTAAAAAGGGAAATGCATGGGAGACTTCAGTGTGACGTCAGCAGGCAGGGTCACTGGGCTGACCCTGCGATAGGGATTGCTGCCGGGGGCACATAGCCACATCCGATACATCACACTACAAGCGGGATATATCCCTAGTGCACCTAGGTTGCAGAGCTTCTGCTGGGTTTTTTTTCGTCTCATATGCCTTCTGGATGTCTAGCTTCGCCACATAATGATAATTCCCTCTTTCTATTCATACAATTCAAACACTCATAGGTCGCAATGACACTGTCAATAATAAGTTTATCCGGCACAGAGGTCGATTGTTTTTTAGAGATAATTTCGGGGAGAACCTGCTTAAGTCGGTTAGCGAGTACTTCTGAATCGATTTTATAAATCACACTGAGCAAGCTAATAGGGCAGGACTGCGAAAAAAGTATGGTTTGTACCTTAGGATTAATAACAATGAACGTCCTGTTAATCTCCTCCGCATAATCTTTTCCCTTCAATATCCTAATCACAACATTGGTAACGTCCTCTCACCATGCAAGTGCCAATAATTCTGATAAACTTGAGCTAGGAATTAATCCGTGCCCGGTGCTTTTGTGGAGAACATTTGGGAATAGGGCCACACTAGTTGTAGTGTATGATCCTTTTGCTTTTATTTTTGTTTATTTTGCTATGGTTTTGTCGAGAGCATTTTCCTTGTTTTGCTATGGTTTTTCTTTCTTCGTTATACTTAGGTTTTCTTTTTTTATTTCTTGGTTTTCTTTGTTTTGTATGATCCTTTTGCTTTTATTTTTTTTCCTTTCTCATTTTTTATTGGTTCACTTTGTTTCCACACATGTCCTCTTTTTCCTCAGTATACAATGTACGTATTTAGAGCACTTATGAAACAATTTTATGATATACTTTGGAAATATTTCAAATGCATGATGTACATTTTTTACAAATGCATGTTTGTAAACATTTTTTTGAATACACAGTAACATTTTTTACAAATTAAATTTGTGCATTTTTAATGGAAATAAACATTTTTCTATCCTATGGAAACATGTTTTATATTGTATAAATATTTTTTAAATGTCACAAACATTTTTGAATCCCCGGAATTTTTCTTCAAAATGTCACGTACATAGTTCTAATAGTTCAAAACATTTTTTATGGTACAAAATATAAACATTTCGAAATATAAACAATAAAATAAAAATGCAAAAAAGGAAAACAAAATTGTACGGGAAAAAAATGGAAATGCATGGGTGACTTCAATGTCACGTCGGCAGGTGGGGTCACTGGGCTGACCCTGTGATAGGTATTGCTGCGGGGGGCACATAGCCACATCTGATACATCACACTGTAAGTGAGATATATCCTTAGCGCACCTGGGTTGCAGAGCTCTGCAATATGCTAGTTTTTTTGTCTCAAATGCGTTCTGCATGTCTAGTTTCACCGCATAATGATAATTCTTTTTGCCTCTTTATTTTCATATAATTCAAACACTCATAGGTCGCAATGACACTGTCAACAATAAGTTTATCCGGCACAAAGGTCGATGTTGTTCATAGATAATTTTAGGGAGAACCTGCTTAAGTCGGTTTGCGAGTACTTTTGAATCGACTTTATAAACCACACTAAGCAAGCTAATAGAGCAGGACTACGAAAAAAGTATTGTTTGTACCTTAGGATTAATAACAATGAACGTCCTGTTAATCTCCTCCGCATAATCTCCTCCCTTCAATATCCTAATCACAACATTGGTAACGTCCGTCCTCTCACCTTGCACGTGCCAATTATTTTGAAAAACTTGAGCTAGGAATTAATCCGGGCCCGGTGCTTTCGTCGAGAACATTTGGGAATAGGGCCACACTAGTGCAAAAATGCCTACTAGCAGTGTTCGGAGAACGTTGTTAGTGGCGCCGCATGCCGATGCCATTAGTATGATGCCCGTGCTAGGCTGGTATTACCTGCGTATGCTTCCAACGCCACTCGTATATGTCTCATCAGTTGTATCAATGTGCAATGCCACTAACAGACAAATTATCAGTAGCGCAAGATGTACGGTAGACAACAGTAATAGAAGTCATGCGTCATTTGGTTGACGCTCGCTTTGCCCCGTGCGTCCCCATTGTCAGTAAATCCCTACTATCTAATAACCCCTAGCTACACAAATTGAGTTAACACATTAATTAAAATAAATCTTACTTAAAGATTAATATTAAACTAGTTATTATCCATATATTACACAGACTTGAACAACACAGTTCAAATAATCAAATCACAAAAAATCTAATTAAAACTAAACAGCGAGTCTGATTCCATGCTGACGGGCTGTCTTCATTGCAACCGCTACCGCCGGGCCTTCTACGCATTGTCGTCCGAGATGACGATGACGTCCTCGTGTCCGTAGCCAGAGTCGGAGGCCTCCACGACGTCGGATGCAGGAGGTTGGTTCGCAACGCTAGAATCTCCCCTCACTCATCGGGAGGAAGCGACGAAAATATCATGCGAACCTCAAGAAGCGTGTCCACCGTTCACAACTCCTCCACGTCATGGCATGCAGGAGGCGGAGGCGAAGCCTGAGGAGGTTGCATCTCCTGCCTCCGCATCTCCTCCCTCTTCTCCTCGTCCTCTCGGAGGGACTCGAAGGAGTAGTTGATGGCGGGCTCCTCCTCCTCAAATTTCGGGTCGGCACGGTATAGAGCCATGCTGTTAGCGTCAGCGAGCCGCGGCGCAGCCACTAGATGCTCTCACAAAGCCACCTCACCCACCATGTTGACGCCCCAGGATGCCGACGGAGGCGGCGTCCGTGTCGGGAATGGTGGCGGTGAAACAGCCGGAGAAGGGGTTGGGGACTGATCCGGTGACGCATCCATCAGGAAGCCGGCGTGTGCATCTCAGCTACTTGCGGGACACCGGCAATTGGCTGGGTCAATGGCAGCATGGCCAGGATCTTCGTCAGCTCGTTGAACATGAAGGAGGACGACGATGTCGGGTGTAAGGAGGGCCGGAGAGGTGCAATGGTGGGCGCCGATGCAAGAGGAAGGGTTTGTGGGGGCGCGGGGGGAGTGGATAAGATTAATCCACTCCCACTGGGTGGATAAGACCCCCCTCCTTTATTTGTGCCGGACCACCTTGGCGGTGTTGGTTGTGCACACAACGCCACTATATGTGTATAGGTGTGCAGGCCAAGGTGGAGATGTCAGTCATATCTTGTCTAAAAAATCATTTTTGGTGGGGTGGATTTTACAATTTTCCAGTTAACAAAGTCTATAAAAGTTGAATCTTGTAGTGGTGTGTTGGTATTACCTTTCTAGGATAAGGCTAGAATTTGATATTGTTAGACACAAGTTTTCACATACATACATATATATTGAATATTTCGGTTGGTCCGCATGATGTTGATAAATTGTGTGTTCATGCAAAATTTTCACATACATACATACATATAGTGGGAGGCGGAGCAGCAAAAGGTTGCGGCTGCACTGGCCGAGAAGGAGCTTGCCGAAGAGAAGGCAGCTCGGGGCAAGGACCAGGCCCGGGTCCTCGAGGTGGACGACGCCCTTAAGAAGAAGGAGAACGAGGCGATTGTGGAGCTCAAGCAGCTGAGCTTGGCACACGCCGAGGTCTAGACCCAGGCCCGGGCGGACCGCGAAGTACTCCAGCAAGTCAGGCAGATCGCTGCTGGTAAGATATTTTTGCTTCAGTGTGTTTTTGGCCGTAAGGGGTTCGTCGAGCTCACTCGTTCCGTTTTATTATGACACATGCCATCATTATCATATTGATTTGCATGATCATAATATAGCTAACATGATGTTTTTATGGCTTGCCCTTTTTTTATGTCATTTGCTACACTAGATCATTGCACATCCCAGTAGATCGACGGAGGCACTCACATAGAGTCATATTTTGTTCTAGGTATCGAGTTATAATTCTTGAGTTGTAAGCAAATAAAAGTATGATGATCTTTATTATTAGAGCATTGTCCCATGTGAGGAAAGGATGATGGAAGCTATGATTCCCTCACAAGTTGGGACGAGTCTCCAGACTTTATGAAAAATAAAAGAGGCCAAAGAAGCCCAGATAAAAAAAGAGGCCATAGACGCCCGCCAAAAAAATAAAAAAATAAAAAAATGAGAGAAAAGAGAGAAGGGACAATGTTACTATCCTTTTTCCACACTTGCGCTTCAAAGTAGAACCATGATCTTCATGATAGAGAGTCTCCTATATTGTCACTTTCATATACTAGTGGGAATTTTTTATTATAGAACTTGGCTTTTATATTCCAATGATGGGCTTCCTCAGATTGCCCTAGGTCTTCGTGAGCAAGCGAGTTGGATGCACACCCATTTAGTTTCTTTTGAGCTCTCATACACTTATTGTTGGGGAACGTAGTAATTTCAAAAAAATCCCTACGCACACGCAAGATCATGGTGATGCATAGCAACGAGAGGGGTGAGTGTTGTCCACGTACCCTCGTAGACCGAAAGCGGAAGCGTTATGACAACGCGGTTGATGTAGTCGTACGTCTTCACGATCGACCGATCCTAGTATCGAACGTACGGCACCTCCGCGATCTGCACACGTTCAGCTCGGTGACGTCCCACGAACTCACGATCCAGAGAGCTTCGAGGGAGAGCTTCGTCAGCATGACGGCGTGATGATAGTGATGATGAAGTTACAGGCGCAGGGCTTCGCCTAAGCCCTACGATGATATGACCGAGGTGGATTATGGTGGAGGGGGGCACCGCACACGGCTAAGAGATCAATGATCAACTTGTGTGTCTATGGGGTGCCCACTGCCCCGTATATAAAGGAGTGGAGGAGGGGGAGGGCCGGCCCTCCTATGGCGCGCCCCATGGGGAGTCCTACTCCCACCGGGAGTAGGATTCCCCCCTTCCATGTAGTAGGAGTAGGAGAGAAGGAAGGAGGAGAGAGGGAGAAGGAAAGGGGGCGCCGCCCCCGTTACCTAGTCCAATTCGGACTAGAGGGGGAGGGGGCGCGCGGCCTGCCCTGGCCGCCCCTCTCTCTCTCTCCACTAAGGCCCATAAGGCCCATTACACTCCCCGGGGGTTTCCGGTAACCCCCCGGTACTCCGGTATATGCCTGAACTCACTCGGAACCCTTCTGATGTCCAAACATAGTCGTCCAATATATCGATCTTTATGTCTCGACCATTTCGAGACTCCTCGTCATGTCTGTGATCATATCCGGGACTCTGAACAATCTTCGGTACATCAAAACACATAAGCTCATGATACCGATCGTCACCGAATGTTAAGCGTGCGGACCCTACGGGTTCGAGAACTATGTAGACATGACCGAGACACGACTCCGGTCAGTAACCAATAGCAGAACCTAGATGCTCATACTGGTTCCTACATATTCTACGAAGATCTTTATCGGACAAACCGCATAACAACATATGTTGTTCCCTTTGTCATCGGTATGTTACTTGCCCGAGATTCGATCGTCGGTATCTCAATACCTAGTTCAATATCGTTACCGGCAAGTCTCTTTACTCGTTCCGTAATGCATCATCCCGCAACTAACTCATTAGTCACATTGCTTGCAAGGCTTATATTGATGTGCATTACCGAGAGGGCCCAGAGATACCTCTCCGACAATCGGAGTGACAAATTCTAATCTTGATCTATGCCAACTCAACAAGTACCATCGGAGACACCTGTAGAGCACCTTTATAATCACCACAGTTACGTTGTGACGTTTGGTAGCACACAAAGTGTTCCTCCGGTATTCGGGAGTTGCATAATATCATAGTCATAGGAACATGTATAAGTCATGAAGAAAGCAATAGCAATATACTAAACGATCAAATGCTAAGCTAACAGAATGGGTCAAGTCAATCACATCATTCTCTAATGATGTGATCCCGTTAATCAATGACAACTCATGTCAATGCCTAGGAAACTTAACCATCTTTGATTGAACGAGCTAGTCAAGTAGAGGCATACTAGTGACACTCTGTTTGTCTATGTATTCACACATGTACTAAGTTTCCGGTAAATACAATTCTACCATGAATAATAAACATTTATCATGATATAAGGAAATATAAATAACAACTTTATTATTGCCTCTAGCAAAGCCCCTCAGTCCGACTGCCCGGCTGCTCCTGCCGGCTCCCCGTCCGACTGCTCTGCCCGGCCAGATGCCGGCTGCCGACTGCGCCGACCAGCCGGCTGCCGACTGTAGCCCGACCCAACACCGACAAGACCTCGACGAGACGGCCATACCGCGGACGAGACAACTGTACCACGACGCCATCATGTACAGTGACACTTGTCCCTGGGCACTATTTATGAAGTGACCCAGGGGACAAGTGTGACACCCCACCATGCCTTGCCCATGCCACCACATAGCTTACTCTCTAAGCTAGCCATGCCTATATATATGGGCACACATCCATCCATCCAGGAGGGACTCTCACGCACACACCCTCAAGCAAGCTAGCTAGCAAGAGAGCTAGCTAGCCATCCATCCATCCACTCCCACGGGCAAGTATGCCCAAGCACACCCATACGGCCAAAGGCAACGGCCACCATGCCACATACATATGCAAAGCCAGATGCCTATGGCACTGAGCTTAGATACAGCTCCAGGAGCACTCTGTACCAGATATACATATCAGAGATATTCAGACATGCAGGAGTAGGGGTATTATCTCTCCGGAGAGCCCCGAACCTGGGTAAACTAGTGCGTGCTACTCGCATACCCGCTCCCGGGCCTACCAGCAGCAGTCTTACCCTCACACTAAGCCCTTGTGGCATCTGTCGACTCGCAAGCCCCCTGTGAGAATACCACGACAGTTGGCGCCCACCGTGGTGTGGTACTACTACTATGCTACCACGCTGCTGCTGGTTTCGCAGTCCGGGCGGGACCATTTTTCGCCTTCACCGCCGCGGCGTCGCGCCATCTCTCCGATAGCGGTCGGGGGCTCAACATCGACATGCCCCTGGAGTGGCCGCGAGGGACGGCGCGCCCTCGCCGTCGGCTTCGCCATCTTCGTCGTCACCGCAGCGTCGCCGTCGTCTCTCCGGTGGCGCTCGGGGGCCCGACATCGACATGCCCCCGGAGTGGCCGCGAGGGGCGCCGCGCCCTCGTCGTCGGCCTCGCCTTTTTCACCACCACCGTTGCAACGCCGGCCGTTGGTCCACGCGCGCGCTGCGCGCGGGGCCTCGCTTCAGTCGGCCGTGCCCATCCACGCACCGCTCGCGTATGCTCCCCTTCGCGTTGCGCCTTGCTTCGGCTGAAACGCATGTTCACTCCTCCACATGCCATCTTTGCGAGCTAGCTAGATGCAAGTCAAACTGTGGTCATACATCATCCATACACTACTCAAAGAACGGCGTGATTTTTTGTTGGCGCCCATACTGCACCATGCCTCGTGCATCTCCAGCCGCGCTGCGTTGACCCAGTCGGACTGCCCGACGCCTCTGCTTCCGTGGCCACACGTCCGCGCGGGCCTTCTCCTCTGCAGCTGGCGCGGCCTCCAGAGGTGCATGCGCCCGCGTACTGCTGCTTCCCGCACGCGTCTCACCCCCACACGCCGGCGCTGCTCAGCCCGCGCTGCTGCCGGCCGTGGCTCTGCCTGTGCTACTCCAGCCCCTGGCTGCTGGCCCCGCGCCGGCTGCCCCGCACCCGGCCGCCGGCTGCAGCGCCCGGCCTGCCGCGACCCCGCCTCGGCCGGGTTCCCGAGCCGCCGGCCTCCGCCCCGCTCCGGCAGTATCCGGCCTCCGCCTCCTCTGCGCATCCGGCTAGGGCCGGCTCCGAGTCTCCCACGCCGGCTGCAGCCCTGCCTCTCCGACCGGCTCCTGCATCTCCTCCGCCTGTTCTCGCCGTCAGGTTCCCCAGCTAGCTCCTCCTCAGTCCGGCTTCGTCGTCCACCTGCAGGCCCCCGGCCGCGCCTGGCCGCCTTCGTCTCACGCGCACAACGAGCCCCCTCCGTCGTGCCTGGCTCCGGCCGCGTCGCGCTTGCCCGGCCTCTCCAGCAGCCGGCTTCGCCTCCGTCCGGCCTCAAGCACCATGCCGGCTTCGACTCAGCCTATCCCGCGCCGTCCGGCCCCGAGCGCCGCACCGGCTTCGCCTCCGCCCATGCGCCCGCGGCTGCCGGCTCCCTCCCGCGTCACCCGGCTCTGTCCGCGCGACCGGCTTCACCAGCGCCCGGCGGCCGGGTCGCCGCGCCCCTTCGCTCCGCCCTGGCCGCAACCCGGCTCCGGGTGCTCGGCCCACCTTCCGGCTCCCGCGCTGGCTCGCTCGCCGCCTCACCTCCGGGCGCCCGGGTGCGCCTCAGTCGGCTCCCGTTGTTCGCTGCCGCAGCCTGTCGGTGTCGTTCGAGCAGCCGAGAGAAAGAAAAATAAAAAGGGCCGAGTGAGGGAAAAGTCAAGGGCCAACTGCCCACGGCCCGGCTGAAAAAATGAAGAGCTGTGTCCGACTGCTCAAGGCCGGCTGGGAGAAAAATAAAAGGGCCGGCTGCCCGAGATCCGGCTAAAAATGCCAAGGGCCGACTGCCCACAGCCGGCTGGTGAAAAAAAAGTGACCGGGTGAGATGGCCGGCTGCCCAAGAGTCGGCTGGAATAAAAGAAAAGATGAAAGAAATGTCCGTCCGACTGCCAGATGTGCGTCGAACCGCTGGCTGCCTGGCCGACTGCAAAAATCCCGACTGATGTGTCGGAGTCTGCCTGCCCAGCCAGCTGAACAAGAAAAAGAAGAAGACAAAGTAGTCGCCGGGAGATCCGGCCCTTCTGCTCAGCAGTCGGCCCGAATCTCGGGGGCTACACCCAGCAGGTGCGCTGATGCGCCCCCGCGAAGAAGAAGACAAAGTAGTTGCCGGAAGATCCGGCCCGACTGCTCAGCAGTCGGCCCGAATCTCGGGGGCTACACCTAGTGGGTGCGCTGGCGCGCCCCCACGGAAGATTGCACACAAGAGAAGAGTTCTGTCCGGCTCCCAGCAGCTGGTAAAAGAGAAAAGAAAGAAAAGGGCGCTGGCATACGCCTCGCCGCCTGGCCGGCTGTGCCAGGCCGGCTCGGCTGCGTTCTTCTTGTCGCGTGGCCGGTCAGGCCTGACCGGCTGGACCCTCCTCGAGCGCCTAGAGGCTCGAGGGCTACACCTAGCGGCTGCGCCGACGCGCTCCGCGAGCGCCGAGCCGCGTCGGCTGTCTTCGACGACCTCCGCCTCGGCTACACGAAAATCAATGTGAGCTCCTCACCCGCATATTTTTGCATCACGATAGCACGGATAACCTTGAGCGATGCTCGGGGGCTATCTCCGCATTTTATTACAGTTGCATCACTGTTCGCCCTGGCGCCAGCCAGAGTTGGCCCGGGGGCTGGCCGCTTGGCCTGAGACGTTAGTTCCCGCAGACGGCTTAGTAGCGTGCGCGGTACCAAAGGCCCACTCTTAGTCACAGACCGCAGAGCGGCTGTCCGACTAGCAAGAGTGAACGCTGGAGGCCACCCACGCGAAAGACGTCCGGGAAGAAAAACGGTTCGGGCGACCCGGCCGTTTCCTTTACAAGTATCTGCTCGGTCGAATCTGCCCTCAGACTCTGAGTACTGTACACTCCACTTCGCGGCCCACTCTCAGCCACAGACCGCAGAGCGGCTGTCCGGCGAGCGAGAGCACCAGCCAAAAAGCGGAGGGAACACGAAAAAGATTGAAGGGGGCTCGGACGAAACCGAGTCGGCACCCTCCGCATAAAACTTGCGTGGACTAACTTTGTCTTTTTGCATGATCATTTCCATGAACACCCGCCAAAAAACCTCCGCCCAACTTTGCCAAGTTGCCCGGAGGCTTGGGGGCTACTGTCGGAGTAATTGGCCACGGATACCCCGAAGACGGCAAGACAATAATTCAAGACATCAGGGCTAGCAAAGCCCCTCAGTCCGACTGCCCGGCTGCTCCTGCCGGCTCCCCGTCCGACTGCTCTGCCCGGCCAGATGCCGGCTGCCGACTGCGCCGACCAGCCAGCTGCCGACTGTAGCCCGACCCAACACCGACAAGACCCCGACGAGACGGCCATACCGCGGACGAGACAGCTGTACCACGACGCCATCATGTACAGTGACACTTGTCCCTGGGCACTATTTATGAAGTGACCCAGGGGACAAGTGTGACACCCCACCATGCCTTGCCCATGCCACCACAGAGCTTACTCTCTAAGCTAGCCATGCCTATTTATATGGGCACACATCCATCCATCCAGGAGGGACTCTCACGCACACACCCTCAAGCAAGCTAGCTAGCAAGAGAGCTAGCTAGCCATCCATCCATCCACTCCCACGGGCAAGTATGCCCAAGCACACCCATACGGCCAGAGGCAACGGCCGCCATGCCACATACATATGCAAAGCCAGATGCCTATGGCACTGAGCTTAGATACAGCTCCAGGAGCACTCTGTACCAGATATACATACCAGAGATATTCAGACATGCAGGAGTAGGAGTATTATCTCTCCGGAGAGCCCTGAACCTGGGTAAACTAGTGCGTGCTACTCGCATACCCGCTCCCAGGCCTATCAGCAGCAGTCTTACCCTCACACTAAGCCCTTGTGGCATCTGTCGACTCGCAAGCCCCCCGTGAGAATACCACGACAGTGGTCTTGTTGACCATCAACACTTGATGCTCCTTCTTGGTTTCTACCTCCGCAGCCTTTAGCATTGCGAAGAGCTCGGGGATGGTCTTATCCATCCCTTGCATGTTATAGTTCATCACGAAGCTCTTGTAGCTTGGTGGCAGTGATTGAAGAATTCTGTCAATGACACTATCATCCGGAAGATTAACTCCCAGTTGAATCAAGTGATTGTTATACCCACACATTTGAGTATATGCTCACTGACAGAACTATTCTCCTCCATCTTGCAGCTGTAGAACTTATTGGAGACTTCATATCTCTCGATCCGGGCATTTGCTTGAAATATTAACTTCAACTCCTGGAACATCTCATATGCTCCATGACGTTCAAAACATCGTTGAAGTCCCGGTTCTAAGCCGTAAAGCATGGCACACTGAACTATCGAGTAGTCATCAGCTTTGCTCTGCTAGACGTTCATAACATTTGGCGTTGCTCCTGCAGCGGGTTTGGCACCTAGCGGTGCTTCCAGAACGTAATTCTTCTGTGCAGCAATGAGGATAATCCTCAAGTTACGGACCCAGTCCGTGTAGTTGCTACCATCATCTTTCAACTTAGCTTTCTCTAGGAACGCATTAAAATTCAACGGAACAGCAGCACAGGCCATCTATCTACAACAACATAGACATGCAAAATACTATCAGGTACTAAGTTCATGATAAATTAAAGTTCAATTAATCAAATTACTTAAGAACTCCCACTTAGATAGACTTCCCTCTAATCATCTAACTGATCACGTGATCCATATCAACTAAACCATGTCCGATCATCACGTGAGATGGAGTAGTTTTCAATGGTGAACATCACTATGTTGATCATATCTACTATATGATTCACGCTCGACCTTTCGGCCTCAGTGTTCCGAGGCCATATCTGCATATGCTAGGCTCGTCAAGTTTAACCCGAGTATTCTGCGTGTGCAAGACTGGCTTGCACCCGTTGTATGTGAACGTAGAGCTTATCACACCCGATCATCACGTGGTGTCTCGGCATGATGAACTTTCGCAACGGTGCATACTCAGGGAGAACACTTATACCTTGAAATTTAGTGAGAGATCATCTTATAATGCTACCGTCGATCTAAGCAAAATAAGATGCATAAAGGATAAACATCACATGCAATCAATATAAGTGATATGATATGGCCATCATCATCTTGTGCCTTTGATCTCCATCTCCAAAGCACCGTTATGATCACCATCGTCACCGGCACGACACCTTGATCTCCATCGTAGCATCGTTGTCGTCTCGCCAGCTGTTGCTTCTACGACTATCGCTACCGCTTAGTGATAAAGTAAAGCAATTACACGGCGATTGCATTTCATACAATAAAGCGACAACCATATGGCTCCTGCCAGTTGCCGATAACTTTGATACAAAACATGATCATCTCATACAATAAAATTTAGCATCATGTCTTGACCATATCACATCACAACATGCCCTGCAAAAACAAGTTAGATGTCCTCTACTTTGTTGTTGCAAGTTTTACGTGGCTGCTACGGGCTGAGCAAGAACCGTTCTTACCTACGCATCAAAACCACAACGATATTTCGTCAAGTATGTGCTGTTTTAACCTTCAAAAAGGACCCGGCGTAGCCACACTCGATTCAACTAAAGTTGGAACTGACACCCGCCAGCCACCTGTGCGCGAAGCACGTCGGTAGAACCAGTCTCGCGTAAGCGTACGCGTAATGTCGGTCCGGGCCGCTTCATCCAACAATACCGCCGAATCAAAGTATGACATGATGGTAACAGGTATGACTAGTATCTACCACAACTCACTTGTGTTCTACTCGTGCATATAACATCTACGCATAAACCTGGCTCGGATGCCACTGTTGGGGAACGTAGTAATTTCAAAAAAATTCCTACGCACACGCAACATCATGGTGGTGCATAGCAACGAGAGGGGAGAGTGTTGTCCACGTACCCTTGTAGACCGAAAGCGGAAGCGTTATGACAACGCGGTTGATGTAGTCGTACGTCTTCACGATCGACCGATCCTAGTACCGAACGTACGGCACCTCCGCGATCTGCACACGTTCAGCTCAGTGACGTCCCATGAACTCACGATCCAGTAGAGCTTCGAGGAAGAGCTTTGTCAGCACGACGGCGTGATGACGGTGATGATGAAGTTACCAGCGCAGGGCTTCACCTAAGCACTACGATGATATGACCGAGGTGGATTATGGTGGAGGGGGGCACCGCACACGGCTAAGAGATCAATGATCAACTTGTGTGTCTATGGGGTGCCCCCTCCCCCGTATATAAAGAAGTGGAGGAGGGGGAGGGCCGGCCCTCCTATGGCGCGCCCCATGGGGAGTCCTACTCCCACCAGGAGTAGGATTCCCCCCTTCCATGTAGTAGGAGTAGGAGAGAAGGAAGGAGGAGAGAGGGAGAAGGAAAGGGGGGCGCCCCCCCCCCCTTACCTAGTCCAATTCGGACTAGAGGGGGAGGGGGCGCGCGGCCTGCCCTGGCCACCCCTCTCTCTCTCCACGAAGGCCCATAAGGCCCATTACACTCCCCGGGGGTTAACGCTAACCCCCCGGTACTCCGATATATGTCCGAACTCACTCGGAACCCTCTCGATGTCAAAACATAGTCGTCCAATATATCGATCTTTATGTCTCGACCATTTCAAGACTCCTCGTCATGTCCGTGATCATATCCGAGACTCCGAACTATCTTCGATACATGAAAACACATAAACTTAAAATACTGATCGTCACCGAATGTTAAGCGTGCGGACCCTACGGGTTCGAGAACTATGTAGACATGACCGAGACACGTCTCCGGTCAATAACCAATAGCGGAACCTGGATGCATATTGGTTCCTACATATTCTACGAAGATCTTTATCGGTCAAACCGCAAAACAACATACGTTGTTCCCTTTGTCATCGGTATGTTACTTGCCCGAGATTCGATCGTCGATATCTCAATACCTAGTTCAATCTCGTTACCGGCAAGTCTCTTTACTCGTTCCGTAATGCATCAACCCGCAACTAACTCATTAGTCACATTGCTTGCAAGGCTTATATTGATGTGCATTACTAATGACCCACAAGTGTAGGGGATCTAACGTAGTCCTTCGATAAGTAAGAGTGTCGAACCCAATGAGGAGCAGAAGGAAATGACAAGCGGTTTTCAGTAAGGTATTCTTTGCAAGCATTGAAATTATCGGTAACAGATGGTTTTGTGATAAGGTAATTTGTAACGGGTAACAAGTAACAAAAGTAAATAAGGTGCAGCAAGATGGCCCAATCCTTTTTGTAGCAAAGGACAAGCCTGGACAAACTCTTATATGGAGAAAAGCGCTCCGGAGGACACATGGGAATTATCGTCAAGCTAGTTTTCATCACGCTCATATGATTCGCGTTCGTTACTTTGATAATTTGGTATGTGGGTGGACCGGTGCTTGGGTACTGCCCTTTCTTGGACAAGCATCCCACTTATGATTAACCCCTATCGCAAGCATCTGCAACTACAAGAGAAGTATTAAGGTAAACCTAACCATAGCATGAAACATATGTATCCAAATCAGCCCCTTACGAAGCAACTCATAAACTAGGGTTTAAGCTTCTGTCACTCTAGCAACCCATCATCTACTTATTACTTCCCAATGCCTTCCTCTAGGCCCAAACAATGGTGAAGTGTCATGTAGTCGACATTCACATAACACCACTAGAGGAGAGACAACATACATCTCATCAAAATATCGAACGAATACCAAATTCACATGACTACTTATAGCAAGACTTCTCCCATGTCCTCAGGAACAAACGTAACTACTCACACATCATATTCATGTTCATAATCAGAGGAGTATTAATATGCATATAGGATCTGAACATATGATCTTCCACCAAATAAACCAACTAGCATCAACTACAAGGAGTAATCAACACTACTAGCAACCCACATGTACCAATCTGAGGTTTTGATACAAAGATTGGATACAAGAGATGAACTAGGGTTTGAGAGGAGATGGTGCTGGTGAAGATGTTGACGGAGATTGACCCCCTCCCGCTGAGAGGATCGATGGTGATGATTTCCCCCTCCCGGAGGGATGTTTCCCTGGCAGAACAACTCCGCCGGAGCCCTAGATTGGTTCTGCCAAGGTTCCGCCTCGTGGCGGCGGTGTTTCGTCCCGAAAGCTTGCTTATGATTTTTTCCAGGGTAAAAGACCTCATATAGTAGAAGATGGGCACCGGAGGCCTACCCGGGGGACCACGAGGCAGGGGGCGCGCCCCCCACCCTCGTGGCCAGGGTGTGGGCCCCCTCTGGTTAATTCTTTCGCCAGTATTTTTTATTAATTCCAAAAACTGCCTCCGTGAAGTTTCAGGACTTTTGGAGTTGTGCAGAATAGGTCTCTAATATTTGCTCCTTTTCCAGCCCAGAACTCCAGCTGCCGGCATTCTCCCTCTTCATGTAAACCTTGTAAAATAAGAGAGAATAGGCATAAGTATTGTGACATAACGTGTAATAACAACCCATAATGCAATAAATATCGATATAAAAGCATGATGCAAAATGGATGTATCAATTACCGAGATGGCCCAAATATACCTCTCCGACAATCGGAATGACAAATCCTAATCTTGATCTATGCCAACTCAACAAGTACCATCGGAGACACCTGTAGAGCACCTTTATAAACACTCAGTTACGTTGTGACGTTTGGTAGCACACAAAGTGTTCCTCTGGTATTCAGGCGTTGCATAATCTCATAGTCATAGGAACATGTATAAGTCATGAAGAAAGCAATAGCAATATACTAAACGATCAAATGCTAAGCTAACGGAATGGGCCAAGTCAATCACATCATTCTCTAATGATGTGATCCCGTTAATCAAATGACAACTCATGTCAATGGCTAGGAAACTTAACCATCTTTGATTCAACGAGCTAGTCAAGTAGAGGCATACTAGTGACACTCTGTTTGTCTATGTATTCACACATGTACTAAGTTTCCGGTTAATACAATTCTAGCATGAATAATAAACATTTATCATGATATAAGGAAATATAAATAACAACTTTATTATTGCCTCTAGGGCATATTTCCTTCACTTATAGCTCTAGTGCATCCGTTGCATGGCAATCCCTACTCACTCATATTGATATATATTGATGGGCATCTCCATAGCCCATTGATACACCTAGTTGATGTGAGACTATCTCCTTCTTTTTTGTCTTCTCCACAACCACCATATTCTATTCCACCTATAGTGCTATATCCATGGCTCACGCTCATATATTGCGTGAAAGTTGAAAAAGTTTGAGAACATTAAAAGTATGAAACAATTGCTTGGCTTGTCATCGGGGTTGTGCATGATTTAATACTTTGTGTGATGAAGATGGAGTATAGCCAGACTATATGATTTTGTAGGCATAACTTTCTTTGGCCATGTTATTTTGAGAAGACATGATTGCTTTGTTAGTATGCTTGAAGTATTATTGTTTTTATGTCAACATTAAACTTTTGTTTTGAATCTTATGGATCTGATTATTCATGTCACAATAAAAAAATTACATGGATAAATATGTTAGGTAGCATTCCACATCAAAAATTATGTTTTTATCATTTACCTATTCAAGGATGAGCAGGAATTAAGCTTGGGGATGCTTGATACGTCTCCAACGTATCTATAACTTTTTATTGTTCCATGCTATTATATTATCTATTTTGGATGTTTGCCCATTGCCAGTCTCTGTTTTTTCCTTGTTTTCGAGTTTCATAGAAAAAGAATATCAAACGGAGTCCAAACGGACTGAAATTTACGATGATTTTTCTTGGACCAGAAGACACACGTAGGACTTGGAGACCAAGGAAAAGGAGTCCTGAGGCGACGGCCAGGGTGCAGGGCGCGCCCCAGGGGGGCGCGCCCCCTGCCTTGTGGGTCCCTCGGAGCTCCCCTAACCCTAATCTTCAGCCTATAAATTCCCAAATATTCCCAAACCACCGGAGGCATCCATGAAAATACTTTTCCACCGCCACAAGCCTGTGTTCACGTGAGATCCCATCTTGGGGCCTTTTCCGGCGATCTGCCAGAGGGGGATTCGATCATGGAGGGCTATTGGAAATATGCCCTAGAGACAATAATAAAATGGTTATTATTATATTTCCTTGTTCATGATAATTGTCTATTGTTCATGCTATAATTGTGTTATCCGGAAATCGTAATACATGTGTGAATACATAGACCACAACATGTCCCTAGTGAGCCTCTAGTTGACTAGCTCGTTGATCAATAGATGGTTACGGTTTCCTGACCATGGACATTGGATGTCACTGATAACGGGATCACATCATTAGGAGAATGATGTGATGGACAAGACCCAATCCTGAGCATAGCACTAGATCGTGTAGTTCGTTTGCTAAAGCTTTTCTAATGTCAAGTATCATTTCCTTAGACCATGAGATCGTGCAACTCCCAGATGCCGTAGGAATGCTTTGGGTGTACCAAACGTCACAACGTAACTGGGTGACTATAAAGGTGCACTACAGGTATCTCCGAAAGTGTCTGTTGGGTTGGCGTAGATCGAGACTGGGATTTGTCACTCCGTATGACGGAGAGGTATCTCTGGGCCCACTCGGTAATGCATCATCATAATGAGCTCGATGTGACCA
Organism: Triticum aestivum; assembly: GCF_018294505.1. Classification (NCBI taxonomy): domain Eukaryota; kingdom Viridiplantae; phylum Streptophyta; class Magnoliopsida; order Poales; family Poaceae; genus Triticum; species Triticum aestivum. The sequence goes on along the minus strand of NC_057799.1, from coordinate 9,168,472 downwards.
AGTAGTTGGTCACGGGATCATGCATTACAGAACGAGTAAAGTGACTTGCCGGTAACGAGATTGAACGAGGTATTGGGATACCCACGATCGAATCTCGGGCAAGTAACGTACCGATTGACAAAGGGAATTGTATACGGGATTGCTTGAATCCTCGACATCGTGGTTCATCTGATGAGATCATCGTCGAACGTGTGGGAGCCAACATGGGTATCCAGATCCCGTTGTTGGTTATTGGCTAGAGAGGTGTCTCGGTCATGTCTGCATGATTCCCGAACCCGTAGGGTCTACACACTTAAGGTTCGATGACGCTAGGGTTATAAGGAAGGTTTGTATGTGATTAACGAATGTTGTTCCGAGTCCCGGATGAGATCCCGGATGTCACCATGAGTTCTGGATTGGTCTGGAGGTGAAGATTTATATATGGGAAGTCATCATACGGTCACCGGAAATATTCGGGGGTATACCGGTATTGTACCGGGACCACCGGAGGGGTTCCGAGGGTCCACCGGGAGGGTCCACCTGCCCCGGAGGGCCTTATGGGCTGTAGGTGGAAGGGAACCAGCCCCTAAGTGGGCTGGGCGCCATCCCCCCTAGGGCCCATGCGCCTAGGGTTGGGGGGAACCCTAAAGGGGGGCGCCCCCCTTGCTTGGGGGGCAAGCCCCCTTCCCCTTGGCCGCCGCCCCCCCTCTAGATCTCATCTAGAGGGACCGGCCCCCTTCCCCCTTCTCCCTATAAATAGAGGGGTGGAGGGAGGGCTGCAGGACCACATCCAAGGCGCACCCCTCCCCTCCCCAACACCTCTCCTCCTCCGCGTGAGCTTGGCGAAGCCCTGCCGGAGAACTGCCACTCCACCACCACCACGCCGTCGTGCTGCTGTTGGAGCCTTCTTCCTCAACCTCTCCCTCCTCCTTGCTGGATCAAGGCGCGGGAGACGTCACCGGGCTGCACGTGTGTTGAACGCGGAGGCACCGTTGTTCGGTGCTTGGATCGGATTCTGCCGCGATCTGAATCGCTGCGTGTACAACTCCTCCAACCGCGTTCTTGCAACGCTTCCGCATCGCGATCTTCAAAGGTATGAAGATGCACTCCCCTCTCGTTGCTAGTAAACTCCATAGATTGATCTTGGTGATGCGTAGAAATTTTTTAATTTCTGCAACGATCCCCAACAAGGGCATCTACATCAACCCTATTGCCCTTTTGATGAAGCGTGAGTAGTTTACCTCAGACCTACGGGTCCATAGCTAGTAGCTATATGGCTTCTTCTCTCTCTATGATCTTCAATACCATGTTCTCCTCGATATTCTTGGAGTTCTATCCGATGTAATATTCTTTTGCAGTGTGTTCCTCGAGATCCGATGAATTATGGATTTATGATCAGATTCTATGAATATTATTTGAATCTTCTATGAATTCTTATATGCATGATTTGATATCTTTGTATTTCTCTTTGAATTATAGGTTTGTTTAGGCCAACTAGATTGGTATTTCTTGCAATAGGAGATGTTCTTAGTTTTGGGTTCAATCTTGCGGCGTCCTCACCCAATGACAAAGTAGGGGTAGCGAGGCACGTATTTGTATTGTTGCCATAAAGGATAAAAAGATGGGGTTTTCATCATATTGCTTGAGTTTATCCATCTACATCATGTCATCTTACTTAAGGCGTTACTCCGTTCTTATGAACTTAATACTCTAGATGCATGCTGGATAGTGGTCGATGTGTGGAGTAATAGTAGTAGATGCAGAATCATTTCGGTCTACTTGACACGGACGTGATGCCTATATGCATAATCATTGCCTTGGATATCATCGTAACTTTGCGCTTTTCTATCAATTGCTCGGCAGTAATTTGTTGACCCATCATATTATTTTCCTTCAAGAGAGAAGCCTCTATGAAACCTATGGCCCCCGGGTCTATTTTCCATTATATATGTTTCAGACCTATAAACCCAAAAATACTTTGCTGCAATTTATTTACATTTATTTTATTTTACGTTTTAGTAATCTTTTATTTCTATCTCTATCAGGTCTCACCATTGCAATTGACCGTGAAGGGATTGACAACCCCTTTACCGCGTTAGGTGCAAGTGTTTGATTGTTTGTGTAGGTGCATAGATTGGAGACTTGCTTGTGCCTCCTACTGGATTGATACCTTGGTTCTCTAACTGAGGGAAATAATTATCTCTACTTTGCTGCATCACCATTTCTTTTTCAAGGGAAAAACCAATGCAAACTCAAGAAGTAGCATGCCCCACAGAGGCTATGTAGACCAGTTTCTTCAGACTGGTGGCCCGTCTGCAAGAGGTCGGCCCTCAAGTGATGCTGGAAGCGGTCCACGTGCTTGGAGGGCATCCAACGGGCGTATGCTTGCATGAAGACGCACTACCCGCGTCTTGATGCGACACTCGTGGCCTCGGGACCCCCCCCCCCCCCGAAGGGAAGGACCGGACGGCAGAGCAGTTCTTGGCTGGGGTGATGGAGAGGGAGCTCGGATCACCGAGGACTAATGTCCCAAGGACTCTTTGTATTTTTATATTATACTTTGGAATGCTGAATTTGCAAGATGTAAAGACATGCTTTCGTTTAGAATGAATGCGGCTTTAAATTCCGACGTGTCAGTGTGTATTATATATTTTTTACTCCCGTGTGACCGATTTAAAACTGAAAGCAACCATTCGTCGGCTTCGGCCCCTTTTTACAAGATACAAAGGGTGTCTCATACGCAGTCTTGACCCTTGGCCGATGTCTCGGTTCCCGAAGGCAGTTCGTGCATATGAAACAAGGCAATCATACTATATTGGTTGTATAGCTTTCACTTAGTCATAGAAGCTTAATTGTGGGGGCTGGTGACAAGCACCCGGTGTGTGAAGTGCTCGGTGGTTGTTAGGGTTTACACCACTAGTCACTTTGGCTTATTTTAATAAAAAAAAGCCCTTCGTTTGTCACAGGGGATCTCTAACGATCCTTTGTTTGACATTGTCATCGGCTAGCCGACCAGTTTACGCTTACCACAACAGTCAGTTTTCAGCTTTTCTCCACTGAGGCATTGTACCATAAGAGTTGGAAGCGCAATCGCTATGGTTCTCCTTTACACTCTTAGCCGAATAGATCGGGAACATAAGAGGTAAGCACAGGAGTCGGGCAACCCAACTATTGACCAAAATCGAGGAGCAAACACAACATCCGAGACGACGAATAGACACTTCGGACTTGTAATTTGGGACTAGTGTTAAAGTTGACCCCATAAGGTTGTATCTTAACTCAAAGGCAGTCAATGAAAGGAACATAAGAATATGCATGGTGACCTGGAAGGGTCTATTCTTCTTTATTTCATATGGTCAACCGTACATGCCGAGCTTTATCAAAATAGACTTATAAAAGATACAATGTGGTGAGAAAAGGAGATAAAAAAGAAATGGAGTAAGAATAGGGTGGACGCTGTCGGGTTAGTTAGTCCGGATCCTTCCCTGTCGCATGTCTGCGCCTCCTTGCTGTTGACCAGCTTAACCTCATTTAAGGCGAGGCTGGTGTGTGCGGTCTGCCACCTCAGCCGTTCATTTGCTTGATGCTGTTGACGGTCGGGTCCTTCAAAAAGGCCTGCAGTTGCCGCTTGATGGTTGAAGCCATGTAGTCATGTCGCTCCCGTTTAGGCCTTTTACAATGCCTTATTGGTGTGCGAGTCTTTAATTTGCCGTTGCTTGGTTGAGCCGAGAACGACGTGTCATGTGTTTCGGCTCCTCGGCCTCCCATGGGATTTTTGAGTGCAAAATTATGCACCCTAGGGATGTAGTGCCCTTCCAGAGGGACGCGAAGGAGGAGCCCGTACCCCTATTTGGGGTGGGTGGATGGCTGTCCAAGGTCGGCCAGTGTGGCCCGTGTACGCTTCGACGAGCCGGGCGTGCTTTTTGTTGCACGGGCCGCCTCCTCGGTTGCCTGGACCTCGATTGCGAAAACCGCGGTTTGCTCCTCTATGTGGAGGGAGCGTTCGGTGTTAACATTCACTATGATAACACTGTTTGGTCCCGGCATTTTTAGCTTTAAATATGTGTAGTGCAGGACTGCGTTAAAGCGAGCGAATGCGGTGCGCCCTAGCAATGTGTGGTAGCCGCTTCGAAAGGGGACGATATCTCTTCGCTCCGGAAGTTTTCGGGTGAGCCGAAGACTACTTCTAGCGTGATTGTTCCCGTGCAGCGAGCTTCGAAACCAGGTATGATAGCTTTAAAGGTGGTTGTGATGGGCTTGATCCAATATGAGTCAATGCCCATCTTTCTGACCGTATCCGCATAAATCGATTTGAGGCCGCTGCCTCCATCCATGAGGGCGCGTGTTAAATGGAATCCATCAACAATGTGATCCAGGACTAAGGTTGCCAATCCTTCGTGTCGTATGTTGGTCGGATGGTCGCGCTTGTCGAACGTGATCGCGTAGGCAGACCATGGGTTATACTTCGGGGCGACGGGCTCTAAGGCGTAAACGTCCCGAAGTACCCATTTTCGCTCCGGTTTGGGGATGTGAGTGACGTAAATCATGTTCATGTCCTTTACCACAAGCAAAGCATCAGCAGCACCAGATAGCCATTGGTGTTAAAGAAGCTATGTAACTGGATTATTGACTCTAATGTAAGTGGGAGTTTGTAGGAGAAATGCCCCAAAGGTTATTATTATTATTATTATTTATTTATTTATCTCCCACATTGTAATTGATGTTTATGTTTTATGCTATAATTGCAATGATTCATGAGTCTGCAATAACTACGAGGCTCATAAGGAATCTCATGTGCACGTGTGAAATAATTAATGGATAAATAGATTCCTAGTCCCGCCTTTAATACTAACTCAAGTGTTGCATGATGGTTCTGTTTTCCTGATCATGGGCATGACTATGGCGGCAAATTTGAGGACACAATGTTAGAAGAACACTTGTGTTCAACTAACCCAATTGATGTTATGCTCTGAGATACGTTCTGTCACAATTTAATGGTTTATAACAAACAGAAAGTAAACGTTTGCATAATTCCATATACCATGAGAGTATCGAGTTCCTTCATACTTGCTTCGTGAACTTTGGTGTTTGTTAAACGTCATCTGTAATAGGGTGGCTATTACGGCAACTTATGGGTTCACGAAAAAGTATGACAAGGGACTAGATAGCTCAAGATCAGGATTTGCTCCTCTGATGAAGGAGACATATTCTTGGGGCCCTCTTGGTTTGATGGTATCCATCATCGTCTGGTCAGACACAGTGTGATTTGATCACAGGGATGCCAGAACATGAGGATGAGAAAAGAGAACAAAACTTGCAACGAGCAAACTAGCATAGTGAACAAGTTGTTGATTCACGGGGATGCCGATAAATCTCACCTCAGGTTTTTGTAACATATAGCAAAGCAACAAGAACAACACACAGTAACTAAAGGTTCACTCAAATATCCATTCATGTGGGTATTGGGGTCAATAAGGATGTTTACCGTTCCGCTATTGATCATTGATTGAAAAGAGTTTCGGTCATGTCTATATTTCACTGAATCCACAGTGTCACACGCTTAAGGGTCATATATACGCTGACTACTAGGAGGTTAGGAGCTTGAGAAAAAGTCAGTGGAAAACATTATTAAGTTTGATTTATATTGTTGTTATTTCAAGATTATATTAAAGGGTGTGGCTAGGTCTCAGTCGACTGAGATTTAACCAAGTATTAGTCAAGTGGCATAACGTGCAAGAGCGAAAATGAAAAAACCAAAAAGAAAATCCTGCACGAATCTCAATGTAAGATCTCACGGATATAGTGTCGACTGAGACTTTGTTAAGTCTTAGTCGACTTAGACTTAGCAAGACTGTTATTTGAAATCATGATTTTGCCTATTCCCCTAAAACAGATTTGCGGTACCGCACGAAATCGGGCGAAACAAATACGGCAGACCCACGACAAAATTTGGACCGGAACCTTTAACGGTTTCCAACTCCATCTACAACTTGGTTTGCCGTAACGGATTTGCGATACCGCGCGGTACAGCCTATCCGTTTTAGTGCGAACCGTATATTTTACAGACCAAGTTTTTGCAGGACCCAGGCCGAGCCGCCACCATCGATCCCCAAATCCACCGGTCCACCCAACCCTAATCCCTACCTAGCGAGCTAGCTAGCGCCGCCATGGCCCGTTCCATGGTTCTGCTCGACCGCGAGATTGATTTCTCTCCCGACGAGGCCGTATCCGGCGGAGAGTCAATCCCCTACCCGTGGGGATTCTGGGAAGGAAGTGGACTACCAAACCGCAAAGCCATAAGTGATCAGGTAATCAAGTACCTGCGGACCTTCAAGGCCCGGGCAATCGTCGGCAACCCGCCGGAACTCTCCTTCCTCCACATACTTGTGCCGCCGCAATCCCTCCCGCTCCCGCCGCCATACATGGGCCTGGACTCGGGCCGCATCTCCAGCACGGACAAGAACCTGGTCGCCCTTTACGCCGGCGGGTACCGCCCTGGCTCTAGCTTGCGGGGAGGCTACCTCATCTACGACGCCAGCAACGACTCCCTCTCCGTCATCCCCCGTCTCCCCGACGACGACGACGACTTGCATGGAGTCATGGGGCACCAGTCGGCCGTCGTCATGTGCGACGCCCAAGGGGAGGGCTACCTTCTTGCCGAGCTCGTCATGCCAGGATTCTCCCAAGCCGGGGTCTGGCTCTGGAAGTCGTCTGCCAAAGAGTGGGTCTTGCTGTCCGGGAGCCATCCCCTTCCATCCAGCAGATTCTCCATTGATTTGTGCTTCTCTTACCGGGGCTCTCTCCTTTGCTGGGTGGATCTTCTCAGAGGCATGTTGCTCTGTGATCTCAACCAAGACTGCAACAACAAGTTCAGCTTTATCAACCTGCCACAAGACTGTCCAACCTATGATGTAAACCCCGAGTATCCAGACATCGTCCGCCCAGACGAGTTCCGGTCCATGGCCTGTGTTTGTGCTGCACACATAAAGCTCATCGCCTTGGATGAGTATGGATTGGAACTCATCGTCTGGACGCTCTCGCCTGACCTCTCAGGCTGGACCATGACCTGCAAGTACAATGTCGAAAAAATCTGGGCAAACGTGAGCTACCAGCCTGCACGTTTGAGACAGCTTGCTCCGTCGCTCCCTGTCCTCAGCATCCACGAAGACGGCGTCGTCTACTTGGTCGTAAATGACGAAACCATTGTCGACCGTCGACTGGTGCACAAAGGCCAGTATTTGCTTCGCGTCGACATGGAGAACGACGAGGTCCGCGTCTCTCCACAGCCTACAAGGCGTATTTGTTCCCAACTCTTTGCCAGCGAGTTCAGTGCGCACCGACACACAGCGTTTACAGCATCTCACCCTGTCATTTGATTCTATAGTTTCATTTGCATACTGCTGTCATTTCATTTATAATAGAGATATAATATATGTTCACCATCACTCAACATGCTTTCATTTGCAGGCAGGCATGCTACTGTAATTTTGCTTAGGTTTGTAAAACGATTAAAATTCCAATGCTTTTGCTTCATGTATTTGCTAATAGAAATCAAGATATTTGCTTCATGTCATCCGGCTTGCTTATCGCAGGCATGCTACAGCGTCCGGCGATGTATTAAAAAAACACCCTATTCTTTATCGTGAAGGGTACAGAGAGCTCTCATCAGTTTATGTATTTAGAGTTGTACAGAAGGAAAAGTGTCTTATTTATACTCGAATGACTGAATGGGAAAAAAAGCCCACGTGTTTCCAATCGCGTCATCAACAATGAGGAGGAAGTACTTGTTACTAGCTGATGTCGCCGGCCCGGATGGTCGGTCCGTACAGGTCTCCATGTGTGAGCTTCGGCTGCTCCTCTGCACGGTAATCCATGGCGCGTGGGAACGGTGCTTGGTGCTGCTTCCCAAGGGGTCACCACTCGGTAAACTGCTCGATGCGATCGATCGCAGGGATGTCGACGGCCATGGCCTTGGCGGCGAGGTCGTGCAGGCCGTGTCCCCTCTTTGCAGCAGCAGACCGACGACTCTGACAGGGTGAGGAAGACAGAGTAGAGGCGGTTGGGCATCCGCCTCACGCGCGCGTGCACCATCTGATGGTCTTACAGGCTCATGACGTCCTCTTCTACGGTTCTACCACTGTCTTCACGCTGATCTCATACAGCTGGCAGATTTTTCAGCCAAGTATTTATAGAACTAAGACAATTTTTCAATTAGAGAAATCTTTCCAATTTCCCTAGCCTACACTCAACGTTAGAGTCCCTTGTAGTTAAATTGATTGCAAAATCGATCAATATAATAAAACTGAGCAGTAGCTGTAAAATCAAGTTACTTTAATATCGAGAAAAAGTCGAGTTATTTTTGTTGTAAAATCAAGCAGTTGCTAAGAACTACTACTTGTTGGAGATAGGAAGGAGAGAGTGCAGCGTTTCTGCACCCGGGCTCAGCTGCACCTGTCGATGAACAGTAAAATAAAAAAAATAGCAAAAATGTTCAAAAAAATTCTGAAAATTTTACGCATGGAAGTTGATAGAATCTTCTAGGTGCGTGCAAAATTTCACGGTGTTTGGACATTTTGACAAGCTCGTAGCAAAAATAACAAATTTGGCTTGTCAAAGAAACTTTCAAAAAGTGCACTGTGCAGACCGAATTTTGTTGTTTTTTTTTCACCATGAGCTCGTGAAATGTCCAAACACCTTGAAATTTTGCACGCACCTAGAAAATTCTCTCATCTTTCATGTGTAAAAAGTTCAGAATTTGTTTGCTCTTTTTTTAGAATTTACTGTTCACCAGGAGCAAAAGAGCTTAGGCACCATTTTGAATTATCGCAAAAATGAGATCAACTCATTCAGTATAGCACTGTTGTGGGATCCAGACTTTTGAGGCCTGAATTTGTGGTTTTCTCACGTGTACCTAGCAGAACATAATAAATAAGCACATGTTAGTTTACAGAATCATGCAGGTCGTTCATATGTACCTAGAAGAAGTCAAAGGATTCATATGCAAATTAATGGATCCTTAAGGCCAAAAAAATTTACACAGAACATCGGTACGCTTCCTCTTTGGCATGTCGAGAATCAATGCAATGTGAAATTAGAAATTAAATAATATTGACAAGCTCACTCAGACATGCAAGTAAGGCCCGAAATAAAATGGTGCCTCCACAAGTTCAAGTACATATATAATCAAAACAATGCATGCCTGAAGACCATAGAGTTCTGATGATAATTGATCTGCATGGCGATCAGGACGACATGATCCACAAAATACAGTTAAAGCATGCTGCCACAATCAAAAAGTTGTAAGGAGCATTTACTATGGGAAAGCGGCAAGCAAGCTATCATCAGTCCATAGTATTTCTGATTCTCATCAAACATCGGACGACGAATTTAACAGAGCCTGCAATGTAAGTACCACCAAAGTCAGGTACCAAAAGAAGCAGATACGGATATTAAGCTATGTTGTGAATCTGCACCGCTGAGAAAGGGTCCTCAAAGGAGTAATCCGTCCCTCTCTTGAAGCTCCAGGGGCTACCTCCTTCAGGACCTGTGCTTCCGAGAAGCACCATTTCGCAGGACCTACTGGCCATATTGTTAGAAGCTTGCTTTGCTTTACAAGTCGCCTCATCCATCGAGAATGTCATGAAGCTCGGGTTAGCCATGGAGATGGACGCAGTCCTCAGCGCCCTCGCGTTCCGGAAGAAGAACTTGATGAAGGCAACCTCCCCAAGCTCCCCTCGGAATTCTCTGTAAGAGAACACCTTGATACACGACTTGAGGCTTTCAGTGGGCTTGGCCTGCTTCCAGAAGTTGAGGTTCATCCTGGCACTGCCGGCTTGATGATCACATTTTTCAGACTGCAAGAAAAAAAACAATTAAATCACTCACAGTTCAGCTATGATGAATCATGCTGAGTATATAATGCTGGTACACACAAACACGGTGCAAATTAATACCACACAGCGCTTCATATTAATTGAAAAGCGGCAGTTATTGTCCCGTGAAACAAACAGCATGCATACCTAAATGTGGGTTCTGATATATGAGAGAGATATGAGATGCCAATGCTTCCCATGAATGAAGCTAGACAAAGTACCAACTATCCTAGTAGTACAGATAGAACAGCAACTACGGTGGCCTCATGATCACACTTCATGTATAACAAATTAAGAAGTTAGGCTACACATTTGAGCTGCAGATTAGCTCTCCTAACAAGTGCACAATTTACCAGCATCAATATGGCATTATGGCATGCTACATGGACCTCCAACAAATAGTAGGCAGCAATGTGCAAACCCCAGAATTCATAACAAATTTCATAACAAACTGAAATCAACATGCAACCCCCAGAATTATCATTTTGTACTCTAGTCACTGTTTAGTATGTGCAGAGAAGACCTGGTGGCTAAGAATAAATGGAAGCCTGAAAAGAACTGTGCAATTAGTTAAGTAGACATAACTCATGTCATGATACGGTCTAGTACCAAAGAACTAACACGGCACTGTGGTAATATCACACAGATCACCAGAAAAATGTAGGCAGGAATGAGCAAGATGATTATATATAAGTTGCAAACTTGACAGCTGAAATACAGGCCCTAAAGGTGAAGGTTGCTTTCCAAAAGTTAGTGGGTGTAAGAAGAGAAAACCTGATGGCTGATAATAAATGGAATGCTTGACATTTATGATCATTGACTTAGACAGAGCTATGCAAATCAACGATCAATATTTTCATACGTGAAATTAGCAGAAAGTAACAACTACCAAGTAGCCCACACGTGAAAGACCAGAAATTGATACCTTGTATGCACTATGCAGTTCCCCATGTTAGTTAGTATCACCAGAGATCTCACTCAACTATTCATGTGCTTGCTACCATTGTCGATCGCAACTAAAACATGGTCCAACCAATCAAGGCTGTTGCTGAACAAATCAAACATATTCTGCATTGATGGGGTCCCAAACAGGTGCACAGTGTTTACCAAATATATACAATGGACCGTGTGCATATTTTGTGAGATGTGTTCTTTAAAACAAAGTTCAGGTGTGAACCATGACAAATACCTTGCTATTAATTAACCATTGAGAACTCCCTCATATGCGCGGTTTAGAGTAATATGATAAACCACACAGACCTCCAAAAAACAGTAGGTGGCAATGTGTTTGGTTTATCATGTGTAAATTTCTTAGTCCGAAACAAGCACTGCCTGCCACTTACAACATCGACAGCATGAATATTGATATATGACCACAGTGAGAGACGCTATATAACAAGAGCTAAAGAAGAAAAGCAATCGACATCAGGAGAACTGCACAGCACATTATCTGCAATTAATCAAACAGAAGATGAAAACACCCCATCTGCAGTGAACAAAATCTGCTGCTACAAACATTCTACAAATAAGGCATACTAGTGGAAACCAGTATGAATGTACGCAAAACATGAAATGGAAAGAACTTACAATAATGTGCAGTGCCTCCAAATTGGGAAAGCAGCCGAGGAAGGAGGGAACCATCTTGGCATCCGTGTGGTTTGCGAAACGCACATTCAGACTCAGGACCTTGACGCTGGTGGCCATGGTGCTTGAGCTTGCCTTCATCCCGGCCTGGAATGAACCCAATTGAACAAAAAACAAAAGTCACACATTTAGTCATGGACCTCCATCAGCTGGACATTTTGCTAACTGAACAAACTGTTAGACTGCAGACAGGAGAAGCATGTACCATAACGATGGTGTCTCGGATCTCTAGCATGGTGTTCCCTGGCTCCAAGATTCCTAATGCGTGCAGCTTGGGAGCATCGCCAATCCTGACTCTGGTGCACAAGCCACCGGCGTTGCTCCGAAGGCCCTCCAGGATGAGCCGCTCGAGGCGAGGTGCCTTCACCACGGCAATGTCCTCCAGAACAGAGCTGCAAATTTGGACGCACCGGAGGCTCTGGCTGACGAGGCGAAGGCGCAGCCCCTTGTTGCATCCATGGATGTTGAGGGTCTCCAGGATGGGGCTCTTGGCGACGACAAAGTCGATGTCCCCGTCCTCCATGACGACGCTGCAGATGCCGAGCTCACGGAGATGGGGGAAGGAGGTGCCGGGCGGTAACCTGGCCACGTCCGGGAACTTCCAGAGGCCGATGTAGAGGCAAGCGAGGGTGGTGATGCTGAAGAGCGCGGGCGGGAGGGGCACGTCGAGCGGCCACGGGCGGTTGACGAGGACGAGCTCCTGGACGCCCTTGGTGGCGAGGAGGTGGAGCCAGCGCGCGAGCTGGGCCTGGTACGCGTTCGTGTGGGTGCAGGTGAGGTGGACGGTGGGGATGGCGCCCGTGTGCGCTTCGAGGATGCTGGAGAAGGCGGCGACGATGGCCGGCGAGTCGGCGGGCGTGGGGGGCAAGCCGCAGCCTTTGGGGCGGAGGTGGGCGTCGGCCAGGACTTGGGGCGTGGAGAGCCAGACGCGGCGCCAGCGCGAGGCGAGGACGGAGGTGCACGCGCCGTCCTTGACGGGGAGGCGGCAGAGGATTTCGCGCAGGAGCGCGTCGCGGAGGAGGCTGAGGCGGTCGACGCCGTCGGGCGCGGGGAGGGCGGGGTTGCGCGCGGGGTCCGTGACGGCGAGGCGGGAGAGAATCTTGTGCAGGGGCGTGTGCCGCCGGGGGTCGGAGGCCGGCAGGGCGGGGACGAGATCGGTGCAGATGTGGGTGAGCCGCTGCTCCGTGGATCGGTCCACCTCGTGCGGGTCGAGGCCCCTGCGCCGCAGATCGGCCTCCGTCGCGGAGTCCACGTTGGTGAACGGCGGCCGGCCGGCCATGGTCGCCGGACGACGAGGCGGCGAGGGTTTGGGGGTGGCGAGTGAAGCGGAAGAGTGGTCTGCTATTTGTTTTTCTTTTTCTTTTTTGAGGCAAGGAGAGAGTGGCCGGATGACTCTGGACTGATGGCCATTATACACATGGCTTCCTTGTTTCGTTGGGCCGAGATCCCACACAGTTTTCTCGGAGGCCCACCAGTCAGTTACTTGCATCTCATTTCGGGGACCTCCTATATGCCGCTCGTTGCGGCAAAAGGTCGGCGTTTCGCACCGAGGCCGGTCCATTTGCAGTGGCAGGCGGAGGCATCACGTTCGAGTCTTCGAGAGTTGAAAAAGGCAAAGATAGGACCGTGCTCGCTGTGATTTGCTCCCACGACCCCACCTTAGCAAGTCACGTGTTGCGCCATGCAAAAACAAAATCCATGTGCTGAGCTAGCCGTTGCGCCTAACAAACACTCATGCTAGATTTGCAGCGCCATATATAAAGAAACAAACGACAGCGGCAAAACCGAAACAACAATTCCCTAAAATTCCCAAAAACTAAAGTTTGTGCGAGGACTTGAATCGAAGACCTACTGCGCGTGATCAACATCGCTAGCCACAGTAATTTCTAAATATTTGGTACCCAAAATGGCAGCCCAGTTTATATGAACTTTTTTCAAAATTTCAAATGTGACTTTATTTTTGAGATTTCTGAAAAAAAAACAAAACTCTTACATTTTGCGAAAACATAACATTTTTTGGGAACTCAAAGATTTTTTCAAAAAATAAACAAATTTACAAACATGAACATTTTCTAAATTATGAATAAAGTTATGAAAATCAGGAACAAAAATTGACAGCCCTAAATTTTTCAAATTTATGAACATTTTCAAAATGTGAACATTATTTTAAATAGCAGACAAATTTGAAAATATGGACAATTATTGAATTTGTAATGAACAATGGAAAGCAGGAACATTTTTAAAATTCACGAACATTTTCTGAATTTGCGAACAAAACTTCAAAATGCAAACATTTTCTATAATTCCCCACTTAAAATTCTAAATCTTGAAAACATGAAAATAAATCGAATTTGTGAACAAAGTTTAAAAGTGGGAACATTTGTTAAATCCCCAAATATTTTTTTAGTTTTTGAACAAATTTTGAAAACATGAACATTTTTTGGACTGTGAACAAATTTTTAAAGTGGGAAAATTTCTGCAATTGCCAAACATTTTTTCGTTTTCGATTTCTTTGAAAACATGAACATTTTTCGAATTTGTGAACCAATTTTAAAAGTGGGAACATTTTTTGAAATTCACTAATATTTTCTGAATTTGTTAAAAAATTAAAAAAAATTAAAATTGAAATTCTAAACTAAAAATGGTAATCGATAATTGGTTTTTAAATTGCAAACATTTTTTTAATAGAAGGGAACAAATATTGAAATTCTTGAACATATTTCGAGCAATTTAATTCTAACACAACAGTTGTAAATAGTTTCCGTCTTATTGTGAAGCAGGGATATTCGGAGGCAGGCACAAGTTCTAATACTACAATACCCATATTTGCAAATAATATGTTTAACGGGGACCCTTCGACCATGTTTATTCCAGTGATCCGTGGAGGATATACAGACTTTTGCTTCAAACCGATCAAGCTTGAGAGCTGCTGCTCACTCCAAGAAGATTAGATTTATTATGGAGTGTGAACCTTTTCTTACACATCAAATAAGTAGCGTACAAGCAGCAGCGGTGTCTTTTATTTCTTCTTGTCGCTATTTACCAATATATATAGAGTTTTCTTTCAGAACTGAAATAATATACTCCCTCCGTTCCTAAATATAAGTATTTGTAGAGATTCCACTAGGTAGACTACATACGGAGCAAAATGAATGAATCTACACTTAAAATGCATCTATATACATCCGTATGTGATTTATAGTGAAATCTCTACAAAGACTTACATTTAGGAACGGAGGGAGTATGTAATATGCTGCACTCTCATGAGTGTGATTTGAGTAATACATTGAATCTTCCCGCAAAACAAAAATTGTATTCATTCATCAGTCTTTATTTTCCCCATCCCTTTCTTTTCATTACACTTGTGAATGTAATAGAGCTATCTACATTGTACGTACACTGATGGAGCTGATCGTCATCACCGCTAGCCTTCATGTCAGCTCTTGGTCCTTGTGTCGGCATCGCCATTAGATATATGCAGACAAAATGAATCAGAAAAACAAGCTGACACACCAAGCAGTTCACAACAGACTATGGTGTTCATCTCCATCTCTAGCATCCAGCAAGCATTTCTCCACTCCAAAAAGTTTATCATCTTCACATTGGGTTTTTTTTCCTCTCTCTCCCTCCACAAATTTGTACTCCAGTATATCACATCGAAATTGCACGCTAGGTTCATGCATAACAACAAGTACCTACTGGTAAGAATGGTCACCTCGATTGCAAAGCAGGTCAAGGTCGATGATTTGGTATCGCTTCCCTGGCAGGCTGCATACAAAGGTTCAACCATCATCATCTTCTGGCCTACATCGTCCTGCTCATCATCTCCGTGGCTCCCTGTTTGCTGTGTCCTGTCATCAATCGAGAACACAAGTCATGAAAACAAATCACAATATCTAAGCAAAAGCATTTGTATAAGGCTCTAGACCACGTACGTAAATGTCCCACGTTTTGTCAGTACTATGACTTTGACGCCGTTGATTCTCATTTTACTACTAGCTAGCTTATAAAAAGTTTTAGCTACATGCATACCAGATCCTGTAAACTGGTATTCCTCAGACGATTGAACTAGCTAATTATCATCAATTTCCCTGCAGTTGGCTTCGTGGTAAAGATGGCAGATAATGGTAAAGCAAAATTAGGCTCAGGAGCAGCCTATACAACCAATCTAGAGACCTTCAGTAAGCGGCTTAAGGTGTTTTATGACCATTGGAACGAAAATAAGTCTCATCTTTGGGCTTCTTCCGATGCCATTGCAATTGTGACTCCCCCTCCTTCTGAGGATCTCCGTCATTTGAAATCCACAGCTCTGGATGTTTGGTTACTTGGATATGATGAATTTCCAGAAACGATAATTGTCTTCATGCAGAAGCAGATACATTTCTTATGCAGCGAGAAGAAAGCAAATCTTATTGGAACCATCAAGGATGCTACTGCAAGTGAGGCTGTTGGTTCTGATATTGTCTTGCATGTGAAAAGCAAGAATGGGGATGGCATTGACCTGATGGATGATAATACTGTGTGCTGTTTGTGCTCAGTCGAAATCTGACACTTAAGTTGTTGGTCACATTGCAAAAGAGGCACCTGAGGGTAATTAAGCTCCTTGAAACATAGGCAGAAAAGTTATCTGGTGGATCTGTACAGCTTGCAGACGTAACACGTGGGTTTTCTGAGATTTTTGCCATGAAAGATGCCACAGAGATCATATGTGTGGAAAAGGCTGCTTGCCTAACTTCATATGTAATGAAAAACTTTGTGGTACCGACCATGGAGAAGGTTATTGAAGAGGAGAGAAAAGTCTCACACTTCTCATTGATGGATGACACAGAGAAGGTTATTCTTGATCCTTCGAAGGCCAAGGTGAAATTGAAGCCTGAAAATATTGATATATGCTACCCTCCTATCTTCCAAAGTGGAGGCAAGTTTGATCTTAATTAGGTCGCGTGCTTCCAGCAATGATGATTATCTCTACTATGATCCTGCAAGTATTATCGTCTGTGCAATTGGGTCCAGGTACAGTAAATGTCGCCAAAACATTTTTGATAGATGCTACCCCGGCACGACCAGAGTAAGGTGTGTGAGACACTTTTCAAAGCCCAGGAAGCTGCTTTAGCAGCATGTAAACCAGGCTGCCGTTGCAGTGTTTGAGAGGAATGCCCCTGAACTGCTTCCTAATCTAACAAAGTCAGCTGGAACTGGAATTGGCCTTGAGTTCCGAGAATCAGGCTTAAACTTGACAGCCAAGAATGACCGCCTGATAAAAGAGGGCATGACTTTCAATGTCAACCTTGGTTTGAGTAATGTACAGGCAGAAACAAACAATTAGAAGACAAAGCAGTTCTCTTTGTTATTAGCTGATACAGCATTAGTTAGTGACAAGACTGCACGAGTGAATTGCAGAAAACATCGACATTGAAGGCTAGGGTTGCAGAAACCACAATTCTACAGTTTTATGCCAAAAATCACTAATTCCGAGGCTAATTTTTTGCAAAAAACACTAGTCGATGGCTTAGGTCGTTTTGAGCACAATTATGACAAGTGGGTCCCGGTGGACAGGGTGACGTGGCAGGACATAACAGATCACAAATAGATAGAACATCATAGACTAAACTGTAAAAGGGCATAAGAAAGATAAAATCATCTTTTCATAAAAGAAAAAAGAAAGAGGAGGGAATCGCGAGTTCGCGACAGAGAGCAGCAACGGCCTCCGCAGCCGGCGCGCTCGAGCTCGCCGGTGTGCGGGCCGAGGCCGCCGTGGCAGCCGGAACCGGCGCCGTCCGTCGCCGCAGTGCCACCCACCGCCGTCGACGTACACCCTGGCTCCACCGGCGCACTCCAATCGCCGTCGTCGCCGTGCTGCCCCGTCGTTGACTGGATCAAGGAGCCGGCGCGCTCGAGCTCGCTGGCGTGCGGGCCGAGGCTAGCTTGGCAGCCGGAACCGGCGCCGTCCGTCGTCTCAGAGCCACACACCGTTGTCGCCGTGCACCCTGCCTCCACAGGCGTACTCTAGTCGTGCTCGTCGCCGCCCCCGTTGTTGACTGGACAAGGAGCCGGCGCCACCAACCCAGGGACCTTCGCGCCCAAACCAGCCACTCCCCAGCCTCGTCGTGTCGACCCGCACCGGTTCCGGCGGGATCCGGTCGGGAATCGAGCCACCGCCGCCCTTGACGGTCCGCCCAGCGAACCCTGATGCTTGGACCCGACCACTGCCTCGCCCCCGCCAGCCAGGCAATCGAGCCGTCCTGCCCGTCCCCGACCATGCCGGACCTGCCCTGTGCCTCGCCGCCGGAGCTAGCAGCAGATGCGCCGGCTGCGCACGGGGAGGGAGTGGCCGCATGAAGAGCATGGAGGACCCGATTGCTTTTTTTCAGGGGTCTTCTTGTGAAAGAAAATTATATCAGGATGTAATTAGATTTTTTGTTTGCCATGTCACCCTGTACAGCGGGGCCCACCTGTCATAATCATGCTCAAAACGACCTAAGCCATTGACTAGTGTTTTTTGCAAAAAATTAGGCTCGGAATTAGTGGTTTTTGGCACAAAACTGTGGAATTGTGGTTTCTGCAACCCTAGCCTTCAATGTCGATGTTTTTTGCAATTCACTCAGACTGCAGAGATCTTGACCAATTGCTCCAAGGCTGTTAAAGATGTTGCATATTCATTTAATGATGAGGAGGAAGTTCCGAAGCCGGAGCGGGCTTAGGTTGAGTCAAATGGCCTGGAAGCACTACCATCCAAGGCAACACTTGGGTCAGACAACCCGGAGATGTCCAAGGAAGAGCTCCGGAAATAGCACCAGGCTGAACTTGCTCGTCAAAAGAATGAAGAGACTGCTACGAGCCTTGCTGGGGGTGGTTCTGGTTCTGGCGATGGCCGTGGTCCTTCTAGGTCTTCAAATGAGCTTGTTGCATAAAAGAATGTGAATGATGTACCTTATTCAGAGAGAGTTGGTGATACAAGTGGATCAGAGGAATGAAGTTGTTCTCTTACCTATTTATGGCAGCATGGTCCCTTCCATGTTTCTACTGTTAAAGAGTGTGACCAACCACCAGGACAAAGCACCATAACAAAGCAAATGAGGCCTAATGATGTGTGGATACGACCTGCATTTGGTGGTCGTGGGAGAAAGCTGTGTTTTTCAGATATTCTACTTCAAGGGCTGATGAGCGTATGGATATCATGTACGGGAATATAAAACATATACTTTTTTCCAGCCAGCAGAGAAAGAAATGATTACCCTCCTTCATTTCCATTTGTACAATCATATCATGGTTTTGGAAACAAGAAGACGAAGGATGTCCAATTTTATGTTGAAGTGATGGATGTTGTTCAAACTGTTGGTGGCACAAGGAGATCAGCCCTTGATCTTGATGAGATTGAAGAAGAGCAGCGTGAGAGGGACTGGAAGAACAGAATCAACATGTAGTCCCAGAACTATATCAACAAGGTTAATGACCATTGGTCGCAACCATAGTTCAAGGGGCTTGATCTGGAGTTCCATATCCCTCTTAGAGAGCTTGGATTCCATGGGGTTCTGTATAAAGCTTCAGTTTTCATCATTCCAACTTCAACTTGTCTGGTTGAGTTAATTGAGACTCCTTTCTCTAGGATCGAAAGTATGTCTAGAGGGGGGGTGATTAGACTACTTGACCAAATAAAAATCTAGCATTTTCCCAATTTCAGTCTTGTCAGATTTTATCATCTTAGCACAAGTCAAGCAATCAACCTACACATGCAATTCTAAGAGTATAGCAGCGGAATGGAAATCATTGCATATGAAGGTAAAGGGAGGAGTTTAGAGGGAGCAAACGCAATGTAGGCACGGAGATTTTTCGCGTGGTTCCGATAGGTGGTGCTATCGTACATCCACGTTGATGGAGACTTAAGCCCACGAAGGGTAACGGCTGCGCGAGTCCACAGAGGGCTCCACCCAAGAAGGGTCCACAAAGAAGCAACCTTGTCTATCCCACCATGGTCATCGCCCACGAAGGACTTGCCTCATTAGGGTAGATCTTCACGAAGTAGGCGATCTCCTTGCCCTTACAAACTCCTTGGTTCAACTCCACAATCTTGACGGAGGCTCCCAAGTGATACCTAACCAATCTAGGAGACACCACTCTCCAAAAGGTAATAGATGGTGTGTTGATGATGAACTCCTTGCTCTTGTGCTTAAAATGATAGTCTCCCCAGCACTCAACTCTCTCAAATAGATTTGAATTTGGTGGAAAGATGATTTGAGTGGAAAGCAACTTGGGGAAGGCTAGAGATCAAGATTCTTGTGGTTGGATTGGAATATCTTGGTCTCAACACATGTGTAGGTGGTTCTCTCTCAGAAAATGTATGCTGGAAGTGTAGGCACGTTCTGATGGCTTTCTGCATGAATGAAGAGTGGGTGAAGGGGTATATATAGCATCCACACAAAATCTAACCGTTACACACAATTCACCAAACTCAGTGGGACCGAATAGTGAAACTCGGTCATACCGATTTAGTTCAAAATGTGAACGTTAGGATTTTCAGTGGAACCGATATGATCAACTCGGTGGGGCTGATTTCATTAGGTTTAGGGCATAACGTAATCTCGTTGAGACCGATCACATGAACTCGGTGAGACCGATTTCAGTAAAAGGCTAACACAGAGTTGGTCATGCAAACTCGGTGGGACCGATTCGGTCATTTCGGTGAGATCGAAACGTTACGAAAAGGAAATATAGAGTTTGCATTGCGAACTCGGTGGGACCGATCGCTCATCTCGGCTAGACCAAAACGTTACGAAGGGAAACAGAGAGTTTGCAATCCCATCTCGGTGAGACCGAGATCCCTATCGGTGAGACCGAACTGATTAGGGTTTCTGGCTATGCCTATGTCAAGCGAACTCGATGGTGCCGGATAGATCAAATCGGTGGGGCCGAGTTTGACTTTTAGGTTTAGGAAAAATGTGGAAAGTGAGAAGTAGGTGAGGGTTTTGGAGCATATCACTAAGCATTTTGAGCAAGCCAGCCATTAAGCAACACCTCATCCCTTTTTAATAGTATTGGCTTTTCCTATGGACTCAATGTGATCTTGGATCACTAAAATCAAAATGTAGAGTCTTGAGCTTTTGCCAATGTGTGTCCTTAGCATTTTGAGGGGTCCACATCTCTAGCCCATGCCATGCCAATCATTGAACTTTCTGAAATGATCATCTTGAAAGAGTATTAGTTCAATGGGCTATATGTTGTTAAGAATTACCAAAACCACCCAGAGATTAGTTGCACTTTCAATCTCCCCCTTTTTGGTAATTGATGACAACATATAGATCAAAGTTTCGACAAATGATAATAAGAATGTAATACATAGTCGCTTTGAGAAGTATGTGATAAGTAATAGCTCCCCCTAAATTTGTGCATTATTTAAAATTTGCTTTGAATGCAAATGCACAATCAATTAGGATCATGGGTTAGTATTCCATGTCACATACATCTTGGTGGAGCGCTCAAAATGATAGAATATGAAATATGCACTCATCACCAAGGCAAAGTGAATGATCATATATGAGAGATAAATAATATCATCATCCAAGCACAAACATAAAGTATGATATGATCAAACACATGACCATACAAATATCTCACACACATAAACATAGAGTATCATCCAAACAAGCACACAAGTAAGTATCAAGAAAGTAGCAAATACGAGGCAATAAAAAAGCAAAGATCTTTCTCTCTCTCTCGAAGCCTATGATCTATACACATTCTCCCCCTTTGGCAACAAGTTACCAAAAAGCTTGAAAATGCATAGTGCTATGCGGCACTCTAAGCTTGATCTGTAGGAAGTGGTGTTGAGAGGACTCCAAGGACAAATGCATCTGTAGAAGTTGTTGGAGCTGGTGGAGTGTCAACTTAAGGGGCAACTGAAGCTGTGGCTGCAGGTGCTGAAGTTGTAGCTCTAGTGTCAGGCACTGGTACTACTGCAGACCTCTGTCTCCTGGGCACCCTCTGATACATATTGGTTGTGTTCTTGTCACTCCTTTCCTCAAGCTCTTCTTGAATCTTCTCCACAGAAGTTTGAATTTCTGTTGACATCCATGTCATGAAGCTTTGTTTCAAAGACTCTCTCAAGGCTCTCTTGATTCTGAGACAAAGTAGCCAATCCTTTCTCAAGCCTCCAGGTGGCTAGAATAAGATAGCTAAGTTGATCTTGTATATTTGAGAAGGATTTGAGAGACCTCTTCGGCACTTGGAATCTTGGTTGCCTTCTCTGCTTGTGCTTTCTCCCTCTCCTCTTGAGCCTCTACTGATGTAGGATCTTCAGCATCCATGACAGCTGTGTTGTCCTCAAAGTCAGGCCTCAAAGGAAGGTGTTCTATGTCTAACAAGTATGTGCATGTGCCCATCTTGGAGTTGATGAGCATCTGGATGTGTGGAGCATACCCACAAGATCTCTTTTGGTCAGCAGCTGTCCTCTTGATTGTCTCAACAATCAAACTCATCACTTTAAACTTTTGGGGCACATCAAATAACTGAAGCAAATTGATGGAGTGGCCTCTGATCATCCTGTGATCTCCTGATTTGGGCAACAAGGTGTGCCTCAAAATGGTATTAATAGTGGCCAATCCAGATAGCAGAAAATACACAGACCCTAGCTTGTGATTCTCCAAGGCCTTGTCAGGTATTTCCTTGTACATGTCGGCCATGGAGTTGTGATCTTTCTTCTTCTTGGCATAGACATCTATGTCATCCTCAAGTTCTGCAGGGGCATTGATCAGCTTGGCCCATTCATCAACTGTTGATTGGTACCTTGTACCTTCAGAAATCCAAACAATCCTTCCATCAGGATAGAAATGAGCTGTAGAGTAGAATTGCATAATGAGCTCATCATTCCACTTGGTCAATTTCGGACCCACAAAAGTGTCTACTCCACATAGTCTGAAACTCTCGTGCACTCCAGGGAATTGATCTTCATTGTTGTCAATGTGCTTCCAATCAACCCATCTCATAATACTCACTATGGGCTTCTTGTCAAGAAGGACTGTCTCATAGAAGTCATGTTGTTCCTTGGTGTGAAATCTATAGTCTACAACAGTTCTCCTTCTCATAGCATATGGATCTGTTTGTCTCCATCTCCTCAGACCTGCATCCTTTTTGAGCTTCATATTTTTCAGCCACTGGATGAGTATCATCATGATCCGGGATCTTTGGTTTTAATTTTCTGAGCACTTGAGCTTCCTCATCTTCTTCTTCAATTTCAAGCACTGGGCCTTGTTCTTCTCAGCTGCTGGTATGTTCCTGGTGCTTCTCTTTGGTGCAGACTTGGTGGCTGGAGCAGTAGCTTTGGGGGCAGTCTTGGGCTTTGATGGAGCAGCCCAGAATTGATGGCATCCCCCATCAGCTTTTGTGCTTTGGGTGCTGGTGCAGCATCCTCTTCTGCATCTTCATCATCACTTCTTCTCATGGAAGAATATCCAAGCACCTTGGCAGTGGTTGTTCTAGCCCTTTTATTTTTCTTTCCTTCTCCAGCTGCCTCATCATCAGATTGTTCAATTGTGAACTGCAAGGTTTCTCCAGTAGCAAACTTTCTTGGTTTGGAAGTGGGAACTCTTCTGGTAGGAGCTTTATTCTGCAAACCAGACTTTGTTGAAGCTGTTGTGCCAAACTCTTTCTTGACAACTTTCTTTTTGGAACTGACTTCTTGCTCAACAGCAACATAGTCCTCATCCTCTAAATCTGAGTTTCTTTTCTTCCTTGTCCTTGTTGCAGCTTTGGGCAGGTTGCTTGGGGTGCTTCTACTACCCTCATCATAACTGCTGTCAGAGGGACTAGTGCCCTCACTCATGTTCACTTGCTCTTCAGACTGGTTCTGGCTATCACTCTGATCAGACATTGTTGACTTTGCAAACTAAAAGCTGACCCTGTGAATAGTTGTAGATGAGGTAGAGTGGATGAGTATCACAAAGTGAAGAGGTTTTGCAAAGCAAATGAGTCAAAAACTTAGTTTTAGTTTTCCACAGAAAGCATTTCGGAGCTACCGATTTGTTGAACTCGGTGACACCGAAGCAACTTTGGAGTCTAAACTAGTGACATCGGTCAAACCGAGACACAGTTCGGTGACTCCAAGATTGCTAGGGTTTCACAGAGAATTGAAGTCGGTCACACCGATTTGCAAGTTTCGGTCACACCGAAAATTACAAGGGCAATGGCCTAAGCCAAATCGGTGATACCGATCTCTACAACTCGGTCGGTCCGAGATGAGTTCGGCGGAAACCTAACCCTAAATTTTCGAATAAACTAATCTAGAGGAAGTTTTTGTTGGATAGGATGATCTCATACGTGGTAAGAATCATGGCAGTGACCTAAGTGCAAGAATCGGAGGTAAAGATTGCACAAAGGGTCGAACTCATACCCTAACTTGGCGATGAGCTCGCTATGGTGGCAACGGCGGTGAAGATTCCCGTTGACGGCGACGGAGACCAACGGTGGGAGGTTGCTGGCGACGAGAGGACGATCCGGAGACCCGAGTCGGCAAAGCAGGACATGCGCGGGCGAAGAGACTTTGGAGAAATTTCCAAATTTGGACCCGTCGATATATATATCCTGGCCCTGTCGGTGTGACCGGGTGGAACAACTCGGTGGCACCGAGATGCAGAATCGCAAGCGGTTACTGCAACTCGGTGTGACCGAGCAGTTCAAATCGGTTGCACCGAGATCGAAAAACTAGATCAACTCAGTGAACTCGGTATGACCGAAAAGGATGAATCGGTCAGACAGAAATGCACAGAGTGGTTTTGGAAGTTTAAGTCGATGACTAATCGGTGACTCCGAGTGCTCCTCACCCAGAGGGTTCGAATTTGACTTGATCAAACTTTGTGATGTAGCATGAATAGAGTTTGAGACGAGAAAAGAATAGATAGCTAGTGGAAGTTCTTAGGCATTCTTGTCCATCCATTTGGCAAGAGAAGAAGAGCCAAACAATCAAAGTAACAAATGGATGTCCTCGAATAAGAGAAATATGCAATCAACATACTCACACAATAAAATGGCAAATGAAATATGTGACAAAGCATGCACAAACACTCTAGCATCTATCAAGCAATTGGCGATGACTAGGTCATCTATATATGAGTATATTGACTTAGGAGTCAAATGAGAGCATTTGATAGGTCATACTCATCGTTTAACCACAAGTGGGGTTACCACTTTTACATAAAGCATTGTTGTGTTCACACCATTAGAGTTGCTTTAGCTCAATTCTTAGAGTAAAGCTCCCCCTAGATGTGATATCCCCCCCTAAGAGGGATGAACTAACCTTGGATTTTGTCGATGATGACTTCATGTAGGTGTTGAAGATGTGGATGCTCATTGTTGATGTAGATCATTCGGAGCAATCCATTGGAGTGAGTTGCACTTTCAATACCTACACAGGTTAGTCCCATAAGGAACAAACAAGGATATCCATAGACATAGAGTGAAGTTCACACAAGATGATGTCCATGAAAGCATTAGGTTACCTTGTCCCTTGTCTTACCAACAAGAGGGTTTGTGACTCCTTGAACTAGTGCAAGATGTGGAGGTTGTTTGCACTTGTTCTTGCCAGATGAATATGAGTGAATTTTGTTGGTGGAGTCACCCTCAAGAACTCTCTAGTTCTTCTTCTTTGGAATCCACATCAACTTGATAGGAATCCTTGGAGTTGTAGTCGTACTTGATGAAGTAGAACTTGATGTAGTCTTGGGAACCCACTTGACTAAGGCCTTAGGTGCTTCTTCAAATGCATCAATCTCCTCTTGAAGCTTGTCCTTGCCTTTTAGCTTGTGGTCTTGTGGTGGAAGACCATCTTGAGCTTGTGTTCCTTGAAAAGAAGTAGGATCATACTTCTCTTGTTGAGGAACAAACTTCGTCTTGTGGTATTGATCTTCCTCCCACTCAACTCCATTGGCATTGAACTTTCGTTCAAAACCAACACCTTGATTCTTCCGGTGCCTTCCTTGCTTGCGTACAATTTCCTCAAATTGCTTACTTCTGGCAAGGCTCTTGTAAACACCTTTCTCTATAATTCCCTTCAATACGCTATTTTCTTTCTCAAGTGTAACTTGGCTAAGAGAATCATTAGTGGAATCAAGAGAACTACTAAAAGCAACAATATTGTTTTTAGCATGATTGTTGTTACTACTAGATGAAGAATCTTTCTTACTCTTGTTGCTAGATTTTAATTGAGGCATGTAAGTAGACAAGAGTAAACGCTTGGCAATGTAAGAAGAACTTTTCTTTCGAAGATCATCATTGATTGCCTTTAAAAACTCATGTTCTTGCTCTAGATTGAGCTTTTCAAAGCGTAACTTCTCATGAGTCTTCAAAAGTTCTCAATGATCATCTAAAGTAGTTTCATGAGCTAACTTAAGAGTGTTTAGTTCTTTAGTTAGACTCTCAATATCCTTCTTATCATTGTCATTCGTTTTATCTTGATTAGCATGATTAATAGCAATTTCATCATAGTTTTCATCACTAGCATTGTCAACAAGCAAATCATCATCACCTAGCAAATCATCTTCATCACTATTGAAATCAACATACTCGGGGTGTAACACCTTTGGGCCTTTAGCCATGAAGCATCTTCCAATCCCTTCATTTGGTGAATCAAATATATCGTAGGAGTTGGATGACACAAGTGCGAGACCGGCAACACCTTCATCTTGAGTATGTTCGGAGTCGGAGTGATAACTTCTCTCGGAGTAGTTGTCGGAGTCGGAGCCGGATACCCATTCACCAACATGAGCTTGATGTCTTCGTTTTGTATAGCTCCTTGATGACTTGTCCTTCCTTTCCGAATCCTTGCTTCTTCAAAAGGATCTTTGTTCATAACGATCATCTCTACTCCTTCTCTCTCTTGGTGGTGATTCTTCTCTTTTGCTTCTCCTTTTAGGTGAGTCTTCTCTTCTTTTGTAGGGAGCCGTACACTCATTGGAGTAGTGTCCAGGTCTTCCACAATTGTAGCAATTACGCTCACGACTAGAAGATCTTTTGTCATTGTAGGACCTTGACTTGTAGCTCTTTTCTTTGCTTCTACTCTTGTAGAACTTGTTGAAGTTCTTCACCATTAGGCTCAATTCTTCATTGAAGGCTTGTTTCTCACTTGATGATGTAGGAGCATCACACGATGCTTTGTGAGCACCACTAGACTTGTTTTGAAGCTCTTCTTTATCCTTGAGTGACATCTCATGAGCAACAATTCTACCAATGACTTCGGTTGGCTTGAGATCTTTGTAATTGGGCATCATTTGGATCAATGTGCACACGGTGTCATATTTTCCATCCAAGGCTCTTAGGATCTTCTTGATGATGAATCTTTCGGTCATCTCTTCACTTCCTAAGCCGGCAATCTCATTTGTGATGAGAGCAAGCCTAGAGTACATTTCAGCGACACCTTCACCATCCTTCATTTTGAACTTGTCAAGCTGACTTTGAAGCACATCCAATTTGGATTCCTTGACAGAGTCGGTACCTTCGTGCATATCAATCAAAGTATCCCAAATTTCCTTTGCATTCTCAAGACGGCTGATTTTGTTGAATTTTTCGGGGCACAATCCGTTGAAGAGGATATCGCCAGCTTGAGAATTTTATTGCAACATCTTCAATTCTTCCGCGGTAGCTTCACGATTTGGTTCTCTCCCATCAAAGGATTCACCTTGCAAGCCAATACACACAATAGCCCAAACGGCGGGGTTATGTCCAAGAATATGCATTTTCATCTTATGCTTCCAACTAGCAAAATCAGTACCATCAAAGTAAGGACCTCTACGGTGGTAATTTCCCTCGCTAGACGCCATACTCTCCTAGGTTGTGAAATCAAAGCTATGATCACCAAACCTATGGAAATCAAGGCAAATGGAGACCAAATCTCTGATACCAATTGTAGGATCGAAAGTATGTCTAGAGGGAGGGTGATTAGACTACTTGACCAAATAAAAATCTAGCTTTTTCCCAATTTTAAGTCTTGGCAGATTTTAGCATCTTAGCACAAGTCAAGCAATCAACCTACACATGCAATTCTAAGAGTATAGCAGCGGAATGTAAATCATTGCATATGAAGGTAAAGGGAAGGAGTTTAGAGGGAGCAAATGCAATGTAGACACGGAGATTTTTGGCGTGGTTCCGATAGGTGGTGTTATCGTACCTCCACGTTGATGGAGACTTCAACCCACGAAGGGTAACGGCTGCGCGAGTCCACGGAGGGCTCCACCCAAGAAGGGTCCACGAAGAAGCAACCTTGTCTATCCCACCATGGCCATCGCCCACGAAGGACTTGCCTCACTAGGGTAGATCTTCACGAAGTAGGCGGTCTCCTTGCCCTTACAAACTCCTTGGTTCAACTCCACAATCTTGACGGAGGCTCCCAAGTGACACCTAACCAATCTAGGAGACACCACTCTCCAAAAGGTAATAGATGGTGTGTTGATAATGAACTCCTTGCTCTTGTGCTTCAAATGATAGTCTCCCCAACACTCAACTCTCTCTCACAGATTTGGATTTGGTGGAAAGATGATTTGAGTGGAAAGCAACTTGGGGAAGGCTAGAGATCAAGATTCTTGTGGTTGGATTGGAATATCTTGGTCTCAACACATGAGTAGGTGGTTCTCTCTCAAAAAATGCATGCTGGAAGTGTAGGCACGTTCTGATGGCTTTCTGCATGAATGAAGAATGGGTGGAGGGGTATATATAGCCTCCACACAAAATCTAACCGTTACACACAATTCACCAAACTCGGTGGGACCGAATAGTGAAACTCGGTTAGACCGATTTAGTTCCAAATGTGAACGTTAGGATTTTCGATGGAACCGATATGATCAACTTGGTGGGGCCGATTTCATTTGGGTTAGGGCATAACATAATCTCGTTGAGACCGATCACATGAACTCGGTGAGACCGATTTCAGTAAAAGGCTAACAAAGAGTTGGTCAGGCAAACTCGGTGGGACCGATTCGGTCATTTCGGTGAGACCCAAACATTACGAAAAGGAAACAGAGAGTTTGCACTGCGAACTCAGTGGGATCGATCGCTCATCTCGGCTAGACCGAAACGTTGCGAAGGAAACAGAGAGTTTGCTATCCCATCTCGGTGAGACCGAGATCCCTATCGGTGAGACCGAACTGATTAGGGTTTCTGGCTGTGGCTATGTCAAGTGAACTCAGTGGCGCCGGATAGATCAAATTGGTGGGGCCGAGTTTGACTTTTAGGTTTACGACAAATGTGGAAAGTGAGAAGTAGCTAAGGGTTTTGGAGCATATCACTCAGCATTTTGAGCAAGCAAGCCATTAAGCAACACCTCATCCCCTTTTAATAGTATTGGCTTTTCCTATGGACTCAATGTGATCTTGGATCACTAAAATGAAAATGTAGAGTCTTGAGCTTTTGCCAATGTGTGTCCTTAGCATTTTGAGGGGTCCACATCTCAAGTCCATGCCAATGCCAATCATTGAACTTTCTGAAATGATCATCTTGAAAGAGTATTAGTTCAATGTGCTATATGTTGTTAAGAATTACCAAAACCACCCAGAGATTAGTTGCACTTTCACTTTCCTAGTGGTGACCCTGGGTGATATAGAGATTGTTAATCTGGAGAGGGTGGGCTTTGGAACAAAGAACTTTGACATGGCTATCGTGTTCAAGGACTTCAAGAAGGATGTTCTCCGCATCAATATTCCCTCCAGTCAACCTCACTTGACGCGATAAAGGAGTGGATTGACACCACTGATCTCAAGTACTATGAGAGCAGGTTGTATCTGAACTGGCATCCTATCCTGAAGACTATCATTAATGATCAAAAGTTTGTTGACGATGGTGGCTGGGAGTTCCTGAACATGGAGGCAAGTGATTCTGGGGCAAAGGAAACATAGGAATCAGACCAGGGGTACGAGCCTTCTGCTGCTGAGCCCGAGTCTGAATCAGAAGACGAAGACTCCGACAACGCGTCCTTGGTGGAATCAGACGAGGATGAGGAAGAAGATTGAAATATTGGACTCCACTTAGCACAACACGCCATACAGTTAATGTTTCAATCAAGAAGGAATCGCCAAGTGAAATATTTGGGTAATTGCTAGCATTCCTAATGTTAGACCAAAATAAGACTTAGTTTTATTTCCATGGGAATCATGGATACCCCCTCATAACTCATTTGCTCACTTTGTTACAAGTCATGCTTAGGATACACATGAAGAAGGTGAGAAAGCGGCAAGGAGTGCCAATCTAATTTTGTTCAGAACTCGTGTAATGTGACCCTTGGTACTTTTTTACATTACATGACAAACAGATGTGTTCAAGTGGCCATGGAGGAACCATTTTACAGGATGATTATATACTCCCTCCGATTAAAAATAGGTGTCGTGGGTTTGCACTGGAGGGAGTACCATTCAACTAAATGAGTTGGAGATCTCAATTATAAATAAAATTCTGCTTTATCCAATCCACCAACCCCCCCCCCCCCCGCACTTTCTTGATAACAAACAACATCATCTCGCACCATTGAATGAATCCTGATCCATAAAGGTGAGAAACAATAACTGAAATAAGAAAAGAATATTTGTTCAAGTGTTGTCTAGTTTAAGGATTATGGAACTTCTGAACATTCAGAACGCACTTTAAACTTGAAGCTGGCAAAAACAGGAGATCGTTTGCTTTGCCGCCTTCATTCAAGGTTCGCCGACGGTTCAGGAGTGACCAAGTGTATCCAACGACATGATTCTACTTGTCATTTGCCATTTACTTGTTGTCTCTAAGTTGTTGTTTAAGCCCAGTTTAAGCCACTAATCTTAGCTGAACTAACTGCCAAGTGCCTAATGTGACTGCTGCAGAAGTATATAGCCCCGGCTAACCTTTGGTAGAGAATTCCTTTTGGACCACTCGGCCATCCTTGAGGCCTTCCTGTTCGATTTTGGGCCACAATGATGAAGCATTTTTTTCGTAAATTTTAGACTGTCTCGTGCTTTGGTAACTGTTCTGACCGTACTCAATACATGGAGCAAATATACAGGGGTACAAACAATTTCTTGTAGGACGACTACTTTTAGTTTTTTTAATAACAAAACCAAGTTGGATCACAGTATTTGCTTTCCCATTTTTACCATTGTGGAGATCAACGTCAGGTAAGCCTGGAATCTAAAAATGCACACGGTACAACAATTCCGATTAAAAACTGAATTAGCACAAGATAAGCCACGCAGAGATTGATAGGTTCTGACAAAACAAAAGGAGCAAATGTGGAAACAAGCTAGTTACATGTGCTCAGAAAAATTACCAAGGTATAGAGTTGTGATTCTCACTGAACAAGATAAAGGGGCCCATATTTTGTCAATGAGTTGTGCGCTGCTTCTCTCCACTGAAGTTATCTGTTAAAAACCCAGACAATGTCCATTGTCAAACCTTGCAGTAGTAGACTGCATGTATATGGGATACCATTCCCTCATACGTAAAATGTAAAAGTACAACCAAAAAAATTGCAAAGACGGTTAAATATACATTTTGCAATAGGACAATAACTGATTTGGACCTATCGTGGACATTACAAATACTGGTTGGTTAATTCTTTTTCAAGCTGCTTGGAAAGTTGACAGGTCCCGGTAATGTCTTTGGGCCTTTAAACTACTCCATGTCTTTCACCCACCAACTCATTCAGGGATAGTTTGTTTAAATGCACGAATAATTCAAGATTTGGCAGAGGCCAGCTTAGTTAAATTTAACCAGAGATCAACAAGCAGCTTATGTCATGAATCCTGGCCATGAAGGTTGCCATATCTACACTTACAGGTGAACTTGTAAGTCGGTTCATCTCCTTCCTGATGAACAATTACCACTCCTCCAGCCATGCATGATCAGAGGAGAAGGTGGTGGAGAGGTTGCAGCATCTCCTGATCAGAGTTGGCACCATCGTCGAGGAGGCGCACGTTTGATACATTACCAACTCTGGGATGATGATGCAGCTCAAGATGCTCTCAGAGGCCATGAGAGGACACCGTCTGCTTGATACCTCAAGGTACTGAGCCCTCCAAGACGATGCAGGCAATCGCTTTGCCACCTTCACTCAAGGTTCGTCGATAGTTCAGGAGTGACCAAGTGTAGCTAGCGGAACGATTATACTTGTCATTTATCATTTCCTTGTTGTCTCTAGTTAGCTGTTTAAGCCTGGTTTAAGCTGCTAATCTTAGGTGAACTAACTTCCAAGTGCCTAATGTGACCGTTGTGGAAGTACTATAGCCCCAGCTTGAGTGAATGAAATGCAACAAGAATTAACCTTTTTCCTTTTTACTGATCTTTCCTTTTTGCCTAATTCCCCTGGTATCCTCATCTCAAATCCACCATATCACTACGGCAAACATGCATTTAGCAGCATGTACATGTAGTGGTGGGTGTATGTTTGGATTAGAAAGTTAAAAATTTACCAAGTGCTGCTTCACAAGTTGCACATGACCTGCTTCTCCAGAGATGAATAGTAATAGTACTATGTTCGGTACAGTTATCTTAGCAGTTTCTCTTATCCTTACTACAACGGCAAGTCTGCTGTCTTAATCGATCGATATCCCTCGCACTCTCCTGAAAAACCAGTCCACCCCTTGTCCCATCCCCGCTCAAAGTAAATAGCAGAAAAACCGGGGGAAAAGCAAACAACCACGACCCACCAACACAGGTCCCAAGCCCCCATCTCCCCCAGTCCCCTCGCTCCTGATCTCATTTCTCTCCAGAGAAAAAATCACCACAGCCTATGCTTCACCGCCCGCCCTCACACTCCTCTGCACGCCACCTCACTGGCCCAGATCTCTATCCGCCGTCGTGTGCTCTGCTCCGTGTGGCCAATCCATGCCTCCCGCCGCTACTCCCTCCTCGTCCACCCCATGGTCGCGGTGGCCGCAGTCCTGGCATGGATGACGATGCCCTGCACCTCCCACCACTCACATCTGCACGACGACCGGCCCTTCACCATCGTTGTCCTACGCTTGTCTCCGTCCCCGTCATACCGCCCTCATCTCGGTCGCCATCGCTGCCCCAGCGATGATAATGGCGGCAGTGGCAACTGATGTCTTGTCCGAAGGAGAGAAGAACGAACAATGAACTCTTTGCTCGACAATGACGTAGCCCTTGTTCGCAGCACTATTATCATACCATGAATTACTTCTGGTTTTCATGGGTAGAATTCAGAATGAACTCTTTGCCTATCTCTTGCCAAGAAGCACAACATATGTCCGCAAGTACTCTCTGCTGTAGCTCAATATTTGGATTCCCTGCTTGGGCAAGAAATATTTCCACTTTCTAACTCTTTGTTCTGCTTAATTTGATCAAGTTTCATGGATATTCAATCTTTTTGTTTGTGTGTAAGAAGAGCAATTTCCCTGGGAATGACAAAAGAATTCGATCAACAGAATCTTTTGAACTCATTCTGTATCTTTGGTGCTAACTTGAGCGGTCCAATAAGAATGTCTAGATTTTAAAATCGAGGGTTTTATCCTGTTCAGTGAAGGTGGATTAGCGCCTAGGCTTAGATGATAAGCAGCCACATAAGAGGCAAAGAACAGAAGATTCAGCAGAGGACTGCTTGGCTTGACAATGGTGCAATAGCGTGCAGCCTATGGGTTTCAGTTATGCTTTTTCATCTCACAACATAATGATTTTGTTTCGTTCAAGTCGCCTCAACCTTATCTCTAGAATTGTTGACATTGATCGGATGATGGTTCAAGAGGTTGATATTGGAGGAGGATGGCAAGTTTTTGGATTGCCCTTGGGATATCTTCTCGGCTACAAGTTCAACTATGGTGTTGGGGTAACTGATACATTATTTGAACTACAGCAAATTGCAAAATAAAAATGAAGAATATTTACGGTATGATTTT
The DNA here is from genome assembly GCF_018294505.1 of Triticum aestivum. Classification (NCBI taxonomy): domain Eukaryota; kingdom Viridiplantae; phylum Streptophyta; class Magnoliopsida; order Poales; family Poaceae; genus Triticum; species Triticum aestivum. The sequence continues at coordinate 9,135,126 of NC_057799.1, read as the reverse complement.
GCGACTTCAGTTATGAATTTGTGACAAGGGTTCTAATTCCAGGGGATTTTGGCTGGCATGATGAGGGTGGAGAGGGGGATGTAATTTGTGACAAGCTCATGCAGGAACCAAACACACAATCAGTTATCAAGGATGAGGGTGCAGAGGAGGATGTACAACAAGGAGGAAGATGCCCGGACGGGTGCATGGCAGTCTAGGGGAGGAGGGCAGAGAGGTGTTTAGTGTTGTTTGGAATCACACACTTGCTATGTATGGGCGAAGCAAAAAAATCACTATCATATACATCTTCTATTATTTCTTAGCAACACACGGGTACCCAGCTAGTAGTTATAAATAATACCAAGGCCAAAATTAAACTTCTGATAAACAAATAAATGTACATTTGATGATGAATTGAGGATATTGTTGTATGTAGTCAACATCTTGCTCGGAAAATGCATGACCTCATAAAACACTATGCGCTAAATGCTTAGCCTTAAATTGTTTGTACGTATATGTACTAAGGAAATGTGATTGAAAAGATTCAAAGCATGCATGGACTAATAGATGCAGACACAATGAATTAGAAAATAAAATAACAAACTGAGACAGCAAACAGTTCAAAAGGTATGAGATTCATATGGGCAGAAATAAAGATAAGCCACATGTCTGCTTGTTCTGGAAGATGAGCACACATTAGTCTACATGAGTGATCCTCTGGATGTCTACACAGAGCATATGGGAGAGGTCCCGGTCTTGCCATTCCTTCATATGTAAAATGTAGGAGTCCAACGAAAGACAAATATGAAGATGATTAAATATACATGGAACAAACAATTAAATTGGACATAACTACCACAAATATTAAAAATACTAGTCGGTTTTTTCATTAAAATGCTTGGACAAGTTGGCTTGTCCTTGTCACGTGTTTGGACATTTAACTAATTAACTATGTGAAATCACACATCCTTGAACTCATCGGTCAATGGTTGAAAACATTTGGCATCTCTTCGAAATATGTTATTCATCTATATCTCTTATCATCCAGCATTTCTCGTTGCAAAAAAAATCTCATGTTCAGACCAGTATTTTTTTCTTGAAAAATAATATAGAACTGTACTCTAGTATGCGACATCAGAATTGTAATGATTCATCATCAATATTAAGCAGATTTTCCTAGCAAAAATACTATAATAAGTACTGGTAATAATGATCACCTATATTGCAAAGGAGGCTGCATAGGAAGGTTAATGATGAAACCATCATCTTCTGTTCTACAGAGCCCAGCTCATCATCTCTGCTCCCTGTTTGCCATGTCCTGTTATCAAGAATAGAGGTCAAGAGGAATCATGGTATCTAGATATATTTTCTGTATAAGGCTCTAGCGTACAGAACAGTGCGCATATGTATCCCCAGTTCGCCAATAGTGATTATGACACCTTTGATTCCAGTTTTACTACTAATTGACGATGGTGGCCTTTCATTCCAGTAGCTTTTAAGACTTTCTGTTTCTGTACATACATATACCAAAGTAGTAGCTAAACCTCTTGACCTTCTGTATTAATAGCCACTGTTTAGTTTGAGGCAAATATGGGATCATTGGAAAGTCCACTCTCGGTAGACTCTCTATGGTTCTGAAATACGTTATCAGCATGATCTCCGAAACTTCTATGGTGGTAAATGTGTGATCAACAACCACACGAATCCATAGGTTAGTGGTGTGCCCTATTCGATCGCATGCTTGCGCATTAAGTGAGACTGAGCACGAGTGCCACCATTAAGTGGGACCCTGGAATTCAACTTTTTTTTGACATCCTGGGAACTCTACATTTATCTAGTGGCATGTACATGTAGTGGTGCAAGAACTCCTTGAGGCCTTCCTGTTTGATTTTTGGGTTCTGACGAAACCAAATGAGCAAATGTAGAAACAAACCATACATGTGCTCTGAAAGATTTCTAATGTAAAGAATTGTGATTCTCAACACTGACCAAGATAAAAAGTGTGCATGCCATTTCTTTGTGAATGAGCTGTCCGTTGCTTCTCTCTACTGAAGTTCATCTGGAAAAACCCAAACAATTTCCATGGTCAAACATTGCAATAGTAGACTGCACATATATGGGATGTCATTCCCTCGTATGTAAAACATAAGGAGTCCAAAGAAAGACAAATGCAAAGATGGTTAAATATACATTTTGCAGCGGGACAACCGTGAATGTTACAAATACTGGTCGGTCAACTTTTTCTATGCTAGCTACTTGGAAACTTGGCTTGTTCCTATCACGTGTTTGGGCATTTAAAAAAATATCTGTGCCTCCCACCGACCCACCCACTCACTCTTCACAGTCAATGGTTTAGTCATCCCTGGAGCATTTTCAATTTTAGCAATAGTCTCTTCAAGACTTGGTAGAGGCCAGCCTAGTTAAATTTGTCCACAGACCTACCAGCAGCTTACCTCATCAACCCGGCCATGGAGGTTACCATATCTGCAGTTGCAAGTGAACTAGTGAGCTTATTCGTCTCCTTCCTGATGAGCAAGTACCACTCCTCCAGCCATGCACAATTAGAGGAGAAGGTGGTGGACAGGTTGCAGCATCTCCTGATAAGAGTTGGCACCATAGTCAAGGAGGCGGACAGTCAATACATAAGCAACTCCGGGATGATGATGCAACTCAAGATGCTCCCAGAGTACACCATCTGCATGATACCTCGAGGTACATAGCCCTCGAAGATACTGCAGGCTTCGACGAGGTTAGCAGCAATGTCTCATGTAGCAGCAGTTTATATTTAGCCATTCCCCTCAAGTGTTCTCTAACAACAACGGGGAAAGACGACAAGGCCATGCTCCTCAAGCCACATGCTGCTTTGCAGAGCTTAAAAATTGTTGTTGCTAACATGTCAGAATTTGTTGTGCTTCTGGGTGGATGTGAGTGCATGACTAGCAGGCCATACGACACTTATCTTTACACCTGACAACTTTATGTTCAGCCAACACGCTGAAAAGAAAAGGCTCTTGAGCTTCTTGCTGGAGCAGAACGATCCTCCAAGTGATCATGTATTGCACGTTCTTCAACTCATAGGTGGTGTCGCAGTTGGGAAGAAAACTTCGGTTGCTCATGTGTGTGGTGATGATCGGAATAAGAACCTGATCAAGGATTGGGGATCTATGTTGTTCCATCTCTCTACGAGACTGTAGCCTAACTCACTTGTCCCAATAAATATGTTCATGGATGGGTTGACAAGCAGACTCAATGTTCAGTTCTGGCATTGCATATTTTGGACAAGGCGATAAGAATGGCTAAAAGATCCTCTACATATATGGCGTGCACCCAACCATGCATATGGAACAAAGCTGTCATATCCATGAGTAGAGGTACACTGGGCTCATCGGACATGGACCATAGGCTAACGCGATGGACTTGTGGTTCAGCTTGGTGACGATAAGATCGATGCAGCAACTGCCAAGGAAAATCATCGAACCGAACTAAACAAACTTTCTACATCGCCTGCTTGCTTCTTCTACCCTGAATCTTCTTCTTCCTTGGTGTGGCTGCTCTCCACAGCAGCTTGTATACTCTGCTCACGTCCGGCGATCGCCGCGGCAATGTGTCGTGGCAAAGGCCATCCAGTGGACATAACGGGCATTGCTTAACATCCACTTAGCATGGCACCTTATAGTGTTAATGTCTCAATCAAGAAGGAATGGTGAAGTGTGACATTTGGGGGACTTATAACAGATCCTAGTGTTAGACCGAACGGGGACTTCACTCTAATTGCATGGGAATCAAGGATACCCCCTCATAAATCTTTCCCTAAATTTGTTACAAGTCGTGCTCAGGATACACATCAAGGTAGTGCCTTGCCAGGGAGGAAGCGACAATGAGTGCCAATCTTTTTTCTTTCTGATACATGACAAACGGATGTGTTCATATATACTATTCAACTAAATGTATTACATATACCAATTAACGACTTAGTGCACAACAAACTTCTATGTTTAATCAGATCTACCAACCCCTCCTGCGCTTCTTAGATAAGCAAGAACATCATTGAAATCGAATTACCTACTACTACTACTACTACTCAGTACTACCTCTGGCTAGTCTCAGCAAAGTGGGTTACTAATGAAACAAAAATTAAATAAACTAACAAGCATGATCATCTTGGCATGGTTCTGAACTTCTGACTAGCAACAATACAAAAAAACTTTTGACTAGCATTTTGCCATAGGTAACTAACTCCATGGCACCATCCCATCAAACCCATAAAGCTATATGTAGGAAGATGAATCTCTACGGTGTGTCGTGTCGTTGTGTGGATGCCGCAAAGACTTGGATCAGGCCAGATTACAGTTGCAATCAGTAAAAATTCAGATTAAGAATTCTGTCTACGAGGCGCCTCCCACGAAATCGGTAAATTCATCGTGATTTCGGGAAATGGGGCAGGTTTAGATTCAAATTACCGCCGATTCCGGAGAGCTTGCAGGGCATCGCAGCGGCGCACTTCGCCGTCGGCCAGCCCCTAGGGTGCTCGATCGCAGTTGACCTAGCCAGGCTCCTCTCCTCCCTCCATCCCCTCACTTGAAGCCGGCAACCACCGTGGCTCCGCATGAGCCGCGACGGGGATTGTCCATGCTGGGCGCCGACGCGGCTCGCCGGTGGCCAGGGGGGAGGAGCCTCGTGGTCGTGGTTTGGGCAGGCAGCAAGAGATTGGGAATTGCTGACGAGTGGGTCCCACGGCGAACGGAAATGGTTGCTGCAAACTTTTGGTTGGCTGGGAGGCCCCACGCGTCAGCGGGACAAGAAGTTGGGCCAGCGTCGAGGCAAGATGGCTCCAAATTTCGTGGACACATTTTGATGATTATATCAAAATGTCTCTTAATTCAACTTCAAAAACAAAAATCTCTCTTAATTCTGCGGTGTATGATAGTTGATGATATAGGGGAGATACCGAATAGAGAATTGCTTTTATAAGTTGTATCATAGCTAATGCTAATTTTTCATGTGTGTGTGTGTGTGTTTTAACAATCACCGAGGGGAGAGGGTTGCCACCTGAATCATTACTCAAAGTGTAGTTGTTAAAAACGAAAGACCTGGCCGTCACCTTTAGAGAGGGAGCATTACATCCAAAGGTCCACAGGGAGATGTCTCGAATAATGTTTTGGATCGTTACATTTGAAGCATGCAAATCATTGTGCAAGACATGCGCATATCGAGAGTCCCAAATTTTATATAGGATGGATAGGGACATGGTGGGTCACGAGTAGATATCTCGAATAATATTTTGGATCGTTACATTTGAAGCATGCAAATCATTGCGGAAGACATGTGCATTTCTAGAGTCCCAAATTTTCCATAGGATGGATAGGGACATGGTGGGCCACAGGTAGATGTCTCGAACAATGGTTTGGATCGTTACATTTGAAGCATGCAAATCATTGTGAAAGACATGCGCACTTCGAGAGTCCCAAATTTTCCATAGGTTGGATAGGGCCATGGTGGACCACAGACAGATGTCTAGGCCGGTGACCAGAGGTATGGCCCAAATGTTGTGGATGGTGTTGGGCTCTTGATTTTAACTCCCTAAAAAATCACACAAATTAAACATCGCTAGCCCAATCTGACTCAAACAACTTCGCATTACACGAATATAAATATAGATAGCACAATTCGGTTCAAACTACATTGCATTAGCACAAATATAAACATAGGCAACCCAATTCGGTTCAAACTACATTGCATTAACACAAATATAAACATAGATAACCCAATTCGGTTCAAACTACATTGCATAACACGAATATAAACATAGAGTTCACTCAAAAAAGAATATAAATATAGATAATTCAATTTGGTTCAAACTACATTGCATAACACGAATATAAACATAGAGTTCACTCAAAAAAAGAATATAAACATAGATAACACAATTCGGTTCAAACTACATTGCATAACACAAATTTAAACTGGTTGATTCGAACGAAAAAACTAAAAAATAAACTAGTTGTAGCCTTTTTAGGCTAGGATATCTTCCAATTCACACCGCGTCGGGGTGAGGGTCGATGGACAAAAGATCGATGACTTCCGGTTCATCCTCCCCATCTGACGGACCGACCTCGTCCTCGTCGGCAACCCCCTTCTTGTACAGCTTGAGTCGCCGACGCTCCTCGGCGACGAGCTCTAGATGCATCCGGTAGGGCTCCTCATTGTGCAAACCGATTGGAAGTGTCATTGGGGGTGTTGGGGTAGCTGCGGCACGGGCGGGGGGATTTAATTGGGTGGCACTGGAGTGGATGCGGTGTGAGCGAGGGAGAAGGAGATTTTTTTTTCTAGTGAACATGCCTCGGCCAAGTAAATATAAGCGATGGCCGACACGAGGAGGAAAAAAATCGGCCAGGGATCACTAGGTCGGTTTAACCCCTTAAAACCAAATTTGTACTCGTATAATCGGTCTTGAGGGCGATCAGGAGCTCCGGTGAGCCGAGAGTGGTCGGCGTGACCGACGCCGGCGATGTGGTCCAAGTGAGTAGTCGAGCGGGGCCCGCAGCAGCGTGCGATAGATGGCGTCGTTGTAGGCCTCGGTCCAGGCAGGCGAGGTCGTGGAAGGAGACGACGGACCGGTTGCCCGGCCGGCGTGGGAAAAAGTCCAAAATAAACCCTGAACTCGTAGACCCTAGCTAAATCGAACCCTCAACTCCCAATCCCGGTAATCAGCACTCTCAACTCTCTAATCCCGGTCCAAAATGAACCCTGCAGTCGATTTGGGCAGGAAAACGCTTACGTGGCATAGTCAACCGGGATTCTTCTGTCAGGTGGGCCAGTTGACCGGTGCGCGCGCGGGTGGAATATATCCCGATCCAAATCAAATTGGGGAATTCCTCAGCACAGCTAGGGTTAGCCCGGCGGCTGCCAGGGAGAGAGGAGTGGGCGATTGGTGCGGCGGCGGCGCCGGCGCCGGCGGACACTGCGATGTCGTGGTCATCAGGCGGTTCTTCTGCTCCTAGATTCCGGCGAGCGTCGGGAAGGAGGGACACGGATGCGAGGTCGCCGGTGCGCTATCGTGAGCAGCCTATGGCGTACGAGCCGACGAAGTTATGCCGCTGCAATCCACGGCGGAAAACACCGAGATGGATTTCTTGGAGCCGTCAGAACCCGGGGAGGAGGTATTACGCGTGCGTCAATGCAATGGTTAGCCCCGATTTTTCTGCTCATTCTTCTGTTCTTCCTCATCCCCTCATTCTGATTTCTTTCTTTTGTTCAATTGCGTAGCATGGTGGTTGTGGGTATGTTGAATGGCATGATGATCCGTTGCCAAAGTTTTTTAGTGACTTAATTGGATATTTGAGAGATGAGGTGTGGAGGTTGAAGGGTGGAGGTACTGTTGCTCGAACTGAAGATGCATTTGCAGCTGTGGCTATGAGTGAGGATAAAGCAGGAGGTGAAATGCTGGCTATGTCTCTGCAAGAGCAGTTGAGGTTGAAGAATGAAGAAATAGATGCAATGAAGAGCAAGTATATGAATGTGATATTTGTCATGATTGTCTTTGTGCTTGGTTTAGTGCTAGGGAAATTTGTAGTGAACTGAATGTCAAGTTGCTGTGATCTCACAAGTGTATGCATGTGCAATGTATGGATCTTGTATGCAATGCAATTACCTGTCATTCCAATTATATGTATGGATCATTCCAATTATCTGTCAAGTTGTGGAACTCTGTTTGAAATGCAATGTATGGAATGAAATTTGTGATCTGGCAGTCAATTGCAACCAAGTTATATATTACTTCTCTGATCATTGGAATGTACACAATATAAGATAGCATTTGCATTTGCTGCTAATTGTAATAAGAAAATTATAGCAAATATCATTTACCCTGAGCATTTGCAAACAACATCGTAAGAAAATTGTAGCAAATATCTTTGGCATTATAAGTAGATAGAATCTGCAACATCAAATCCATATTTGCAAATAGATTACAAAAGCTAGGACCATAGCCTTAATATGCCTGGTATTGCAAAAGATTTCTGTTGCAACACAACCTTAATGTTTGCAACAAATGAAACTAGGCAAGATTACACATTGCCACTAGCAGTAAAGTACTTGAAGCTAGGAATAGATGATGCAGGAGCTCTTTTTCTCTTATAGCTAGTAGATGGCCCAGGTTGTGCACTTGTTTGGCCAGCTCTTGCTCTTGGGGGCTTAAATGCAGATGCTCTTCCTGGGGCAGTGGCTGCTGCAGATGCTCTTGCTTGGCCAGTGGCTGGTGCAGATGCTCTTCCTGGGGCAGTGGCTGCTGCAGATGCTCTTGCTTGGCCAGTGGCTGGTGTAGAGGCTCTTGCTTGGGCAGTAGTTGTTGCAAAAGTTCTTGCTCGGGCAGTAGCTGCTGTAAATGCTGTTGTTGGGCCAGTAGCAGGTGCACTAGCTCCAGTTTGCTACATGTCAAAATATTTGAAGTGATGTTAACTTAGATAATTTAAATTGCAGAGAACCAACTTAAATCATTTAAATCCAGAGAAATGCATGGAAAAAATAAAACTCACCTTTGTTGTGTCCCTTTTTTTGGTAGTCTTCTTCTTTTTGCCTCTGTATGGGTTTTTCTTGCAACCTGTTTTGTTGTGTCCAGCAGTGCCACACATTGAGCAAATAATTACAGTGCCATGCTTGGTCATTTTTTTGCTAGGCTTAGGTTTCTCACTTTCTTCTCTCCTTCTATCATTATTCTTAGGCCTGCCTGGCATGCTATCTGGTATGGTTGCATATGCTGGAGCTTGAGGCCTAGGTTTCTCAGAAACTGGCCACATTTCCTCACCTTCCACAGGCATCAAACAATGTTCATAAATTTTGTTGAAAACATCAACAAAATAGCAAGGGGCAATGAAATCTTCCACTTTTTTTCCACACTTGTAGATAGCTGTTATTGCATGGGAACAAGGTAGACCTGCTAGCTGGAAGTAGCCACATGAACATGTCCAGTTGTCAAGACTCACTGTGTACTGCCTTTTTCTCCCAGTGACAAGTTTCACTTCAAATCCATCTTTGCCATTCCAAAGTACTTCCATGAACTGGGTTCTTGCTATGCTGCTCTTCAATTTCTTGAATGCACTTGGACATATTTTTCCATGGAAGTTCTGACCTTTTTCCCTTTGTTCCTGAATTCTAACCATAACCTTTTTCCTTATTTTTTCTTGCATTGAAATTATTGGATAAAACCTTGCTTCAACAATTGCATGATTGAAGGATTCACACAAATTATTATCAACAGACTCACAATTGGATCCCACTGGAAAAAAAGCCCTTGCCCAGTGCACTGGCTCTGTTCTCATGATGTCTTTTGCACCTTCTGGAGTTTCTTGGGCAAGCTTTGCTTTATAGTAGTTGAAGTCCTGCTTGTTTGCTGCTTTGGCAACTGCCCAGAACTTCTTCTGCCACTGATGTTCCCTATGCTTCTTCCTCCAGTTGGCATAGATATGCCTAGCACACATTCTGTGCTCTGCATTTGGCAAATAATCCTTCATTGCATTTATCAGTCCCTTCTGCTGATCTGAAATGAACACCCAGCCAGCTCCATTGTCATTAATCTCAAGATCTTTAATAAGCAGGGCAATGAACCACTTCCATGTATCATTAGTTTCCCTCTCAACAACTGCCCATGCCACTGGATACATTTGATTGTTTGCATCTCTTGCAACAGCACACAATAGCTCTCCTTTGACAGCACCTTTAAAAAAACAACCATCTAAACCAATCACTTTCCTGCAGCCAGCCTTAAATCCCAACTTCAGTGCATTAAAGCAGACATAGAAACTCTGAAATATGTTCTGTTCCATGTTTGTTGGATCCAAACAGACTGCAACAGTGCTTCCAGGATTACTTCTAAGTAGCTCCAGCTGATAATCAAAAACCCTGGTGTATTCATTCTTCATTCCAGCCCTTAACTTGTCCATGACAAGCTTCTTTGCATGCTTGCACTTAGAAGTTGATACATCAGCAAACATGTCCTGAAGAACTGTTGCTTTCATGCTCTCAATTTTCCACATTGGATTAGCTAAAATGAAGTGCTCATATCTTTCAGCAATAACCTTAGCTGTCACAAGTCTGTTCTCCCTGTTTTGTGCACAATGGTGCTCATCATTAAATGTTATGATTTGAAACCTGCTTGTTCTTGAGGTTTTGGCTCCATAAATAAGCCAAGGGCAGCCAGGCCATCCACACTTAGCCCTAACTCTGTTACTCTCTGACTTCAAGAACACAATGCTTTTTTTGGTCACAATCCCATATTTCTTCAATGCTTTCACAAGCTGATTCTTGCTCCTGAATACCATTGTCAATGCAAAGTGTGGAATTTCTGAGTCATTATTGTATCTTGGATACTGGCTCTTCCTCCTCACCATGTGCCCATCAGAATCTTCATCATAAGAATAATCCTCATCAGATGAGTCATAGCCCCACTGTTTCTCCTCTCCCTCTAACTGATCTTCCATATTTGCAATTAAGTCAATAGGAATAGGAGCTGTTGAATCACCTGCAAGCCAACTCTTTGTATCTCTCATCCTCTTCTTAAATTTTCTAGCATGCCTTCTGAGCTCAACAACCTCTGAATTTTCTCCACTGTCCTCACTGTGTGGTATGTACTCTGTATCTTCTTCAGAATCACTAGCTGAAACTGCATTGTTGCTCTCAACATTCACTTGATCTGCTGGGTTGTTGCTCTGATCCTTCACTTCCTCTGTCCTCACATTCCTCTGAAAGTTCACTGCATCTGTCCTCAAATTGCTCTGAAAATGCACTGCATCTGGCACTTCATCTGGACTGCATATTTGAGAAAATATCAACTGAGTTCCTGCCACTTCATCAACCTCATTTGCCACTGTGGTTTTGCTTGCCCTAGGATGCTCAAATTGGATGTTGTTCATTTGAGTGAGCACACCATTATCATCTGGTTCTGCAGTAATGACCATGTCAGGTTCTTCAGCTTCATCATCATCCATATCAACATCAACAATCTCATTCTCATAATCACTAGCACTGCTGCTACTCTCACTGTCCTGCTCCCCATGGTATTCCACATAAATATCAGCTACATCTCCAACACAAATGTAGTCTAACATGCTAGCACAACCACTGTCATCAAACAAAAACCTCAAACCATCAGCTAGTTCTTTCCCAGGAACATGAAAATACAACTTCATCGATTCCTTGAACTCCAGATGGTCTTTCAAATGCCCTTGAACTTCAAACAATGACAACTTGTCCCTCTCAATCAATGAAAGTGCTTCATCTCCCCCCCACATAATCCAAAACATGACCAATGTGGATGAACTGGCCCCCAAAATGAAATCTGACATTCAAAATCTCACTAGGGTCCATGATTGAGCTGCAACAAACAAGAGTATATCACTACATTGTGCTAATCCGAGCAATTGGACTGACAAAAACGAATAGAAAATCGCCAAAAACCCTAACTCTCTAATCGCAGAAAATCCCCAATTTTTCTCCCTGAAACCGTAATAGTAACAGTGCAGTAAGAGCTTCAATTGCAGCCATAGGAGGAGGAGGAGGTTGGAGACCGTACCTTTGACGTCGCTCGTCGTCAAGCCGTCACGATCGCTGCCGCCGGAGCCGATCATCCGCCCGTCGCCATTGCCGCCGCTCGAGCAGGGGAATTTCAGGGGACGCCGCGAGTGGGGATGGACTACCCCTTGCGTGGACGCTCTGGGCCTTATGGGCCGACCCAACTTTTCTCCGCAACGCGGCCAACACCCACCGATCCCAGTTTTGGTCTGCCACCTCATCAATCCCTGTTTGGAAGTGGGCTCAGGGTTCATTTTGGACCGGGATTGGAGAGTTGAGAGTGCTGATTACCGGGATTAGGAGTTGAGGGTTCGATTTAGCTAGGGTCTACGAGTTGAGGGTTTATTTTGGACTTTTTTCGCCGGCGTGCCCAACGACACCGCGACGGGCGGGCTGACACGGTGCGTGGGTAGAGCGTCACGGATGTAGCTGGTGTGCTGGGATGGGGTTGGCTAGGTGAGCGATCGAAGCTGAGGCGTGCAACCTCACCTGACGTCACGCACGAGAGACGAGACGGCGGGGCAGCAGCGGTATCGAGACGAGACGCCGGGGTAGGGTAGGATAGGGTAAGTGGATAGGCTTTCTCCGGCCGGCGATGGACGACTGTAGCTAGCTAGGCTGCGGGATAGGTGACAAGGCTAGGGCAAGGCGTGGATGGGTGAGGAGCACTCGAGTGCATGCAAGACCAGCATGCAGGCAGGACGTCAGCGCCAGACCTAGGGTGAGTGGGGTATGGTCCAGTCGCAGAGAGGGGCGGCGTATGGACTGGGCGCAGGGACGGGCCGCGATAGGCCGGAGCCACATTAAAATCGGCTGGCGGTACCTTGGCTTTGTGGAGCGCGGGGGTCGAGCGCGCCGCGGGGGGTGCGTCTCGTCTCGTGTCATGGTGTGTCTATCCAGTATGAGTCCACAGGCAAGCAGGATGGAGAGAGGTGCGTGTCTCGAGCCCGCCCGGCGTCGTCGCGGGCACCATCACCCGCGGCACGGCAGCAGTCAGCGGTATGGCCGGCCGGGTCGCACGCCACGGGCAGCAGCTAGCGAGGCGAGACAGGTCGGGATGGGATGGGATGGGAGGTTGACGACTGCATGCTGCGTCTAAACCTACGTAGAGTATATACGTATATTATTACTAGCCAGTAGCCACTAGGTGGCGATGGCGTAGGTGGCCATGTGTTGGCATCCTTGTCTTGTTTCGGCTCGGGGATGCATGGCAAGACCAAGACCGAGGTCGTCTCATCCATCCATCCATCCATGTGGGGCTCGGCTCGTCCAACAGTGGAGTGTGTGTGTGTGTTCCGACATCCTCTTGGCCTGCTGGATGGATGGAGTGCTGAGGCTCTTGTGTCGTCGGTTGACTTGTGCGCCTACTCCTACTTCGCCTCTAGCTTCTTCCATGCATGTGCACAACCTTCATGTCAGTATTTTAACTTCCAGTTGTATGCACGGGCTCACAGTCCTACGTAGCAAAGGTCCGTTTGAGAACATGCATTGTGTGTTTTTTCGCAAAAATAAAATAAAATGCATCGTGTGTCATGGCATGACATGGCAAACAAAAATAATAATGGAACCACATGCGTGCATGCATGCATGGTCATTGTTAAACAAGTGTGCTTCACACCCTCCTTCTTGATTAAAATACCGCGGCCCGTCCGTTTGTGGCAATGATGATGGTGGGAGCGACATCAGCGGCGCGGCAATGGTTGAGGTAGTCGGTTCTTTTTTGGCGTGTCAACGGGATTTCCTCGGTTTTGTTCTGTTGCTGTGAAGTCGAAGCTGTGGTGGCGGGCCCAGTGGTATATGATGACTGGTGCAGGTGGACTGTTGGGTGATCTTCCGCGGCGCCAGTCGTGCCTTGTTTTGTCATTCGTTGTTCTCCGTCAGAGTCGGAGCTGCGTTGTCTGGTCGTAGGTGGTGGCTGAGTTTGGCGCGGATCTTCATACAACTTCACTCGGCCTCTACAGTGTGGGTTGAGTCAACGATCGCCTACAACGGAATTGGAGTCGTTTGCTCGGGGTTTAGGGTTGGGGATGACGCCTCTAGGGGAGGAATGACGAGGATGATGCATGTGTGTTGTCTCGACGAGGCACTATTTCGAGTGGTCTATGTGAGATATCTTATGTGTGTCGTTCAGCGGTTGTGATGGTTTTAGCCCGGTTTCCCGTTAATTAACCGACCAACTCTCTTTTGCTTAATTAATAGATGAGGCAAAACTCCTGCCTCCGTTTCGAAAAAAAAAGAGATAGGTCCCATCACCGCTTGAAAGGCCGAAACCAACTTGGCATTAGCAGATTCCTACTCTAGGTTGTTTCATCCGACTGTTCTAGTCAAGTTTATCTGAAATCTAACCGTTGTCGCTTTTGCGGTGAAAGCATCGAAACAGAAGCCCATCTTCTCATTGGTTACCGCTATGAAGTTCCGGTTATGATCACGGATTATAGCACCAACAATCCTTTCTAGTTGATCCTTGTTCTCCCAATGGACCGGATAAGAGGTCAGAACAATCTATTTATTTTTATTGAAGGGGCAACTTATAATCTTCACCTTTAACCTGCATCGAAATATGTAAACTTTTTTAGAGGGGTGTGTGGGTGCCGAAGCGGAATTTCGGTGTTCGCATGCCACAATGTTTTCTTTTTGCTAATATATATGCCACGATGCTTTTCCAAGTAGAGGATGCCTCCTTTTTTTAAAACTTGCACTAAGCAAGTCGTCATCTTTCATTGGAGGGCATCGTTGAGTGTGTAGCCTTTCCATCATCCATGTGTGGAGACAGGGGCATGTACGTACCGAAGAGGCACGCACGCACGAAAGGGTACGCTTGGTTGCAACATGCAAAGCGTTCACTCCGAGCCCCGGGAAGCCCGGGCACGCGTTGCTGGCTTACTCCTTCACGGGGCTTGTCAGGTGCGCTGCGCATCGCGACGGGGCCGGCCGGGCAGCAGACTGGCACGCAGACTGCGCACCAAAGCCTGCGAGCGAGCTCCTGTGCGTTGCGATCGCGCTGCGCCTCGGCCGCCGCCCGGTCCGTCCTTGCATGCATGCATGCACGCACGCCGCCCCGCCCCCGTTCCCTCCCTTGCCGTCGCGTCCACGAGCACGCATGCACGGACACGTCGGCCGGGCTTCCTCCTTCCGGGCCCCGCCAAATGCCGAGCGCCGGCGAGCGCGCTCGCGGCGATCGACGCCCCCACCGCGAGTGGAGCCGGCCGGTGTCTCACCTACGTACATACGTACGGCTACGTTCATCGGCCGCCGCGGTGCGGTGCTGCTTGCATTCGCTGCGTCCGGGCCGAGTCCTCCCGGCCGGACGGACGTACGTACGTCGCGCGGCCTCCAGCTCCGTGTCGTGTAGTGTCAGGCAACCAATCAATCAAGACAACACAAGCAAGAAGCGGACCGAGGATGGGTCCTGCATGATCATGGGAGTTGGGGATGGAGAGAGAGGAAAAGCAGGCCGAGATTCGAGGAAAATGTGTGTAGAGAGAGAGGGAGGGGAGGGCTGACTTCGTTTGCCGATTTGAGACGGGCAAGGGTTCTACCGCTCGAGTAAACAAGCGTACCACCTTACCATCTACTCCCCCCGTTTCCTAAATACTTGTCTTTCTAGGCATTTCAAATGACTATCACATACGGATGTATGTAGACATATTTTAAAGTGTAGATCCACTCATTTTACTCCGTATGTAGTCACTTGTTGAAATGTCTAGAAAGACAAGTATTTAGGAACGGAGGGAGTAGGACTCGTCCCCACTTTTGACTGGATGACCATGTACGTCTGTGGGCGTGTGTGACCCCTCTGTGTAGTGTATGTGTATCACGGGCGCACTTTTTTTGTGTGTGTAGTATCACGGGTGCACATATGGATAAGTGTTTGCTTGCTTATCCATTTTCTACTTTGAGCAAATGAGGAAATTGGAGTTCAAAAACTCTGAAAAAGCAAGATATACTAAATGCCAGAGATTTTGTATTAGATAAAAAAGAAATAAAAGTACGTATCTTGAAAACTAACCAAAGTTATTTTGCTCTTCCATTGAGCCTTCAAAGGTGCCTAATCTGTAGTGCTTACTATAGTTTTAGAAAGTTTACATGATTCTTTTTTGCCTTACATTAACTGGACATCGATTATTATTTTTTATACAAAGAGAAATAAAAGCCGAAGATTAGACAACAATATATTTAAAGTATTTATTTTAAAAACTAACCTACATTGTTTTGTTTTCCCATAAAGCCTTCGAACACGATTAATCTGGAGTACTCACTATGGTTTTGGAAAGTTTATGTTATTCCTTTTGCATTACGCCCGTTCTTCTTTGTTAAAAAAAAATGCACATTGTGAAAAATAATATTTCTTTGTTACAAAATCAGCGAAGAGGGACCCAGGTTTGTATTTTTGTTTTGCTTTACTTTCTTTTACGAAAAAGGCATCACGCCCCTCTAAAATAAACAAAAATACACCAATGTCCCTACGGTCTGATTGTCTTCTTCCTCGAGAACAAGCTGATGGCGCGCCACCCCTGATGCCTCTCCATCGGCAGAGCTAGCTCGTCATTGTAGATTGCGCGCAGTAAGCCATCAAGACCTACATGACCAATGCTTTCGATAAAACAAACGTCGAAGCAATCGCCGCCGGAAGATCCACACATCCAAGATCACAATCTTCAAAATAAGTTCACACGCCTCATGACGACATCGGAGCCCGCACAAACATGACGAAGAGGAGTCTGTATGACCAAATTGTAAAGGGGAGCTGCCGTCACCGCCACGACAACAAACTTACAAATGGCGAGGACATGGACAAAACGTCCCAGATGGCAGACACAACTAAGGTCGAAATGTAGTAGACGATGCATGCGACAAAGGACGAGGCATACGATACAATGTAGGGCACCGACTTTTGCACTGTGAGAGCAAGGACCAGGCCGACGGCTTCCTCGGTGAGAAGACGGAGGTGATAGGTAGAAGGAAGACTAAAAAGAGTAATTGTACCTACGGTACATGAACTTGCACGATGGGTACATAGTCATACAACAACTTAAGAAAGACACAAGTTGATCATGCAACTTGATGTTCGGGAACACTTGGGGCAGATTTCCGTCACTCGCTGTCAGTGGTTTGTGGATTCCGCCTACATGTCATGCCACCGTGGTAGCAAGTCCCACATGTTTGTGGGGAGAGAAGGAGATAGAAAATAAAATTGTGTGCCACACGGATTCGACACGCGCGGGCTAGTCAACCCAACCGAAGAATGTTGTTGCCATACATAGAGATGGATTATTTTCTACTCACTTCATATGGAATTACTCATGAAATGAATGTATCTATAACTAAAATATGTCTAGATACATCCATTTCTCCAACAAGTATTTCCGGACGGAGGTCCTTTCCACAATACATGTGCAAATACACTTGTTAGTGGGCGTAATTTTTTCACATTCGATCAAAAAATGGATCATGTCCCACTATCAGAAAGGTACCATAACGAAAGAAAGAAGATAACATCCAAGGTGCAACAAACCAACAAACTCAAACACTACATAAGTTTTGCTGCGTGTAGATATAAGTCTATCGCGTCGAGTGGTACGCCACAATGTGAGTCGCTAGGTGAGCAGCGTCGTTGATGGAGCGAGGACATGCTCGATAAGATGCTCTGTGCTCCCATGCAAGAGGGTCTTCGTCTCCCCTGCTAGGGAGGTCACCGAGGAGCGGTTGATAACATCATCCTTAAGTAATGAACATAGTTTGTTCCCCTTCTTCAAGAATTTCCTCTTGTATTTTTCGAATAGTTTCTTCTGCATTAGAAGTTTGCTCTCCCAATTATTGTTGCATTAAGTGAACATTAGGAATGAGCTTGCATGTATGACCATGCATCCACTTGTCTCCACACCTCCAACATTCTCCTACTTTCCCGAGTTTCTGAAATATGCCAGTAGTGCTTTATGTTTGTTTGACAGGTATACATTGTTATATATGTGTTGTTGTGTTATTGTTTTTGTTCTAGAAACTTCCGTTGTTCTTCTGATAATAATTGACATAAGGACTGATTTGCTTCTTAGGAATTGCACTAATTGGAGGATAGTTAGGTTCCACTTCCTTGGCTAGACAATAAGCACGAGTGAGTGATTGTGGCCTTAATGGTCTAATCTGTGATTTAATTCCCTCCCTTAAACCATTCACATAACACCTAACAAACCACAATTCTCCCAGCTCAGCATTTTCTTCCAGCACATCTTCCATTAGCCCTTCAAAGGTTTTAGTGTACTCAGGTACTGAACCGTTGAATTGTTTCAAGGAATTGAATTTTTCAGTTAAGTCATAAGAGCCTTGCTCTGAAAATATCCTCGCCATCTCAACTCCAAACTATTTCAAGGAGAGTTGTTTCTTCGATTTCCCATGTCTTCTCAACCATATATCAGCTTCATCGGTGACATACATTTGAGCAAGAGATACTTTGTAATCCTTAGGTGCAACAAACATCTAAAAATATTTATTACATTACCTTATCCAGTCTACTGGATATTCTCCGAGAAATATAGTTTGGGACCTTTAGTTAAGGATTTCATGAACTCTGCTTGCACCTCTTGTACATATGTTCTATAGTAACCTTGCCATAGTTGCATGTCTTTGTCCTGTTGATAAAACTGATTGAATGCATGAGTGTGTACATTGTTTCTTGCAGTAACTGGGTTTCCTGCCACACTATTAGTGTCGTGTCTCACCTGGTTGGGAAACCCAGGAGGCGTTGTTGCTCTGTTAGTTCTAATAGGTGGCAAATTCTGCATTTCTAAGTTCTCCAATTGCTTAGACGTTTCATTCTCTGCTACTAATTGCTTCCTCAACAGATTCACTCTTTCAACTTTTTCATGTGTTTGCTCATGATGCAAGATAGGAGATCTGAGCACTTGAGTCAAACTGGAAGGGTTATCACTTTGAGGCATGTTCTACATTTGTTTCACCAATGTGTGAAGAACAGAACTGGTAGCTGAAAGTTGCTTACTGAAGTCCAAAAGTACTTTCTCTACATACCCAACTTGTAATGAAATTCCCCTTGCTTGAAACTTATCGACTGTGCTTCCTCTTGTAATTTAGACACCTGAGTTTGCATTTGGGCACTATCTTTTTGCAGGACACCAAAATCATCGCGCAAGGATAGAACCTCTTGAAGATCCGCCTCATCGATTGCTTTTGCGCGTCCCATCTCCTTGATATGAGGTGTAGATTGGGAATTTTACCACTAGGAATCACCTAGAAAACGTCCCTAAACCTCTGATCCTGCCGCCACCGAGATCCACGCATCCCTGGCACACGGATCAACGCCTGAACGTGGGATTTTACTACTCGAGCAAAGTACTGGAACAACCACCTCTGCTCTACTGGTCCATGCCCGAACTCTCACCGACTCCAGCGCCTCCACACCGCCACCATGAACCTCAACCCCTCCGTCAACGCCGCCCGATACATCACCGCCGCCGCCGCTCACGAAGAAGGGTGGGAAAAGGGGTGGGAATCACCGATTCGACAAAAAAATTCTCACCAAGAAACGCCTCCGCCAAGGATTGATTGTAGGAGATATGCCCTAGAGGCAGTAACATCAGTTATTTAGTATCTCCGAGTTTGTAATGAATGTTTAGCTTCCATGCTATAACTGCAATGATTCTCGAGTCTGCAATATCCACGAGGCTCGGAGGGAAACTCATGTGCACGTGTGGCACCTAAACGGTAAAATGTGTTCCTAGTCTTGCCTCTAAGACTGGCTCAAGTATTGCATGATGATCTTGTTTTCCTGATCATGGGCATGTCGATGCTGGCAATTTTGAGGGAACGATGTTAGTAGAACACTTGTGTTGAATCGACCCAAATTAATGTTATGCTATGAGATATTTTTGTCGCAAGTTAATAACACAGAGATGGTTAACGTTTGCATGATTCCTTAGACCATGAGAGTATCGAGTTTCTTCATGCTTGCTTCATGAACTTTGGGGTTTGTTAAATGTCATCCGTAAATGGGTGGCTATTACGGCGGCTTACGGGTTCATGGAAAAGTATGTCAAGTAACTTAATAGCTCAAGATTGGGATTTGCTCCTCCGACGATGCAGAGATATCTCTGGGCCCTCTCGGTGTTACGGTATCCATCATCTTCTGGGCAAACACTTTGTGATTTGATCATCGGGATGCCAGAACACGGTAACGAGAAAAGAGAACAATACCGGTAACTGTTGGGGAACGCAGTAATTTCAAAAAAATTCCTACGGACATGCAAGATCATGGTGATGCATAGCAATGAGCGGGCAGAGTGTTGTCCATGTACCCTCGTAGACCGTTAGTGGAAGCGTTATGACAACGCGGTTGATGTAGTCGTACATCTTCACGATCCGACCGATCCTAGCACCGAACGTATGGCACCTCCGTGTTCAGCACAAGTTCAGCTCGATGACATCCCTCGTACTCCTGATCCAGTTGAGGCCGAGGGAGAGTTTCGTTAGCACGAAGGCGTGATGACGGTGATGATGAAGTTACCGACGCAGGGCTTCGCCTCAGCACTACGACGATATGATCGAGGTGTGTAACTGTGGAGGGGGGCACCGCACATGGCTAAGGGAATCAACTTGTGTGTCCATGGGGTGCCCCTTGCCTCAGTATATAAAGGAGGGAGGGAGGAGGAGGCCGGCCACCCCTAGGGTGCGTCCAAGGGAGTCCTACTCCCACCGGGAGTAGGATTCCTTCACTTTCCTTAGTTTGGACTAGGAGAGGAAGGAAGGAGAAGGAAAGGGGAGGGAGAGGAAAAGGAAAGGGGTGGCAGCCCCTTTCCCCTAGTCCAATTCGGACCAGAGGGGGAGGGGGCGCAGCCAGCCCTTGTGGCCTTTTCTCTCTTCCCACTAAAGCCCATCAAGGCCCATTGCTTCCCCGTAACTACCCGGTACTCCGAAAAATACCCGAATCACTCGGAACCTTTCCGATGTCCGAATATAGTCATCCAATATATTGATCTTTACGTCTCGACCATTTCGAGACTCCTCGTCATGTCCCCGATCTCATCCGGGACTCCGAACTACCTTCGATACATCAAAACACATAAACTCATAATACCGATCGTCACCAAACGTTAAGCGTGCGGACCCTACGGGTTCGAGAACTATGTAGACATGACCTGAGACAATCTCCGGTCAATAACCAGTAGCGGAACCTGGATGCTCATATTACATATTCTACGAAGATCTTTATCAGTTAAACCGCATAACAACATACGTTGTTCCCTTTGTCATCGGTATGTTACTTGCCCGAGATTCGATCGTCGGTATCCTCATACCTAGTTCAATCTCGTTACCGGCAAGTCTCTTTACTCGTTCCGTAATACTTCATCCCGCAACTAACTCATTAGTCACATTGCTTGCAAGGCTTGGAGTGATGAGTATTACCGAGAGGGCCCAGAGATACCTCTCCGAAACACGGAGTGACAAATCTTAATCTCGGTATATGCCAACCCAACAAACACCTTCGGAAACACCTGTAGTGCATATTTATAATCACCCAGTTACGTTGTGACGTTTGATTACACCCAAAGTGTTCCTCCGGATATCCGGGAGTTGCACAATCTCATAGTCTGAGGAACATGTATAAGTCATGAAGAAAGCAGTAGCAATAAATAACAACGATCATAATGTTAAGCTAACAATTGGGTCTAGTCCATCACATCATTCTCCTAATGATGTGACCCTGTTCATCAAATGACAACACATGTCCATGGCTAGGAAACATAGCCATCTTTGATAAACGAGCTAGTCAAGTAGAGGCATACTAGGGACACTCTGTTTGTCTATGTATTCACACATGTATTATGTTTCCGGTTAGTACAGTTATAGCATGAATAATAAACATTTATCATGAATTAAGGAAATAAATAATAACTTTATTATTGCCTCTAGGGCATATTTCCTTCAGTCTCCCACTTGCACTAGAGTCAATAATCTAGATCACATCGCCATGTGATTTAACACGAATAGTTCACATCACCATGTGATTAACACCTATAGTTCACATCGCCATGTGACCAACACCCAAAGGCTTTACTAGATTCAATAATCTAGTTCACATCGTTATGTGATTAACTCCCAAAGAGTACTAAGGTGTGATCATGTTTTGCTTGTGAGAGAAGTTTAGTCAACGGGTCTGACACATTCAGATCCGTAAGGAATTTGCTAATTTCTATGTCTATAATGCTCTGCACGGAGCTACTCTAGCTAATTGCTCCCACTTTCAATATGCATCTAGATTGGGACTTAGAGTCATCTAGATCAATGTCAAAGCTTGCATCGATGTAACTCTTTACGACGAACTCTTTGTCACCTCCATAACCGAGAAATGTTTCCTTAGTCCTCTAAGGATAATTTTGACCGCTGTCCAGTGATCTACTCCTAGATCACTATTGTACCCTTTTACCAAACTCATGGCAAGGTACACAATAGGTCTGGTATACAGCATAGCATACTTTATAGAACCTATGGCTGAGGCATAGGGAATGACTTTTATTCTCTTTCTATCTTCTGCCGTGGTCGGGTTTTGAGTCTTACTCAACTTCATACCTTATAATTCAGGCAAGAATTCCTTCTTTGACTGATCCATTTTGAACTCCTTCAAAATCTTATCAAGGTATGTACTCATTGAAAGTCTCACCAAGCGTCTTGATCTATCTTTATAGATCTTGATGCCCAATATGTAAGCAGCTTGACCGAGGTCTTTGAAAAACTTCTTTCAAACACTCATTTATGCTTTCCAGAAAATTCTACATCATTTCCGATCAACAATATGTCATTCACATATACTTATCAGAAAGGCTGTAGTGCTCCCACTCACTTTCTTGTAAATACAGGCTTCTCCGAAAGTCTGTAAAATACCATATGCTTTGATCAACTCATCAAAGTGTAAATTCCAACTCCGAGATGCTTGCACCAGTCCATAGATGGATCGCTGGAGCTTGCACACTTTGTTAGCACCTTTAAGATCGACAAAACCTTTTTGGTTGCATCACATACAACTCTTCTTTTCAGAAATCCATTAAGGACTGCAGTTTTGACATCCATTTGCTAGATTTCAAAAATGCGGCAATTGCTAACATGATTCGGACAGACTTAAGCATCGATACGAGTGAGAAAATCTCATCGTAGTCAACACTTTGAACTTTGTCGAAAATCTTTTTGTGACAATTCGAGCTTTGTGGATAGTAACACTACTATCAGCGTCCGTCTTCCTCTTGAAGATCCATTTATTCTCAATGGCTTGCCGATCATTGGGCAAGTCCACCAAAGTCCACACTTTGTTCTCATACATGGATCCTATCTCAGATATTTCATGGCCTTAAGCCATTTTGCAGAATCTGGGCCCATCATCGCTTCCTCATAATTCGTAGGTTCGTCATGGTCTAGTAACATGATTTCCAGAACAGGATTACCGTACCACACTAGTGCGGTTTGTGCTCTGGTTGACCTACGAGGTTCAGTAGTAACTTGATCTGAGGTTTCATGATCATCATCATTAACTTCCTCACTAATTGGTGTAGGCATCACTGGAACTGATTTCTGTGATGAACTAATTTCCAATTTGGGAGAAGGTACAATTACCTTATCAAGTTCTACGTTCTTCTCACTCACTTCTTTCGAGAGAAACTCCTTCTCTAGAAAGGATCCAATTTAGCAATCAAAAATCTTGCCTTCGGATCTGTGATAGAAGGTGTACCCAATAATTTCTTTTGGGTATCCTATGAAGACTTGCTTCTCCGATTTGGGTTCGAGCTTATCATGTTGAAACTTTTTCACATAAGCATCGCAGTCCCAAACTTTAAGAAACGACAGCTGAGGTTTCTTGCTAAACCACAGTTTATATGGTGTCATCTCAACGGATTTAGATGGTGCCCCCTTTTTAAATGTGAATGCAGCTGTCTCTAATGCATAACTCCAAAACGATAGTGGTAATTGATAAGAAACATCATAGATCGTACTATATCTAATAAAGTACAGTTACGACGTTCGGACACCATTACATTGTGGTGTTCCAGGTGGCGTGAGTAGTGAAAGTTCAGTTCCCAGCAAATTATGTTTGACAGTGATGGAAATGTCCGTATCGATGCTGCCCCAGAAGAATATAGTCGGCCTTCTGCCTTGTTGGACTACAATGCTGTTTCTGGAATCTTTGACCGGGCCTTAGGAGACGCAGCTGACAAATATCCAATGGATTTTTATCATCTGATTGACTTCTTGTCAGCTGAAGGTCCAAATGTTGACTGTCAAAGTAAGGCAGTGATTGCTTTTGTCACAAATCACGTTTCTCTCTTGACATATTCTGAAAGGATCAATCACAGTGCATTTCTGGACCTTTTGATTAAAAGGCTTGGTGAAGATGATCTAATCGCCTTGAAAAAAATTCTCGTGCAATTTGATTGGGAGCTCAGGTTGAGGCAGATTCCAGCAATGAATCAAACGTACACTTATATTTGGTGGGAAGATGATTTTGGGAACATATGGTACCCGTACAAGAATAATGGAGTCAGTTTGCTCGCGTTTTCTCACAATTTCTTCAAACACCGCTTAGTAAGATATTTTTTCAAATATTCTCTCTTGTATATAAGTTTGACAAGCTATTTTTGTATGACAAGCTGATAAAACTTATTTTGATGCAGGGGTTCCCATTAGATAAGCTTGAAGCAGCGTTCTCATTGGTGGTGGCTGACGAATATTTTCTAGCTACTATGCTGTTTAAAATTTTAGTTAGATTCAAAAGCAAATGCCAGCAGCCATGCCCTGCATCGATTGAGACTTTTGTTGATGAAGTGATTCAAATGTGAGCTATGCACTTGCTAGTTGGTACTCATACATAATATGTCAACTTAGCTGATATGTTTTTTGCTTGGTGATCACACGGTTGATTGTGAGATGGTCCAAAATAACTGATTTCAAGCGCAATGCCTGCGGGTGACTGACTGTTTAGCTAGATGGGCCTGCTACGCTTTTTGTGAGAGTTGAATTCATGTCTAATACTAGTGGCAAGTGGTAATTGTTGTAACCCTTTTTGTGAGGGTTCAACATTACAAACAATATATTTTCAAGCTTCCGAGTTGGTTTGGCTGAGATCTGCTCCAACCCCCACCCACCCACCCACCCAAATGCACTGCTACTCTTTGGTGTTTGTTCTTGTGCTGGACACTCGGGTGGCGGCTTGTTGTGTGTGTTTGTTCATTCCTTGGTTTTGTTGCACCTTTGGTTGAGTCATCGTGTACGTACACAATTCCAGGCTCTTTCAGCTTGAAAATATATTGTTTCAACGAGATTGTCATCCAACTGGACCTTTTCACTTTTTTCAGCTTGAATTTTTTTGTTTCATTAATTCAGAATAGGCACACTCAAAACAAGCGATTGTACGCCTTGTGGTGCAACCAGTCTTTGAAGGCATCAATCTTTGACCACTAGTCCAGAGGGTCAAACAAATCCAGCCATGCCACCGAACAAATGTATATTACGTGTGTGCAAACCAAATTTCATGTGGTAAACACATTCAACTTTAGACATTTGTTTTCAAATTATTTTTAAACTTTATGAACATGGGTTTTTTCATTTTTTTTCAAACACCACAAGTTCACGCTACAGAACAAGAGCCAATGCCTCATGTCTAATAGTTAAAAAATTGTTTCCTTTTAAAATCCACAATTTATCTTGTTTTTGGTCTGTCAATGCCAGTCAAATCATGGGCAAGCAAACAGCCGAGGGAGGCATCATAGTAGTAGAATTCATGTAAGAAAATGACAATGATGCAAGTTACAATCCAGAAGAAGCCGCTCACTAGACATAGAGCCATGACTCATACTCCCTCCGTTCCAAAATATAAGTCTTTCTAGAGATTTCAATAGATGACTACATACAGAGCAAAATGAATGAATCAACACTCTAAAATATGTCTACATACATCCGTATGTTGTAGTCCATTTGAAATGTCTAAAAAGACTTATATTTCGGAACGGAGGGAGTACATAATGCATTCTACCCAAAAACCAGTTTAATAAATAAAAACAGTTGATAATGACCACATTAAATGCCTCCAGTGGACCCACACAACATCAAGTGATAATGATGCGGTCCAAATTTCCACTTGATGTGTTGCAACATCTCAGGCCTTCGTCTTCTTTCCACTTGCACCAAACTCGCTTGCTTCTATCTCTCTCTGGCAAAACGAAACATAATACCTTTAGTGTGACCATATGACAGGTTATAATTACCTAAAAACAATTTTAAAAATGAAAAAACTGCAAGCTAGAGTAAACATGCGTCGATATTAATTATTTGGGAAACACCCAACACAATGTCTAAAGGTCAGTCTAGGATGCTCTGAATTAAAATTGTTGAAACAGCCATCTGTGTCAAGGGTACATTTATTTACTTTTGACATCTTTCATTCAGACACTGTCAGTGCTCAGCTCTACTTTGAAATTATGCTTCATCTGCTATGTGCATCTTTGAATGGACTTGGCTCATACCAATTCCAAGTTCAGAAACGAACTACACATACGCTGCTATATTCACTGAATGCCTTAAAGTGTAGGGGTGAAGCTAATGACAACACTATGGTTTGCAAGAAGTTCGGTACTGATATGACAAGAAAAAAGATAAGAAAAAACAGCCTTAAAACATGCAAAAGAGTGTCATCATGATGTGCAAGAAGTTTGGTACTGACATGACAAGGGGGCAGAGTAATTTGATAGTAAAAATTGATTCCAGAATCATGATTGCCGATAAGCATCAATATCAGACATCTACTGTTGAACAAGGGGAGGTGACCAAATATCTTGATTTCTATTCAAAAGTATGAAGCAAACTGGATGCAATAAACAAGCATTGGAATTTTAATCATTTTATAAAATATTAGCAAAATTACAGTAGCACGCCTGCAAATGAAAGCATGTTCAGGTAGTGACAATTGATTACAGAATCATGATTGCGGATGAGCATCTACATCAGACATCTACTGTTCAACATGAGGAGGTGGCCAAATATCTTGATTTCTATTAGCAAGTATGAAGCAAACTGGACGCGATAAGCAAGCATTGGAATTTTAATCATTTTATAAAACCTAAGCAAAATTATAGTAGCACGCCTGCAAATGAAAGCATGTTCAGTGATAGTGAACATACATAGATAAAATGACAGTAGTATGCAAATGAAACCATGCTTGGTGGTGGTAGTAGTACCGGGTGATCCTGTCGTCGGTGCGCACTGAACTCACTTGCAAAGAGCTGGGAATAAATATGTGTCGTCTTCTGTTGATAGACCTGGACATCGTTGTTATTCCCCATGTCGACACGAAGCAAATACTGGGCCTTGTGCACTAGTCGACGGTCCTTCCCCACCACACGGGTATCGTTTACGACTAGGTAGACGACGCCGTCTTGATGGATGCTCAGGACAGGGAACGACGGAGCAAGCTGTCCCAAACCAGCAGACTGGTAGTTGGCGTTTGCCCAGATGTCTCGGACGCTGCACTGGTAGCTTATGCTCCACCCTGAGTGGTCAGGGTAGAGAGTCCAGACGGTCAGTCCATATTCTTGGCCGGGCTTGCGTTCAACAAATAGATTGAAGGCAAGGAACTTGATGGAGCCACGAAGAGATATTTACCCAAAACCATCACACTTGGGGCTAGGGTAACAGGTCAGTACCACATTTGAGCCATGTCACAAGAAACCACCAACTCTGGGACTAATTGGTAACGCGGAGCACTGACGGGCCGTTTTAGCCGCGGAAACAGCGAATCCGACAGGTCGGGCCCACCTGTCGGGTCGACGTGGCGCGGGCTGACGGACGACGTTAGACGGGGGTTGACGGCCGTTTCCGCGCACGTGTAATAGGCGCCGCGCGGGTCGCTGGTCCGACCAGACCGCACCAGAGCACCCATCCACATACGACCACTCTGTCTCGACCTCGACGACCGCCGCCGCCGCTGCCGCCACCGTCGTCTCGCCGCTGTCCGCCGGTCCGCCATGGTTTCCTGGAGCGAGGGGTCAAGCTATTCTTCTTCGGACGACGAGTCAGTGACTAGCCAGGTACGTTCATTTGGGGATTCCAGCATTTAGTGTTAGGGTTAGGGTTCTTGAGTTGGGGATTTCTTACCAACTCGCTGATTTGTTCAATCTCTTTGGTTTTAAGCTTCCTAGGACCATCCCATGCTATGAATGGAGTGGCATTGCTCATGAGCTCTCCTCTCGCTGTCTGCATCGCGAGCCTTGCCTCAGGCTAGTAGCATTTGACTCTACGGACACTGGCCGACGCTTTCTTGCTTGTGCTGAGGAGAAGGTATGTTGGTTAGTACTGTCTTTAGTTAATCTTTGTTAGTTTTTGCTCCATTCAAATGCCAGAAGGAAATTTTGCTCTGCTTATTAGTGTGAAGAATTGTCACTTGCCACTATTTGGATATAATTATGCTCTGACAGTGTAATTTGTTCCAAATAATTTAGTAGTGTACAACATTGTTAGTGCCAGTAGGAAATTATGGTATATTAAATAATTTGGTGGAAATTGTTAGTGACAGTAGTAATTTGCTCCAAAAAAATTCTTATTGACAACACATATTAATTTCATAGGCTTTCTTAATTGTTTGTGGATTTCAATGAACACAATTTCTTGTGTAGTATGATTGACAATATTTTTCTGAATTATAGGCTGAACTAAAGTGCAACTATCTGGAGTGGGTAGACCCTGAGTGGTCACTGCCTTTGCAGTTCTGCCTAACTGAATTGTGGAGCATGTATGACAAAGAAAACAAGGACAGGCTGAGAGACAATGTTCAGCTTGCTGAACACAATTACAAAGTAGTTGGAGAAAAGAGAAAGATGGAAGAAGAGCTGAGATTTTTCAAACTTGATTTTGCAAAAATGGTGGCTGACAAGGAGGATGCTATTACTGAGCTGGGCAATACTAGGTTGGCTCTCAATGATCTGAAAGAGGAGATGGAGAAGAAGAAGCTGGCAGAGCATGGTTGCACAAACCTACATCAGTTACTCAGGGCAAAGGCAGAGAAGGAGAGGGACAAGCTTGTGGCAGAGAGAGACCAAGTGCTGACTGAGAGAGACCAACTAAAGGAAGAGAAGAAGAAGCTGGAGTACATCATCTCTGATTTGCTGAAACAGAAGCATGGCTACAAGGACAAGATCAAGAAGTTGAAGGAGATCTGTGACGAATTTTAATTATGTAATGTGGTATTGTACTGGTGTAGCTGTGCTCTGTTGCACTGAATACTCAGACCTAACTACAAGTTTGTAATGTGGTATTGTACTGGTATTGTAATGGTTAAATTTGTACTGAATTATGCAGTTTATATGCAAGTCTAGAATTTGAACTTATGGCATGAATTTGAACTTAATTTGCAGTACTATCTCTTGTATTATATTGAGTACTCTATTATATTTACCTCACTCCAGGTGAAACTGGTGTGATAGTCAAATTTTTGTGCACAGAAAAATTTAAAATACTAGTAACTTATGGCATGAGTATACCAGGAACTTATGGCATTATTATTATGCACAGAATGTGATGATCAGGGAGTGCAATCAACATAGCAGGACAAAGTAAATATAGCAGTGCAAGCACAGAATTATAGATAAAGTGCCACACATAGGTTCAACATAGGTTCAACATAGCATTACACGGCAGTAGTTCTTAGTGCCACACATAGGTTCAACATAGCATTACATAAGTTCAAATTTAGTCTTGGCATAGATAAAGTGCTCTAGTGCCTGATGGAGCACAAATGCACTTGGATACATAGTCAAAACAAGAACTCTCAGTAGTTCCCACTGGCATAGAAGTACCCCTCCATCCTTTTGCTCATGTATCTTGTCCTTTTGGACCTATTTCCTGTTGGCTGGCTAGTTGAAGCTTCTGCAGTAGTTCTTGGAGGATTGAAGCTTCTTGCACCTGTTTTTGCACCTCTCCTTGCAGCAGCAGTACCAGCACCAGAAGGAGAAGAATTTGCAGCTCTAGCAGATGAACCAGCAGCTCTAGTGCCTGTAGCAGCAGCTCTAGCAGATGTAGCAGCAGCTCTACCAGATTTGCCCCTTGAAGCAGCAGCAGAAGAACCCCTTGAAGCAGATGCATAGCTTGCACCCCTAGGAGTTGTTGTACCAGATGTTGAGCTTCCACCTTGCTGCCATGCAGGGGCTGTCCTGTTTTCCTGCAATTATTTTTGTTGGATAAAAATCAGTGATACTTAATGAATGATGAGACAGAGAAGGAAGTCAAAAAGAACGTACCATGTGTTTGTTCTTCCTGATTTGCAGATCTGGCCTCAATGGCTTTGCACGGCTTGTGTATTTGTGGCCCTGCAACTTGCAGTTACTACAAGTTATTGTAGCCATCCTTGATGTCTCCTTTGCTTGAGGAGGCTCAAACCTGCCTTTCTTCCTTTTTTCTTCTGCTGGTCCCTTCTTGTCTTCTTTGAACTGAGGTGGGTCAATGTCAGGAGTTGCAGTTTTCACCCAACAATCAGGACCAGGAACTGGGTAAATTATAGGCTTGTATGACTCCAAGTACATAGCCTTTTTGAAGAACACATTTACATGGTCCTCTGGTAGTTGTTTGGACCTGTAGATGGCAGAACAACCATGGTTGCAAGGAATTCCAGAGATGTCCCACTTCTTACAACCACATGTTTTCAGGTTAGTGTCAACAGAGTAGGTCTTGTCCCCACTACTCACTTGGAAAAGACCTGGTCCAGCTATCAATGATTTGCAGTCCCTTGCAAATCTCTTGTTCATCTCTAACTTCTCAACATAAGTTGGTGCAATTTCCCATCTTGCAACTAGTCCACCCTCTCTCTTTTGCTGATACCTTACCAGAAGTTTGTCCTTGATCTCATTGATCATGGTGACAATTGGCTTGTTCCTTACATCAAGTATGTACTTATTAAAAACTTCACTTAAGTTATTGACCACCAGATCAGTTTTGCAGTTAGTATCCATTGCATGTCTTGACCAAGCTTTTGCAGGAATCCTTGACATCCACTCCCAAGCTTCCTTGCACTCAGCCTTCATGCTCTCCATTGCCAACTGAAAGTCATGTTCAGTGTAAGCATATGCAGCTGCATCCATGCATTTCTTCAAGTCTTCTCCTCTGAATCCTGCTCTCTGAAAGTTGGCATAAATGTGCCTCAAGCAGTACCTATGAGGGCAGCTTGGAAAGACTGCTGTGACTGCATTCAACAGACCCTGCAAAGGAATTTCAATTAACTTAGTGCAACACAAAATAATGAACTAAATTAACTTAATGCACAACAAAATAATGAACTAAATTAACTAAATGCACAACAAAATAATGACTAGGGTAGTTGGGTTCAAAGATAGGTTGCTTGGGCTAGGTTGGCCCTTTTGTGTCACCCTAAGCTATCTTGACATAATTGTCGACAAGACGCGTTACCACTCGACACATGCCAACTAGGGTAGGTGGGTTCAAAGAAAGGTTGCTTGGGCTAGGTTGGCCCTTTTGTGTCACCCTAAGCTATCTTGACATAATTGTCGACAAGACGCGTTACCACTTGACACATGCCAACTAGGGTAGGTGGGTTCAAAGAAAGGTTGCTTGGGCTAGGTTGGCCCTTTTGTGTCACCCTAAGCTATCTTGACATAATTGTCGACAAGACGCGTTACCACTAGACACATGCCAACTAGGGTAGGTGGGTTCAAAGAAAGGTTGCTTGGGCTAGGTTGGCCCTTTTGTGTCACCCTAAGCTATCTTGACATAATTGTCGACAAGACGCGTTACCACTCGACACATGCCAACTAGGGTAGGTGGGGTCAACGAAAGGTTGGTTAGGCTATGTTGGCCCTTTTGGGCCACCCTAGACCCTCTTGACCTAATTGTCGACAAGACACGTTACCCCTCGACACATACCAACTAGGCTAAGTGCTAAACTAATTAATGAACTAATCACACTAAATGCAGAACTAATGAATGAACTAATTAAACTGACCCCCCCAACAAATTATTGAACTAATTATACTAAGTGCTGAACTAATTAGACTAAATGCAGAACATATTAATGAAGTAATTAATCTGAATGCAAAACAAAATAATGAACTAATTATACTAAGTGCTGAACTAATTACACTACATGCAGAACAAATTAGTGAAGTAATTAAACTGAATGCAGAACAAATAAATGAAGAGGATATACTACTAATTTAGGGACATGTGAAGATGTAGATGAACTCACCTTCTGTCTATCAGACATGAATGTGTACTTCCCAAATTTTCCCTCTTCAGTCCCTCCTAGGGCATACTTCAGTTGAGTCAAAAACCAAGACCAGTTTGGTGTGTCTTCAACTCCAACCACTCCAAATGCTATGGGGTACATATTGTTGTTTGCATCCCTTCCAGTAGCAGCTAGTATTTGTGCCCCACTAGTCAACTTAATGAAACAACCATCTAGGCCTATGAATGGCCTGCATCCATTCAGAAATCCCTCAACACATGCATTCAAACAGAAAAAAGACCATGAAACCTTGGTCCTGCAGTAGGATTTTCTCTTGTTTTTCCACTCACAGTAGCAACAATGCATCTTGATCCAGGATTTGTAGCTTTCACAGTCTCCAAATAATCTCTCAGCCTCTTGTATTGCCTCTTGTGATCTCCAAGCACAATCTCCTTTGCTTTCCTCTTTGCTCTCCATGCCATCATCTTGGGCACCTCAACACCAAACTGCCTCTTTACCTTGTCAACTATAGCAGGTACAGTAGTGTTGGGGTCTGATCTGATAGTTTCAAGCATTTTGTTGCCAAGCCACTTTGAGCTGATCCTTGTCTTCTCAGATTGGGTGGGACATGTGTGCTCCAATAACATCTTCTTAATGCAGAAAGTGGGCTCATTACTGATCTTTGCTGCAACCATGTGGAACTGACAACCCTCTCCATCACAGCACACTATCACCCTGTCACTGCAGTTTCTGTGATATTTGTATCTTCTAAGTTGTTTCACATGCAAATTTACAAGAGCCTCTCTAAATTGGTACACATCTCTGAAACAGAGCCTGAGCTGGAATTGCTGCTCTGGATGCAGCCTGTTCTCATCGTACCAGACCCTGGGTGGTCTTTTCTTAGCTCTGCTCTTTCTTCCAGAGGGGATTATGAAGGACATTGGTTCATTGCCATCATCATCAGCTTCAAAGCCTGTATCATCCTCTTCTGAAGATGGATACCAGTCCTCAGTCATGCTTCTGTTAGCACTAGAGTGGGACCTACTAGTAGGCCCCCTCTTTATCTTCTTCTCAACAGGCTCAGGAACAGGTATCTCTTGACACTCATCATCCTCTTCCTCCATTTCTATGTCATACAAATCTTCATGGTCTGTGTCCCCTTCACAGTGTGTACTGCTCATGTATTGAGCTCTCTTCCTCTTAATGTCAGCAATTGTGTCTTTCAGATCACTGTCCACTTTCCTCCTCTGTTCTTCTTCTCTAGCTACAATATCTTCTTCTTCATAGTCCATGGAATCTGAATCTGAATCTGCATCTGGGAGGTCTTCATGAGCTACAAAGTCTTCATCAAATACTGAGTCATCATCTTCATCAGATGTGTCCTCATTTCCTGCATGCTCCTCCTCATCTGTATCAAACTAGAAATCAGCATAATTTACACTAACTTGAGTGTTAACCTGCTGCAATGCATTATTTTCCTCATCTGCATCTAGCATCTCTGGCTCAATTGGGTGATCTTGTGTCCCAAGCAGTAACTGGCATGGTGGAGGAACTGATTTTATTGGCATATAGTTCACACTTTCTTGTGTACCAACATAATCATGTGTTGTTTTGTGCACAACACCTGAATCATTAACAGCAAATACAACTGGTGGGTCCACTGTTAAATCTTCAATTGTTTCATCTGGGTCCACTTCTTCTTCTTCTGCACTTTTGTAAACTGGTGCTTGCTTTATATCTAATTTCCCCTCTTTAACATACAAACACAGTGTCTGACTGCTTTTAAAATGCTTTATCATCTCATCCACTTCAGTGTTGTTTCTGATGAAAGTAATCCCTTGCAGCCCTGTGCCATCCTTCCTCAAGTAGCAAATACTGTCATCACTTCCATATCCATTTCTGACCATCACATTAAGCAAACTGCCATAAGTGATGTCTCTCTCATACATCTTCACAAGGGCATATTTTTTGGCAGCATCTTTAGAAGGAAACTGAAAATATAATGACCATGGCTCCTCAGGCCTACAGAACACAAAACATATTAAAACATATTAATGACCATGACCTTTGCAGTAACATTTTCAGGCCTACAGAACACAAATCAAATTCAGGACCATGACATTTTGAGTGGCACGATAAAAACTATGACATATTCACATATAAAACAAAGTAACAGCAATAAGATCTATGCCACAAGAACCAACAAATGCAGAATAAACTATGATACATTTAGTAATTCAGAAAAAAAACAAAGAAAAAACTTCATTTTCATCTAGGCATAGGAGCTTCCTCCCCGAACGAAGCAGTATTGCTACAAGTATATGCTAACTAAGCGAGTACTCTAACTAAGCAGTATTGCTAGAACCCTAACCCTAGGTTTTTTGCACTCAGATTTACCTGGGTGGAGATGGATGCCCGGGGGGTACTTCCTCCCCCAACGAATAAGCCGCCGCCGACGCCTTCTCTGCGTCCGCAGTAGCCTTCTCTGCCTCTTCCGCATACTGCGACGGCGGCGGCAGGACAAATTTTCCCCAATCAGCCGTCGAGTGCGAATCGCCATCGGGGTTGGGGCCCAACTTGCCAACGGGGTCGCATTGCGGGCGGCGGCCACCGGAAGAACGACCACCGCCGTCGGAGCCGTCGGGACCTTCTCCGCCATCGCCGCCGCCAGAGCTAGTCGCCATGAGCAGAGCGGGAGGAACGCGTGGGAGGGAAACTGAATCGGGGATTGGAGGACGAAACGGCGGTGCGGCGCCTATTACACGTGCGCGGAAACGGCCGTCAACCCCCGTCTAACGTCGTCCGTCAGCCCGCGCCACGTCGACCCGACAGGTGGGCCCGACCTGTCGGATTCGCTGTTTCCGCGGCTAAAACGGCCCGTCAGTGCTCCGCGTTACCAATTAGTCCCAGAGTTGGTGGTTTCTTGTGACATGGCTCAAATGTGGTACTGACCTGTTACCCTAGCCCCAAGTGTGGTGGTTTTGGGTAAATATCTCAGCCACGAACACAGGCCACGGAACGGAACTCCTCAGCGCAGAGGCCGCCTGGATAGTCGGACGCATCATAGTTTGGACGTCCTTGGGGCAACTCAATGAAGCTGAACTTGCAGCCTTGGTGCAGATCACAGAGCACCATGCCTTGGTGGAGATCTACCCAGCAGAAGGTAGAGCCCCGATAAGAGAAGCACGAGTGAATGGAGAAATCCATGGCGATGTTGGGTGGAAGGGGCAGGCAGCCGGGCTTCAAGACCCATTCTTTGGCAGACGACTCCCACAGCCAGACGGCGGCTCGAGAGAACCCTGGCATGACCCAGACGAGCTCGGCAAGAAGGTAGCCACCCCCGGTCACGGTGGCGTCGCACATGACGACGGCCGACTGGTGCCCCATGGCCATATACTCGTCGTCAGAGGGGATAGGGGGGATGACGGAGAGGGAGCCATCCCTGGCGTCGTAGATGAGATAGGCTCCCATCTCCGCAATCGTATCGGCGCCAGGGCGACCAGGTTCTTGTCCGCGCTGGAGATGCGGCCCGAGCCCAGGCCTAGGAGCGGGGCGGAATTCGGCGGCGGTAGTATGCGGAGGGAGGAGAGTTGCGGCGGAGAGGCGACGACTGCGCGGGCCTTGAGGGCGCGCAGGTACTCGATGACTGCATCACTCTTCACTTTGTTGCTTGCTCCCCACGGGCAGGGGGAGGGGATTGACACTGCGGCGGATACCGCCTCCGCCTCGTCGTGGGAGAAATCAACATGGCGCTTGAGCAGAACCATCGGGGGGGCCATGGCGGCTAGGGGTTAGGGTTTGCTGGAGGGAGGAGAAGGGATTTGGGGATCGATGGTGGCGGCGCGGCTAGGGTTAGGGTTAGGGTTAGGGTGGAGAAAGCGATTTGATTTGGGGATCGGGCGAGGAAGGAGAAGGGGGATCCAAAATACAGCAGCAGGGAAACCGGCGTCAAGGGAAAGAGGGGACTCGCTTGGACCGTTGGATCGACCCCAGCAAACGGCACGCATGAGGAGGGCTGCGGTTCGGCGCTTCGCTTTTTCACACTCATCACCACGGGGGACTCAAAATATCACTCACATACCAAAAGCTTATATGATGGAAATGCAAGTCACAAAAGAAAGTTATGGAGTATTTCTTTTTACGATAAATCTTCCAGTCTATTCATCTTCAATCATGGTAGTACAACCAACATAAGAAATAATAAAAATTACATCCAAATTCATAGACATCTAGCGACGACTACAAGGACCCAAGTGTTGAGAATCGTTGCATGGAAAACAAAAACAATTATATACCGCGAGAATATGACCGGGGGTGTAAATTATGGAGGGGGCGCCGCACACGGCTAACAGTTGATGTTGTGTGTTCTAGGCGCCACCCTCCCCCCCCCACACACACACACATATATATATATATATATATATATATATATATATATATATATATAGGTGGGAGGGGAGGAGAGGCAGCCAGGGGGCGCCCCAAGTAGGATCCAAATCCTACTTGGGGTTTCCCCAAGTGCCCCCCCCCCCTTTCCTATTTCCACCGGAGAAAAAAGGAAGGGGGACAAAGAGAAGGAAGGAGGGTCGAACCCCATCTTCTCCTTCTCCTATTCAGCCACCTACCATAGGGGAGGGGGGGCGCCACCCCTCCCCTCTCATGGCCCATATGGCTCATATGTCCCCCCCCGGGGGTTCCTGTATCCCTCTCGGTACTCCGATAAATACCCGATATACTCCGGAACACTTCTGGTGTCCGAATACTATCATCCTATATATCAATCTTTACCTCAACCATTTCGAGACTCCTCGTCATGTCCGTGATCTCATCTGGGACTCCGAACAATATTCGATCACCAAATCACATAACTCATATAATACAATATCGTCATCGAACGTTAAGCGTGCAGACCCTACTAGTTCGGGAACTATGTAGAAATGACCGAGACACTTCTCTGGTCAATAACCAATAGCGAAACCTGGATGCTCATATTGGCTCCTACATATTCTACGAAGATCTTTATCGGTCGAACCGTTATGACAACATACACAATTCCCTTTGTCCATCGGTATATTACTTGCCCGAGATTCGATCGTCGGTATCTTCATACCTATTTCAATCTCGTTACCGGCAAATCTCTTTACTCGTTGCGTAATACATCACCTCGTGACCGACTCCTTAGTCGTTTGCTTGCAAGCTTATGATGTGTATTACCGAGAGGGCCCAGAGATACCTCCCCGATACTCGGAGTGACAAATCATAATCTCGATCTATGC
Organism: Triticum aestivum; assembly: GCF_018294505.1. Lineage (NCBI taxonomy): Eukaryota > Viridiplantae > Streptophyta > Magnoliopsida > Poales > Poaceae > Triticum > Triticum aestivum. The sequence goes on along the minus strand of NC_057799.1, from coordinate 9,098,088 downwards.
CAACTCAACAAACACCTTCGGATATACATGTAGAGCATCTTTATAATCACCCAGTTACGTTGTGACGTTTGATAGCACACAAGGCATTCCTCTGGTATCCGGGAGTTGCATAGTCTCATAGTCGAAGGAATATGTATTTGACATGAAGAAAGCAATAGCAATAAAACTGAACGATCATAATGCTAAGCTAACGGATGGGTCTTGTCCATCACATCATTCTCCTAATGATGTGATCCCGTTATCAAATGACAACTCATGTCCATGGTTAGGAAACCTTAACCATCTTTGATCAACGAGCTAGTCAAGTAGAGGCTCACTAGGGACACAATGTTTGTCTATGTATTCACACATGTATTTAGGCTTCCGATTAATACAATTCTAGCATGAATAATAAACATTTATCATGAATAAGGAAATATAAAATAACAACTTTATTATTGCCTCTAGGGCATATTTCCTTCAGTCTCCCACTTGCACTAGAGTCAATAATCTAGATTACATTGTAATGATTCTTACACCCATGGAGTCTTGGTGTTGATCATGTTTTGCTCGTGGAAGAGGCTTAGTCAACGGGTCTGCTACATTCAGATCCGTATGTATCTTGCAAATTTCCATGTCTCCATCCTTGACTTGTTCACGAATGGAGTTGAAGCGTCTCTTGATGTGTTTGGTTCTCTTGTGAAACCTGGATTCCTTCGCCAAGGCAATTGCTCTAGTGTTGTCACAAAAGATTTTCATTGGACCCGATGCACTAGGTATTACACCTAGATCGGATATGAACTCCTTCATCTAGACTCCTTCATTTGCTGCTTCCGAAGTAGCTATGTACTCCGCTTCACACGTATATCTCGCCACGACGCTCTGCTTGGAACTGCACCAATTGATAGCTCCACCATTCAATATAAATACGTATCCGGTTTGTGTTGGGAATCGTAGCATAATTTAAAATTTTCCTACGCTCACCAAGATGCATCTATGGAGTCTACTAGCAACGAGGGGAAAGGAGTGGATCTACATACCCTTGTAGATCGCGAGCGGAAGCGTTCCAATGAACGTGGATGACGGAGTCGTACTCGCCGTGATCCAAATCACCGATGACCGAGTGCCGAACGTACGGCACCTCCGCGTTCAACACACGTACGGTGCAGCGACGTCTCCTCCTTTCTTGATCCAGCAAGGGGGGAGGAGAGGTTGATGGAGATCCAACAGCACGACGGCGTGGTGGTGGATGTAGCGGCTCTCCGGCAGGGCTTTGCCGAGCTTCTGCGCGCGAGAGAGAGGTGTTGCAGGGGAGGAGGGAGGCGCCAAAGGCTGTAGTATGCTGCCCTCCCTCCCCCCCCCTTTATATAGGCCCCCAAGGGGGGTGCGCAGCCCTTGGAGATGGGATCTCCAAGGGGGGGGCGGCGGCCAAGGGGGAAGGGGTTGCCTTGCCCCCCAAGGCAAGGGGAAACTCCCCCCCTAGGGTTCCCAACCCTAGGCGCATGGGGGGGAGGCCCAAAGTGGCGCCCCAGCCCATTAGGGGCTGGTTCCCCTCCACTTTCAGCCCACGGGGCCCTCCGGGACAGGTGGCCCCACCCGGTGGACCCCCGGGACCCTTCCGGTGGTCCCGGTACAATACCGATAACCCCCGAAACTTTCCCGGTGGCCAAAACTGGACTTCCTATATATAATTCTTCACCTCCGGACCATTCCGGAACCTCTCGTGACGTCCGGGATCTCATCCGGGACTCCGAACAACTTTCGGGTTTCCGCATACATATATCTCTACAACCCTAGCGTCACCGGACCTTAAGTGTGTAGACCCTACGGGTTCGGGAGACATGCAGACATGACCGAGACGCCTCTCCGGTCAATAACCAACAGCGGGATCTGGATACCCATGTTGGCTCCCACATGTTCCACGATGATATCATCGGGTGAACCACGGTGTCGAGGATTCAATCAATCCGTATGCAATTCCCTTTGTCAATCGGTATGTTACTTGCCCGAGATTCGATCGTCGGTATCCCAATACCTAGTTCAATCTCGTTACCGGCAAGTCTCTTTACTCGTACCGCAATGCATGATCCCGTGACTAACGCCTTAGTCACATTGAGCTCATTATGATGATGCATTACCGAGTGGGCCCAGAGATACCTCTCCGTTTACACGGAGTGACAAATCCCAGTCTCGATCCGTGCCAACCCAACAGACACTTTCGGAGATACCCGTAATGCACCTTTATAGTCACCCAGTTACGTTGTGACGTTTGGCACACCCAAAGCACTCCTACGGTATCCGGGAGTTGCACGATCTCATGGTCTAAGGAAAAGATACTTGACATTGGAAAAGCTCTAGCAAACGAAACTACACGATCTTTTATGCTATGCTTAAGTTGGGTCTTGTCCATCACATCATTCTCCTAATGATGTGATCCCGTTATCAATGACATCCTATGTCCATAGTCAGGAAACCATGACTATCTGTTGATCAACGAGCTAGTCAACTAGAGGCTTACTAGGGACAGGTTGTGGTCTATGTATTCACACATGTATTACGATTTCCGGACAATACAATTATAGCATGAATAAAAGACTATTATCATGAACACAGAAATATAATAATAACCATTTATTATTGCCTCTAGGGCATATTTCCAACAGTCTCCCACTTGCACTAGAGTCAATAATCTAGTTACATTGTGATGAATCGAACACCCATTGCGTCCTGGTGTTGATCATGTTTTGCCCTAGGGAGAGGTTTAGTCAACGGATCTGCTACATTCAGGTCCGTGTGTACTTTACAAATATCTATGTCTCCATTTTGAACACTTTCACGAATGGAGTTGAAGCGACGCTTGATATGCCTGGTCTTCCTGTGAAACCTGGGCTCCTTCGCAAGGGCAATAGCTCCAGTGTTGTCACAGAAGAGAGTCATTGGGCCCGACGCATTGGGAATCACCCCTAGGTCGGTAATGAACTCCTTCATCCAGACTGCTTCCTGTGCTGCCTCCGAGGCTGCCATGTATTCCGCTTCACATGTAGATCCCGCCACGACGCTTTGCTTGCAACTGCACCAGCTTACTGCTCCTCTATTCAAAATATACACGTATCCGGTCTGTGACTTCGAGTCATCCGGATCTGTGTCGAAGCTAGCGTCGACGTAACCCTTTACGACGAGCTCTTCGTCACCTCCATAGACGAGAAACATATCCTTAGTCCTCTTCAGGTACTTCAGGATATTCTTGACCGCTGTCCAGTGTTCCTTGCCGGGATTACTTTGGTACCTTCCTACCAAACTTACGGCAAGGTTTACATCAGGTCTGGTACACAGCATGGCATACATAATAGACCCTATGGCCGAGGCATAGGGGATGACACTCATCTCTTCTATATCTTCTGCCGTGGTCGGGCATTGAGCCGTGCTCAATTGCACACCTTGCAATACAGGCAAGAACCCCTTCTTGGACTGATCCATACTGAACTTCTTCAATATCTTGTCAAGGTATGTACTCTGTGAAAGACCAATGAGGCGTCTTGATCTATCTCTATAGATCTTGATGCCTAATATGTAAGCAGCTTCTCCAAGGTCCTTCATTGAAAAACATTTATTCAAATAGGCCTTTATACTTTCCAAGAATTCTATATCATTTCCCATCAATAATATGTCATCCACATATAATATGAGAAATGCTACAGAGCTCCCACTCACTTTCTTGTAAACACAGGCTTCTCCATAAGTCTGTGTAAACCCAAACGCTTTGATCATCTCATCAAAGCGAATGTTCCAACTCCGAGATGCTTGCACCAGCCCATAGATTGAGCGCTGGAGCTTGCATACTTTGTTAGCATTCTTAGGATCGACAAAACCTTCCGGCTGCATCATATACAACTCTTCCTTAAGGAAGCCGTTAAGGAATGCCGTTTTGACGTCCATCTGCCATATCTCATAATCATAGTATGCGGCAATTGCTAACATGATTCGGACGGACTTCAGCTTCGCTACGGGTGAGAAAGTCTCATCGTAGTCAACCCCTTGAACTTGTCGATAACCCTTAGCGACAAGTCGAGCTTTGTAGATGGTCACATTACCATCTGCGTCCGTCTTCTTCTTAAAGATCCATTTGTTTTCTATGGCTCGCCGCTCATCGGGCAAGTCAGTCAAAGTCCATACTTTGTTTTCATACATGGATTCTATCTCGGATTTCATGGCTTCTAGCCATTTGTCGGAATCCGGGCCCGCCATCGCTTCTTCATAGTTCGAAGGTTCACCGTTGTCTAACAACATGATTTCCAGGACAGGGTTGCCGTACCACTCTGGTGCGGAACGTGTCCTTGTGGACCTACGAAGTTCAGTGGCAACTTGATCCGAAGCTTCATGATCATCATCATTAACTTCCTCCCCCGTCGGTGTAGGCACCACAGGAACATTTTCCCGCGCTGCGCTATTTTCCGACTCGGAAGGGGTGACTATCACCTCATCAAGTTCCACTTTCCTCCCACTCAATTCTTTCGAGAGAAACTCCTTCTCTAGAAAGGACCCGTTCTTGGCAACGAAGATCTTGCCTTCGGATCTGAGGTAGAAGGTGTACCCAATAGTTTCCTTAGGGTATCCTATGAAGACGCATTTTTCCGATTTGGGTTCGAGCTTTTCAGGTTGAAGTTTCTTGACATAAGCATCGCATCCCCAAACTTTTAGAAACGACAGCTTAGGTTTCTTCCCAAACCATAATTCATACGGTGTCGTCTCAACGGATTTAGACGGTGCCCTATTTAAAGTGAATGCGGCAGTCTCTAAAGCATAACCCCAAAATGAGAGCGGTAAATCGGTAAGAGACATCATAGATCGCACCATATCCAATAGAGTGCGATTACGACGTTCGGACACACCATTTCTCTGAGGTGTTCCAGGCGGCGTGAGTTGTGAAACTATTCCACATTTCCTTAAGTGTGTACCAAATTCGTGACTTAAATATTCTCCACCACGATCTGATCGTAAGAATTTTATTTTCCTGTCACGTTGATTCTCGACTTCACTCTGAAATTCCTTGAACTTTTCAAAGGTTTCAGACTTGTGTTTCATTAGGTAGACATACCCATATCTACTTAAATCATCAGTGAGAGTGAGAACATAACGATATCCTCCGCGAGCCTCAACACTCATTGGACCGCACACATCGGTATGTATGATTTCCAATAAGTTGGTTGCTCGCTCCATTGTTCCGGAGAACGGAGTCTTGGTCATCTTACCCATGAGGCATGGTTCGCACGTGTCAAATGATTCGTAATCAAGAGACTCCAAAAGTCCATCTGCATGGAGCTTCTTCATGCGCTTGACACCAATGTGACCAAGGCGGCAGTGCCACAAGTATGTGGGACTATCGTTATCAACTTTACATCTTTTGGTATTCACACTATGAACATGTGTAGCATCACGTTCGAGATTCATCAAGAATAAACCATTGACCAGCGGGGCATGACCATAAAACATATCTCTCAAATAAATAGAACAACCATTATTCTCAGATTTAAATGAGTAGCCATCTCGAATTAAACGAGATCCAGATACAATGTTCATGCTCAAAGCTGGCACTAAATAACAATTATTGAGGTTTATAACTAATCCCGTGGGTAGATGCAGAGGTAGCGTGCCGACGGCGATCACATCGACCTTGGAACCATTCCCGACGCGCATCGTCACCTCGTCTTTTGCCAGTCTCCGTTTATTCCGTAGTTCCTGATTTGAGTTACAAATATGAGCAACCGCACCGGTATCAAATACCCAGGAGCTACTACGAGTACTGGTAAGGTACACATCAATTACTTGTATATCACATATACCTTGGGTGTTGCCGGCCTTCTTCTTGTCCGCTAAATATTTGGGGCAGTTCCGCTTCCAGTGACCACTTCCCTTGCAATAAAAGCACTCAGTCTCGGGCTTGGGTCCATTCTTTGACTTCTTCCCGGTAACCGGCTTACCGGGCGCGGCAATTCCCTTGCCGTCCTTCTTGAAGTTCTTCTTACCCTTGCCCTTCTTGAACTTAGTGGTTTTATTCACCATCAACACTTGATGTTCCTTTTTGATCTCCCCTTCCGCTGATTTTAGCATTGAATATACCTCGGGAATGGTCTTTTCCATCCCCTGCATATTGTAGTTCATCACAAAGCTCTTGTAGCTTGGTGGAAGCGACTGGAGGATTCTGTCAATGACCGCGTCATCCGGGAGATTAACTCCCAGCTGAGACAAGCGGTTGTGCAACCCAGACATTCTGAGTATGTGCTCACTAACAGAACTGTTCTCCTCCATTTTACAGCTGAAGAACTTGTCGGAGACATCATATCTCTCGACCCGGGCATGAGCTTGAAAAACCAGTTTCAGCTCCTCGAACATCTCGTATGCTCCATGTTTCTCAAAACGCTTTTGGAGACCCGGTTCTAAGCTGTAAAGCATGCCGCACTGAACGAGGGAGTAATCATCAGCACGCTGCTGCCAAGCGTTCATAACGTCTTGGTTCTCAGGGATTGGTGCTTCACCTAGCGGTGCTTCTAAGACATAATCTTTCTTGGCAACTATGAGGATGAGCCTCAGGTTCCGGACCCAGTCCGTATAGTTGCTGCCATCATCTTTCAGCTTGGTTTTCTCTAGGAACGCGTTGAAATTGAGGACAACGTGGGCCATTTGATCTACAATACATAGTGTAAAGATTTTTAGACTAAGTTCATGATAATTAAGTTCATATAATCAAATTATTTAATGAACTCCCACTCAGATAGACATCCCTCTAGTTATCTAAGTGAAACATGATCCGAACTCAACTAGGCCGTGTCCGATCATCACGTGAGACGGACTAGTCAAGATCGGTGAACATCTCCATGTTGATCGTATCTTCTATACGACTCATGCTCGACCTTTCGGTCCTCCGTGTTCCGAGGCCATGTCTGTACATGCTAGGCTCGTCAAGTCAACCTAAGTGTATTGCGTGTGTTCCGAGGCCATGTCTGTACATGCTAGGCTCGTCAACACCCGTTGTATGCGAACGTAAGAATCTATCACACCCGATCATCACGTGGTGCTTCGAAACGACGAACCTTCGCAACGGTGCACAGTTAGGGTGAACACTTTCTTGAAATTATTATAAGGGATCATCCTACTTGCTACCGTCGTACTAAGCAAATAAGATGCAAAAACATGATAAACATCACATGCAATCAAATAGTGACATGATATGGCCAATATCATCATGCTCCTTTGATCTCCATCTTCGGGGCACCATGATCATCTTCGTCACCGGCATGACACCATGATCTCCATCATCATGATCTCCATCATTGTGTCTTCATGAAGTTGTCACGCCAACGATTACTTCTACTTCTATGGCTAACCGTTTAGCAACAAAGTAAAGTAAATTACATGGCGTTATTCAATGACACGCAGGTCATGCAAAATAATAAAGACAACTCCTATGGCTCCTGCCGGTTGTCATACTCATCGACATGCAAGTCGTGATTCCTATTACAAGAATATGATCAATCTCATACATCACATATATCATTCATCACATCTTCTGGCCATATCATATCACATATATCACTTGCTGCAAAAACAAGTTAGACGTCCTCTAATTGTTGTTGCAAGTTTTTACGTGGTTTGTAGGTTTCTAGCAAGAACGATTTCTTACCTACGTATGACCACAACGTGATTTGCCAATTTCTATTTACCCTTCATAAGGACCCTTTTCATCGAATCCGTTCCGACTAAAGTAGGAGAGACAGACACCCGCTAGCCACCTTATGCAACTAGTGCATGTCAGTCGGTGGAACCTGTCTCACGTAAGCGTACGTGTAAGGTCGGTCCGGGCCGCTTCATCCTACAATGCCGCCGAAACAAGAAACGACTAGTAGCGGCAAGAAGAATTGGCAACATCAACGCCCACAACTTCTTTGTGTTCTACTCGTGCATAGTAACTACGCATAGGCCTGGCTCATGATGCCACTGTTGGGAATCGTAGCATAATTTAAAATTTTCCTACGCTCACCAAGATGCATCTATGGAGTCTACTAGCAACGAGGGGAAAGGAGTGGATCTACATACCCTTGTAGATCGCGAGCGGAAGCGTTCCAATGAACGTGGATGACGGAGTCGTACTCGCCGTGATCCAAATCACCGATGACCGAGTGCCGAACGGACGGCACCTCCGCGTTCAACACACGTACGGTGCAGCGACGTCTCCTCCTTTCTTGATCCAGCAAGGGGGGAGGAGAGGTTGATGGAGATCCAACAGCACGACGGCGTGGTGGTGGATGTAGCGGCTCTCCGGCAGGGCTTCGCCGAGCTTCTGCGCGCGAGAGAGAGGTGTTGCAGGGGAGGAGGGAGGCGCCAAAGGCTGTAGTATGCTGCCCTCCCTCCCCCCCCTTTATATAGGCCCCCAAGGGGGGTGCGCAGCCCTTGGAGATGGGATCTCCAAGGGGGGGGCGGCGGCCAAGGGGGAAGGGGTTGCCTTGCCCCCCAAGGCAAGGGGAAACTCCCCCCCTAGGGTTCCCAACCCTAGGCGCATGGGGGGAGGCCCAAAGTGGCGCCCCAGCCCATTAGGGGCTGGTTCCCCTCCACTTTCAGCCCACGGGGCCCTCCGGGACAGGTGGCCCCACCCGGTGGACCCCCGGGACCCTTCCGGTGGTCCCGGTACAATACCGATAACCCCCGAAACTTTCCCGGTGGCCAAAACTGGACTTCCTATATATAATTCTTCACCTCCGGACCATTCCGGAACCTCTCGTGACGTCCGGGATCTCATCCGGGACTCCGAACAACTTTCGGGTTTCCGCATACATATATCTCTACAACCCTAGCGTCACCGGACCTTAAGTGTGTAGACCCTACGGGTTCGGGAGACATGCAGACATGACCGAGACGCCTCTCCGGTCAATAACCAACAGCGGGATCTGGATACCCATGTTGGCTCCCACATGTTCCACGATGATATCATCGGGTGAACCACGGTGTCGAGGATTCAATCAATCCGTATGCAATTCCCTTTGTCAATCGGTATGTTACTTGCCCGAGATTCGATCGTCGGTATCCCAATACCTAGTTCAATCTCGTTACCGGCAAGTCTCTTTACTCGTACCGCAATGCATGATCCCGTGACTAACGCCTTAGTCACATTGAGCTCATTATGATGATGCATTACCGAGTGGGCCCAGAGATACCTCTCCGTTTACACGGAGTGACAAATCCCAGTCTCGATCCGTGCCAACCCAACAGACACTTTCGGAGATACCCGTAATGCACCTTTATAGTCACCCAGTTACGTTGTGACGTTTGGCACACCCAAAGCACTCCTACGGTATCCGGGAGTTGCACGATCTCATGGTCTAAGGAAAAGATACTTGACATTGGAAAAGCACTAGCAAACGAAACTACACGATCTTTTATGCTATGCTTAAGTTGGGTCTTGTCCATCACATCATTCTCCTAATGATGTGATCCCGTTATCAATGACATCCTATGTCCATAGTCAGGAAACCATGACTATCTGTTGATCAACGAGCTAGTCAACTAGAGGCTTACTAGGGACAGGTTGTGGTCTATGTATTCACACATGTATTACGATTTCCGGACAATACAATTATAGCATGAATAAAAGACTATTATCATGAACACAGAAATATAATAATAACCATTTATTATTGCCTCTAGGGCATATTTCCAACAGTTTGTGACTTAGAGTCATCTGGATTAGTGTCAAAGCTAGCATCGACGTAAACATTTATGACGAGCTCTTTGTCACCTCCATAAACGAGAAACATATCCTTAGTTCTTTTCAGGTACTTTAGGATGTTCTTGACTGCTGTCCAGTGATCCACTCCTGCATTACTTTGGTACCTCCCTACCAATACTTATAGCAAGGCACACATTAGGTCTGGTACATAGCATAGCATACATGATAGAACCTATGGCTGAGGCATACGGAATGACATTCATTTTCTCTCTATCACTACTGGAATCAGGATCTTTGCCATCAGCCAGCTCTTTGCCATCAGCTAAAGGAAAGCTGACGACAAAGAAGCTCTTTGCCATCAGCTAAAGGAAAGCTGACGGAAAAGATCATGTTTGCCGTCAGCCAGCTCTTTGCCGTCAGCTAGCGGACGGCATAGAAGCTTTGCCGTCCGCTAGCAGACGGTAAAGAGGGAGGGTGGCCCACTAGCGAGAACCACCTAACGACCACTTTCTTTGCCGTCACCTAGCAGACGGCAAATAAAGTGGCCAAACTAACGTCCGTTAGCTAGGCTCTTTTGTCGTCTGCTCACAGACGGCAAAGAACCGTGCCATAACTAAAAAGCCAACGCCCGTGCCCCACCCCTCTCTGTCCCCTCCCTCTCTCTCTGCCCCGTGCCTGAGCCGCCGCTGCCCCGCGCCACCCCCGTCGCCGGTCGCCCTACACCCGTGCCGCCGCCGCCCCGCGCCAACCCCGTCGACGTGCCGCCCTGGCGACCCCCTCCTCCGCCCCGCACCACCCCCGTCGTGCCGCCGCCCCACCCCGCCCCCGTGCCCGTGAAGGAAATATGCCCTAGAGGCAATAATAAGGTTGTTATTTATATTTCCATATATCATGAGAAATGTTTATTATTCATGCTAGAATTGTATTAACCAGAAACTTGATACATGTGTGGATACATAGACAAAACAAGGTGTCCCTAGTATGCCTCTACTTGACTAGCTCGTTAATCAAAGATGGTACAGTTTCCTAACCATAGACATGAGTTGTCATTTGATGAACGGGATCACATCATTAGAGAATGATGTGATGGACAAGACCCATCCGTTAGATTAGCATTATGATCGATAAGTTTTATTGCTATTGCTTTCTTCATGACTTATACATATTCCTTTGACTATGAGATTGTGCAACTCCCGAATACCGGAGGAACACTTATTGTGCTATCAAATGTCACAACGTAACTGGGTGATTATAAAGATGCTCCACAGGTGTCTCCGAAGGTGTTTGTTGGGTTGGCATAAATCAAGATTAGCATTTGTCACTCCGTGTTTCGGAGAGGTATCTCTGGGCCCTCTCGGTAATGCACATCACTATAAGCCTTGCAAGCAATGTGACTAATGAGTTAGTTGCGGGATGATGCATTACGGAACGAGTAAAGAGACTTGCCGGTAACGAGATTGAACTAGGTATGATGATACCGACGATCGAATCTCGGGCAAGTAACATACCGATGACAAAGGGAATAACGTATGTTGTTATGCGGTTTGACCGATAAAGATCTTCGTAGAATATGTAGGAACCAATAAGAGCATCCAGGTTCCGCTGTTGGTTATTGACCGGAGATGTGTCTCGGTCATGTCTACATAGTTCTCGAACCCGTAGGGTCCGCATGCTTAACGTTCGATGACGATTTGTATTAAAGAGTTATGTGATTTGATGACCGAAGATTGTTCGGAGTCCCGGATGAGATCACGGACATGACGAGGAGTCTCGAAATGGTCGAGACATAAAGATTCATATATTTGAAGGCTATATTCGGACATAGGAAAGGTTCCGAGTGATTCAGGTATTTTTCCGAGTACCGGGGAGTTACGGGAATTCACCGGAGGAAGTATTGGGCCTCATGGGCCTAGTGGTGGAAGAGAGAAGGCAGGCCAAGGAGTGGCGCGCACCCCCCTAGCCCCAACCGAATTGGACTAGGGGGCCGACCCCCCTTTCCTTCTCTTCTCCCCTCTCCTTTCTTCTTCTCCTTGTTGGACTAGGAAAGGGGGGAGTTTATTCGTACTTGGAGTAGGACTCCCCCCCTTGGGCGCGCCTCCTCTTGGCCGGCCTCCTCCTCCCTCCCTCCTTTATATACGTGGGGAGGGGGGCTCCCAAAGACACACAAGTTGATCTCTTAGCCGTGTGCGGTGCCCCCCTCCACAGTTACACACCTCGGTCATATCGTCGTAGTGCTTAGGCGAAGCCCTGCGCCGGTAACATCATCATCAGCGTCGCCACGCCGTCGTGCTGACGGAACTCTCCCTCGACCTCAACTGGATCAAGAGTTCGTGGGACGTCATCGAGCTGAACGTGTGCTAAACACGGAGGTGCCATACGTTCGGTAATTGGATCGGTCGGATCTTGAAGACGTTCGACTACATCAATCGCGTTACTAAACGCTTCCGCTTTCGGTCTACGAGGGTACGTGGACACACTCTCCCCGCTCGTTGCTATGCCTCTCCTAGATAGATCTTGCGTGATCGTAGGTAATTTTTTTGAAATACTACGTTCCCCAACAGTGGTATCCGAGCCAGGTCTATGCGTAGATGTTATATGCACGAGTAGAACACAAAGGAGTTGTGAGCGTGGGTGTGTACATATTGCTTGCCGTTACTAGTTGTTACTTTGTTCAGCGGTATTGTGAGATGAAGCGGCCCGGACCGACATTACGCGTACGCTTACGCGAGACTGGTTTCACCGTTTCGAGCACTCGTTGCTTCAAGGTGACTGGCGGGTGTCTGTCTCTCTCACTTTAGTTGAACCGGTTTCAATGAAGAGGGTTCTTTTAGAAGATCAAAAAGCAATCACTACACTACGTTGTGGTTTTGCGTAAGTAAGAATCGGTTCTTCTAAACCCGTAGCAGCCACGTAAAACTTGCAACAACAAAGTAGAGGACGTTTAACTTGTTTTTGCAGGGTATGTTGTGATGTGATATGGTCAAGACGTGATGAGATATAAATTGTTGTATGAGATGATCATGTTTTGTAAAGTTATCGGCAACTGGTAGGAGCCTTATGGTTGTCGCATTATTGCATGAAATGCAATCGCCATGTAATTGCTTTACTTTATCACTAAGCGGTAGCGATAGTCGTGGAAGCAACATTGGCGAGACGACAACGACGCTACGATGAAGATCAATGTGTCGCGCCGGTGACGATGAAGATCATGGCGATGCTTCGGTGATGGAGATCATGAGCACAAGATGATGATGGCCATATCATGTCACATATTTTGATTGCATGTGATGTTTATCTTTTATGCATCTTATTTTGCTTAGTACGACGGTAGCATTATAAGATGATCCCTTACTAAATTTCAAGGTATAAGTGTTCTCCCTGAGTATGCACCGTTGCTACAGTTCTTCGTGCCGAGACACCACGCGATGATCGGGTGTGATAAGCTCTACGTTCACATACAACGGGTGCAAGCCAGTTTTGCACACGCAGAATACTCGGGCTAAACTTGACGAGACTAGCATATGCAGATATGGCCTCGGAACACCGAGACCGAAAGGTCGAGCGTGAATCATATAGTAGATATGATCAACATAGTTATGTTCACCATTGAAAACTACTCCATCTCACGTGATGATCGGACATGGTTTAGTTGATTTGGATCACGTGATCATTTAGATGACTCGAGGGATGTCTATCTAAGTGGGAGTTCTTAAGTAATATGATTAATTGAACTTTAATTTATCATGAACTTAGTATTGTTAGTATTTGCAAATTATGTTGTAGATCAATAGCTCGCGATATAGCTCCCTGTTTATTTTTGATATGTTCCTAGAGAAAAATAAGTTGAAAGATGATAGTAGCAATGATGCACTTGGTCCGTGATCTGAGAATTATCCTCATTGCTGCACAGAAGAATTATGTCCTTGATGCACCGCTAGGTGACAAACCTATTGCAGGAGCAGATGCAGACGTTATGAACGTTTGACAAAAGCTCGGTATGATGACTACTTGATAGTTTAGTGCACCATGCTTTACAACTTAGAACCGGGACTTCAAAAGCGTTTTGAACGACACGAAGCATATGAGATGTTCCAAGAGCTAAAATTGGTATTTCAGACTCATGCGCGAATCGAGAGGTATGAGACCTCCGACAAGTACTTTGCCTACAAGATGGAGGAGAATAGCTCAACTAGTGAGCATGTGCTCAGAATGTCTGAGTACTACAATCGCTTAAATCAAGTGGGAGTTAATCTTCCAGATAAGAGAGTGATTGACAGAATTCTCTAGTCACTATCACCAAGTTGGTAGAACTTTGTGATGAACTATAATATGCAAGGGATGACGAAAAAATGATTCCCGAGCTCTTCGTGATGCTGAAATCGACGAAGGTAGAAATCAAGAAAGAGCATCAATTGTTGATGGTTAACAAGACCACTAGTTTCAAGTAAAAGGGCAAAGGAAAGAAGGGGAACTTCAAGAAGAACGGCAACCAAGTTGCTGCTGCCGTGAAGAAGCCCAAAGATAGACCTAAGCCTGAAACTGAGTGCTTCTACTGCAAAGGGAATAATCACTGAAAGCAGAACTACCCCAAATAATTGGTGGATAAGAAGGATGGCAAAGTGAACAAAGGTATATTTGATATACAGATTATTGATGTGTACTTTACTAGTGCTCATAAGCAACCCCTCGATATTTGATACCGATTCAGTTGCTATGATTAGTAACTTGAAACAGGAGTTGCAGAATAATAGAGACTAGTTAAGGGCAAGGAAGTGTTTCCAAGATTGATATGATCACCATCGTACACTCCCTCTATCTTCGGGATTAGTGTTAAGCCTAAATAAATGTTATTTGGTGTTTGCGTTGAGCATGAATATGATTAGATCATGTTCGTTGCAATACGATTATTCATTTAAGTCAGAGAATAAGTGTTGTTCCGTTTACTTGAATAAAACCTTCTATGGTCATACACCCAATGTAAATGGTTTATTGAATCTCGATCGTGTGATACACATATTCAAAATATTGATGCCAAAAGATGCAAATTTAATAATAATAGTGCAACATATTTGTGGCACTGTCGTTTAGGTCATATTGGTGTAAAGTGCATGAACAAACCATGCTAATGGACTTTTGGAATCACTTGATTAATGAATCATTTTGATGCTTGCGAACCATGCCTCATAGGCAAGATGAATAGAACGCCGTTCTCCGGAACAATGGAGCGAGCTACTAACTTATTGGAAATAATACATACTGATGTATGCGGTCCAATGAGTGTTGAGGCTCGCGGCAGGTATCGTTTTTTTCTGACCTTCACTGATGATTTGAGTAGATATGGGTATATCTACTTGGTGAAACACAAGTATGAAACATTTGAAAAGTTCAAAGAATTTCAGAGTGAAGTGGAGAATCATCATAACAAGAAAATAAAAGTTTCTACGATATGATCGCAGAGGTAAAATATTTGAGTTACGAGTTTGTCCTTTAATTAAAACAATGTGAAATAGTTTCACTACTCACGCCACTTGGAACACCACATCGTAATGGTGTGTCCGAACGTCATAACCGTACTTTATTAGATATGGTGAGATCTATGATGTCTCTTACTGATTTACCACTGTCGTTTTGGGGTTATGCATTAGAGACAGCTGCATTCACGTTAAATAGGGCACCATCTAAATCCATTGAGACGACACCGTATGAACTGCGGTTTGGCAAGAAACCTAAGCTGCCGTTTCTTAAAGTTTGGGACTGCGATGCTTATGTGAAAAAGTTTCAACATGATAAGCTCGAACCCAAATCGGAGAAGCAAGTCTTCATAGGACACCCAAAAAGAAACTATTGGGTACACCTTCTATCACAGATCCGAAGGCAAGATATTCATTGCTAAGAATGGATCCTTTTTGGAGAAGGAGTTTCTCTCGAAAGAAGTGAGTGGGAGGAAAGTAGAACTTGATGAGGTAATTGTACCTTCTCCCGAATTGGAAATTAGTTCATCACAGAAATCAGTTCCAGTGATGCCTACACCAATCAGTGAGGAAGCTAATGATGATGATCATGAAACTTCAAATCAAGTTACTACCGAACCTCGTAGGTCAACCAGAGTGGTACGGTAATCCGGTTCTGGAAGTCATGTTACTATACCATGACAAACCTATGAACTATGAGGAAGCGATGATGAGCCCAGATTCCGCAAAATGGCTTGAGGCCATGAAATCTGAGATAGGATCCATGTATGAGAACAAAGTATGGACTTTGGTGGACTTGCCCAATGATCGGTAATCCATTGAGAATAAATGGATCTTCAAGAGGAAGACGAACGCTGATAGTAGTGTTACTATCTACAAAGCTCGAGTTGTCGCAAAAGGTTTTTGACAAGTTCAAAGTGTTGACTGCGATGAGATTTTCTCACTCGTATCGATGCTTAAGTCTGTCTGAATCATGTTAGCAATTGCCGCATTTTTGAGATCTGCCAAATGGATGTCAAAACTTCATTCCTTAATGGATTTCTTATAGAAGAATTGTATGTGATGCAACCAAAAAGGTTTTGTCGATCCTAACGGTGCTAACAAAATGTGCAAGCTCCAGTGATCCATCTATGGACTGGTGCAAGCATCTCGGAGTTGGAATATACACTTTCATGAGTTGATCAAAGCATATAGTTTTATATAGACTTGCGGTGAAGCCTGTATTTACAAGAAAGTGATTGGGAGCCATACAGCCTTTCTGATAACTATATGTGAATGACATATTGTTGATCGGAAATGATGTAGAATTTTCTGGAAATCATAAAGGAGTATTTGACAGGAGTTTTTTCAAAGAAAGACCTCAGTGAAGTTGCTTACATATTGGGCATCAAGATCTATAGAGATAGATCAAGACGCTTGATAAGATTTTTCAATGAGTACATGCCTTGATAAGATTTTGAAGGATTTCAGAATGGATCAGTCAAAGAAGCAGTTCTTGCCTGAGTTGTAAGGTATGAAGTTGAGCAAGACTCAAAACCCGACCACGGCAGAAGATAGAAAGAGAATGAAAGTCATTCCCTATGCCTCAGCCATAGGTTCTATGAAGTATGCCAAGCTTTATACCAGATCTATTGTGTACCTTGCCATAAGTTTGGCAAGGGGGTACAATAGTGATCTAGGAGTAGATCACTGGACAGCGGTCAAAATTATCCTTAGAGGACTAAGGAAATATTTCTCGGTTATGGAGGTGACAAAGAGTTCATCGTAAAGAGTTACGTCGATGCAAGATTTTACACCGATCCGGATGACTCTACGTCTCAATCTGGATACATATTGAAAGTGGGAGCAATTAGCTAGAGTAGCTCCGTGCAGAGCATTGTAGACATGGAAATTTGCAAAATATTTACGGATCTGAATATGGCAGACCCGTATACAAAAACTTCTCTCACATGCAAAACATGATCACACCTTATTACTCTTGGGTGTTAATCACATAAGCGATGTGAACTAGATTACTGACTCTAGTAAACCCTTTGAGTGTTGATAAGATGGCGATGTGATCTATGGGTGTTGATCACATGGTGATGTGAACTATTGGTGTTAAATCACATGGCGATGTGAACTAGATTATTGACTCTAATGCAAGTGGGAGACTGAAGGAAATATGCCCTAGAGGCAATAATAAAGTTGTTATTTATATTTCCTTATATCATGATAAATGTTTATTATTCATGCTAGAATTGTATTAACCGAAAACTTGATACATGTGTGGATACATAGACAAAACAAGGTGCCCCTAGTATGCCTCTACTTGACTAGCTCGTTAATCAAAGATGGTTAAGTTTCCTAACCATAGACATGAGTTGTCATTTGATGAACGGGATCACATCATTAGAGAATGATGTGATGGACAAGACCCATCCGTATTATGATCGATAAGTTTTATTGGTATTGCTTTCTTCATGACTTATACATATTCCTTTGACTATGAGATTATGCAACTCCCGAATACCGGAGGAACACTTAGTGTGCTATCAAACGTCACAACGTAACTGGGTGATTATAAAGATGCTCTACAGGTGTCTCCGAAGGTGTTTGTTGGGTTGGCATAAATCGAGATTAGCATTTATCACTCCGTGTTTCGGAGAGGTATCTTTGGGCCCTCTCGGTAATGCACATAACTATAAGCCTTGCAAGCAATGTGACTAATGAGTTAGTTGCAGGATGATGCATTACGGAACGAGTAAAGAGACTTGCCGGTAACGAGATTGAACTAGGTATGATGATACCAACGATCGAATCTCGGGCAAGTAACATACCGACGACAAAGGGAATAACGTATGTTGTTATGCGGTTTGACCGATAAAGATCTTCATAGAATATGTAGGAACCAATATGAGCATCCAGGTTCCGCAGTTGGTTACTGACCGGGGATGTGTCTCGGTCATGTCTACATAGTTCTTGAACCCGTAGGGTCCGCACACTTAACGTTCGAGGACGATTTGTATTAAAGAGTTATGTGATTTGATGACCAAAGATTGTTCGGAGTCCCGGATGAGATCATGGACATGACGAGGAGTCTCAAAATGGTCGAGACGTAAAGATTCATATATTGGAAGGCTATATTCGGACATCGGAAAGGTTCCGAGTGATTCGGGTATTTTTCGGAGTACGGGGGAGTTACGGGAATTCACCGGAGGAAGTATTGGGCCTCATGGGCCTAGTGGTGGAAGAGAGAAGGCAGGCCAAGGAGTGGCGCGCGCCCCCTAGCCCAAACCGAATTGGACTAGGGGGCTGGCCCCCCTTTCTTCTCTTCTCCCCTCTCCTTCCTTCTTCTCCTGGTTGGACTAGGAATGGGGGGGGAGTTTATTCGTACTTGGAGTAGGACTCCCCCCCTTGGGCGCGCCTCCTCTTGGCCGGCCTCCTCCTCCAACCTCCTTTATATACGTGGGGAGGGGGGCACCCAAAGACACACAAGTTGATCTCTTAGCCGTGTGCGGTGCCCCTCTCCACAGTTACACACCTCGGTCATATCGTCGTGGTGCTTAGGCTAAGCCCTGTGCCGGAAAGATCATCATCACCGTCGCCACGCCGTCGTGCTGACGGAACTCTCCCTCGACCTCAACTGGATCAAGAGTTCGTGGGACATCATCGAGCTGAACGTGTGCTGAACACGGAGGTGCCGTACGTTCGGTACTTGGATCGGTCGGATCGTGAAGACGTTCGACTACATCAATCATGTTACTAAACGCTTCCGCTTTCTGTCTACGAGGGTACGTGGACACACTCTCCCCGCTCGTTGCTGTACCTCTCCTAGATAGATCTTGCGTGATCGTAGGTAAATTTTTTGAAATACTACATTCCCCAACAGCCGTCGCCGCGGCGCCCCCTCCTCCACCCCGGCATCCCTGGCGCCCCTCTCCTCCACCACCACGGCCGCTCCGCCGCTCCGGCGCCCCCTCCTCCAGCCCGGCCACCTCGGCGACCCTCTCCTCCACCCCCGCGGCCGCCCTGCCGCTCCGACGCCCCCTCCTCCACCCCGGCCGCCCTGGCGCCCCTCTCCTCCACCGCCGCGCCACCCCCGTCGCTCCGGCGACCCCTTCTTCGGTGAGACCTTGGTTTTTTTCCCTTTTTTAAGATTTAGTTTAGGTTTAGTTTAATTTAGGCTTTGTTTAGTTTAGGTTTACTTTAGGTTTTGTTTCTGTTTTTAAGTTTTGATTTACATTTAAGAATAAACAAGAAAGATGAAAAAAAGAAGTAAAAGAAGAAGAGGAAGAAAAAGAAGAAGAGGAAGAAGAAGATAAAAAAAGAACAATAAGTAGAAGAAGAAGAAGAAGATGATGATGATGATGATGATGATGAAAAGAAGTAGAAGTAGAAAGATGAAAAAAATAAGTAGGAAAAGGGGGCGCCCGGGGACGAGCGGGTTAGGGGGTTCCTCGGCATCGATGGAACCCTAAATAGCAAGTATTGTCGGTGCGAGATACATGTGGCCGTCGGTGTCGAACACTACATCCACGTCCCACAAGTGACGCCAGCGCCCGGCGTCCCGCAGCAAAAGTTGTCGGGGTCGATGGCGGTCGAACAACTTTGCAAATTTGTCTTGCAGTCTCTGCGATGATGATTAAAAGCCAAATGTTGAAACTTGAAACACCCAAACTAACTCTAGTTGGTTTGGTTGTTTGAAGTTTCAAAACTTGGCTTTAATCCTCATCGCATAGACTGCCCGACAAATTCGCCAAGGTGTTTGACCATCATCGGCCCCTAGAACTATTGCTGCGCGCGAGACGCCAGGCGCTGGCGTCACTTGTGGGATGTGGATTTAGTGTTCAACGCCGAGAGCCACATGTATCTCGCACCGATGATACTTGCTATTTAGGGTTCCATCAACGTTGAGGAACCCCCTAACCCGCTCGTCCTGTTGTAAATATTTAGTTAGGTTGACGGGGAAAAAAAACTATGTTACTCTTCTTTCGATCTAAATGTGCAGTTTTTCCGTTGCTGCGAGGGTCTAGTGTTCGACGAGCTCCGCCCCTGCATTTGTGGGTGAGCACAAATGACATCTCTTCCTCCCCCTTCATTTGCTCTGTTCCGGTCTTCGTGCTGATGAAACTTGCTAGCTATAGGTGTCTTCAATCATCAGTATGCGTGACCACTATGCGTCTCCCGTTTGAAAGGGTTACATCTATAAATATGCATGTATTTGCATATTTATAACCGTGATTCTTTTGAATTGTCCAACGTTATCCATGGACAGCCCAAGTATGTGTAGATTGGGTTCGTTTTCCCATATGCTCTGCTCCGGATCCGATGCAGAATTTCATCAGTGCCTCCCTATTGTTCTCCGGGGTACACATCCTCTCTGCTTATTGCCGAGACGTGTATCAAGAGAGCAGCAGGGAGGTGCTGCCGAAATTTTGCGTCGGATCCGGAGCAGAGCATGGGAAAACGAACCCAATCTACACATACTCGGGTGGGATTAGGACCTATCTTTACCTATTAGCGTCTAGGTTGCATGGACGTAATAAAAGTGACAAACTCCATTAACTGATGAATATATATATATGCTGATATATATATATATATATATATATATATATATATATATTTCTTATGTGTTCAGTAGCTAGGCAAGATGAGTGATCGTGCGTGGATGTACACCGGTCACACTAGTCAGAAAGACATGACCATTAAATGGTTAACAAAAACCAAGGGGTTTCTGAGAGCCGCATTTGCAAATGGCCAGAGGACAACATGGTGCCCCTGTGCCGGGTGCAACAATTGGCACAAGAGGACAGAGGATGAAATGGGAAAACACATGCAGAAGAGGGGTTTTACGCCAGATTATACGGTGTGGACATTTCATGGCGAGTCTGCCCAACGTGCTAGAGCTGAGGTGCTTCGTCGTCGCACCGACGAGCATGGTACCGAGATGCAAGACATAGTGCAAGACTTTGATGATGCTCGGGACTCGGACAATGAGATGGAGGAATATGCAAAGGCCTTCAATGAAATGTTGGAGTCTTCAAAACGTCCTCTCCACAAGCACACTGAGCTTTGTCAGCTAGATGCCATCTCACAAATAATGGCTCTGAAGGCTCAATTCAACTTGAGAAGAGAATGCTACGACACAATGATGGCAGTATTTGGACGTTTTCTACCCAAAGGCCATGTACTACCTGCAAACCTGTACCAGTCAGACAAAATCCTCCGTGCTCTTAAGATGCCCTATGAGAAGATACATGCCTGTGAGAAAGGATGTGCCTTATTTAGGCTTCAGTATGCAGACTTGAACTATTGCCCCATTTGCAAGTCATCCAGGTATGTTGTGATAGACAACGGTATGGGTGAGAAGACGCAAACCAAAATCCCCGTTAATGTTCTTTGGTATATGCCAATCGTACCAAGACTTCAACGTCTTTTCATGGTCGAAGAGACGGCCAGACAGATGACATGGCACAAAACGGGCAAAAAAACCCAACTAGATGCAGATGGGAAGCTGATGATGGCGCACACATCGGACGGTGAAGCATGGAAGCGCTTCGATGCATTACATGATGAGAAAGTGGCAGATCCGAGGCATCCTCGAGTCGGCATCAACACGGACGGGTTCAGTGTGTTTCGTCTGACGGCAGCCCAATACAGTTGTTGGCCCGTATTTGTCTTTCCACTCAATCCCCCCCCGGACAGATTATGCAAACGAAGAACATTTTCCTGACGTTGATAATTCCAGGGCCCAACTATCCGGGGAAGAATATGAATGTGTACATGCAGCCGCTGAAGGACGAATTGCAAGAAGCCTGGGATAATGGGTTCAAGACATACGACGCCTTTAGCAAACAGAACTTCATAATGCGTGTCTGGTACATGTACTCGACACATGACTTGCCGGCGTATGCGCTATTCGTTGGCTGGTGTGTGCATGGAAGGTTCCCGTGCCCCACATGCAAGGGAGCTCTTGAGTTTCGTTGGCTTCAGGCCGGTCGCAAGTTTTCTTGCTTCGACATGCATAGACAGTTCCTGGATCCTCGCCATAAGTTCAGGAAAGACAAGAAGAACTTCATCAAAGATAGAGTTGTCAAAAACTCTGCACCGCCTGCGTTGACAGGCCAAGAGACCCTGGATCAGTTAAACGCTCTTGAGTCAGATCCAGAGCGTCCAGGGTATTTCAAGGGGTATAATTCGAAACACGCCTGGACTCACAAGACATGCTTGTGGGATCTGCCTTACTTCAAAGACCTCCTTTGCCCACACAACATCGATGTGATGCACACTGAGAAGAATATCGCCGAGGCACTTTTTGGTACATTGTTCGGCATAGATGGGAAGTCAAAGGATAATACTAAGGCTAGAGTCGATCTGGAGGCGCTATGTGATATACCGTTACAAAACATGAAAGAACCGAAAGGAAAGCAGAACTGGACGAAGACAAAGGCATGCTTCAATCTTGGAAGGCCAGCTATGAGGGAAATTATCTTCTGGGTGCAACAACAGTTGATGTTCCCCGATGGTATGTAGCGAATCTAAAGAGGGGAGCGAGTCTTATAAATTGAAGATATTTGGTCTCAAGAGTCATGATTGGCACATATGGATTGAGCGGGTGATGCCGGTGATGTTGCGTGGCTTCATCCCTGAGGATGAATGGCTAGTACTGGCAGAGGTGAGCTAATTTCTTCCGTGTTCTTTGTGCGAAAGAACTATCGCCTGGCCTGCTAGAAGAAATGGAAGAGTTGGCGCCGGATTTGATCTGCAAGTTAGGGAAGATCTTTCCGCCGGGCTTCTTTAATCCAATGCAGCACTTGATTTTGCATCTCCCAACGGAGGCAAGATTGGGGGGGGGGGCATGCAAAATCGCTGGTGCTACGCAACTGAGAGGATGCAGAAGACGCTACGAGCAAAATGTAAAAAATAACGTAGAATTGAAGCATCGATGGCTGAGGCATTCATTACTGAGGAGGCGGCAAACTTCGTGACAGCACGCTACCACTAGTGCAGAACCGGGCTATAGCACCGGTTTGTAAGACCCTTTAGTGTTGGTTCTGTAACCGGCACTAAAGGGTGGGGACTAAAGGTCCCCCCTTTAGTACCGGTTCAACACGAACCGCCACTAAAGGGCCACCACGTGGCACGAGCCCGCGCCGGGGGCTGGGAGACCTTTAGTACCGGTTGGTAACACCAACCGGTACTAAAAGGTTTAGGGGGTTTAGGGTTTATGATTTCTTTTTTCCTTTAATTTTGCGTTTTCCATTTAATTGTTCTTAGTTTGGATTAGTACTACTTTCAACATGCAGCACATGTTGCCTTCACTTCAATCTAATCCAAGGGTTCTTTTGGGCCAGCGGTGCTCTCCGTCTTTAGCAACGGCGGAAGTCTTGGCCGCTTGGTGGCCAAGACGAAGATGGAGCCCTCTGTTTTCTATGGGTCTTGGCTACTGTGTTGTTACTATTCAATAGTGTCATAGCTTGTATCATTCTCAGGTTTCTGTACTTGTATGCGTATTTGCAATATTCCTTTCTCGTATGAATACAACGTAGTCCTACATGTTCAAAAAAAGACCTCAAAGCTTCATCCTCTTTCCACATGCCCCCAACTCACTTGCTTCTATCTCTCTCTGCAAAAGAAAGGAATGTCTATCAAATATAATACTTTTAATGTGACCATATGTCAGGCTAGTATTGCCGTAAAAAAAAAGGAGAAAGAATGAGCAGAGTAGATCTGCAGCGACCTGTCTGATTTGTGGTTTAAGCTGTGAATGTATAAATGTGCTACCGATATTAATTAATTGGGCACCGCCAACACAATGTGAAAGGCCAAGTTGCTCTGAATTATAAAATTGTTAAAACAGCTAGGCGTCCAGGGTAGTTTTTTTTGTACTTTTGACATCTTTCAGTCAAACACGCTCTGAATTATAAAATTGTTAAAACAGCTAGCGTCCAAGGTATTTCTTTTGTACTTTTGACATCTTTCATTCAAACACGTGTCAGCTGTGTTCAACTCTAGTTTGAAATTGTGTTTTATTTGCTATGTGCATCTTTGAACGGCCTTGGCTCATACAAATTCTGAGTTCAGAAACGACTATTAAAGTTTAACACATGCCAAACTATATTCACCGAATGCCCATGTCTTCAAATCTTAAAGTTGAGAGGTGAGGCTAATATGACAAGGGGGCAGAGTAATTAGGTAGTAACAATGGATTACAGATTCATGATCGCGGAGGAGGTGGCCAAATATCTTGATTTCTATTGGCAACTACATGAAGCAAACGGGAACAAGCATTGGAATTTTAATCGTTTAAAAACCTAAGCATAATTACATTAGTGTGAAAATGAAAGCATGTTTAGTGATAGTGAACACAAATAAAATGACAGTAGTATGCAATTGAAACGATGCATAGTGGTGGCAGTAGAAACGGGTGATCCTGTAAATGCTGTCGGTGCCATCCAGCTAGTGCAATCCAAAAGAAGCACTCCAATAGGCATAAAGTCAGGACTGATAAGTTTAACCATGCCCAGTTACAATCCAAAAGAAGCCACTCAATAGGCATAATGCCATGACTGATAAGTTTATAACTACTGTACTACTAATCGATACAGATGACATTAAATGTCTTCACTGGGCCTAAGCAAAATCAAGTGGCGGCCATCAGTCCAAATTTCCTCATGATATGTTGCCAAGATCTCAAGGCTTCATCCTCTTTCCCCTTGCAACAAACTCGCTTGCTTCTATCTCTCTCTGCAAAAATAAATAAAGATGCCTGTCAAATATAATACTTTTAATGTGACCACATTTGCCATTTCCTATCAAATGTGTTACTGATATTAATAAATTGGGCAACTCCAACACAATGTCTACCGTCAGTCCAACATGACCTTATTAAAGAAAATTGTGGAAACAGATGTATGTGTCAAAGGTACTCCCTCCATCCTATCATATAAGAGCGTTTTTGACACTACACTAGTATAAAAAACGCTCTTATATTATGGGACAGTGTGAGTACATTTTTTTTGACTTTTGATTGACATATTTCATTCAGACACTTGCCACTGTTCATCTATAGCTTGAAATTATGCTTCATCTGCTATGTGCATCTTTGAACGGCCATGGCTCATACAAATTCCAAGTTCGAACCGACTACTAAAATAACACATACACTACTATATTCACCGAATGCCCATGTCTTCAAATGTTAAAGTGGAGATGTGAAGCTAATGATAACACTATCTCCATCAAGCAAAAAAGGAAGAAAAAACAGCCCTAAAACCTGAATAAGTGTCATCATGATGTGCAAGAAGTTGGGTCCTAATATGGCAAGGGGGCAGAGTAATTAGGTAGTGACAATTGATTACAGAGTCATGATTGCGGATGAGCATCAATATCAGACATCTACTGTTCAACATGGGGAGGTGGCCAAATATCTTGATTTTTTTAGCAAGTAATGAAGCAAACTGGATGTGATAAACATGCATTGGAATTTTTATCATTTAAAAACCTAAGCATAATTACATTAGTATGCAAATGAAAGCATGTTTAGTGATAGTAAACATAAATAAAATGGCGGTAGTATGCAAATGAAACGGTGCTTAGTGGTGGTAGTAATACCGGGTGATCCTGTAAATGCTGTCGGTGCGCACTGAACTCACTGGCAAAGAGCAGGGAATTAACAGAATTCTTTTCACCATTTGGATAGAACTGGACCTTGTCATTGCCTATGTCAACACGAAGCATCCACTGGCCCATGTGCTCTAGTCCATAGTCCAACTCCCTGAGATCATTTAAGACTAGGTAGACGACGCCGTCTTCATGGATGCTCAGAACAGGGTACGACGGAGGAAGATTTCTTATACCAGCAGGCTTGTAGGCCTCGTTTGCCCAGATGTTTTCAACATTGCACTTGCAGCTTTCCTTCCACCCTGAGAGGTCATGCGAGAGAGTCCAGATGGTCAGTTCCAATCCTTTTTCAGGCTGGTGTTCATCACATTCATCCAGGGCGACGAACTTGATTTTGCCAGCAACACAGGCCATGGAACGGAACTCCTCGGCAGAGGAGTATGTAAAGTCGTCGCTGTCGGCATCATAGGTTGGACAATCTTTGGGCAACTGAATAAAGCTGAACTTGCAGTTTTGTTTCAGATCACAGAGCACCATGCCTTTGAGCAGATCCACCCAGCAGAGGACAGAGCCCCAACAAGAGAAGCACAAGTCAGGGGAGAAGTGGCCGGTGGTGCTGGATGGAAGGGGCAGGCGACTGGGATGCAAGTCCCATTTTTGGACGGACGACTTCCACAGCCAGAGCGCAGCTTGGGAGCCATCTGGCCAGACCCTGACGAGCTCGGCAAGAAAGTAGTCGTTCCCGGCGGCGCACATGACGACGGCCGACTCGCACCCGATGGCTCTATGTGAGTGGTCGGAGGGGAGCTCGGGGATCCCAGAGATGGAGTCGTTCCTGGCGTCGTAGATGAGGTAGCCTCCAGGGAAACGGTTGCCAGGGCGGTACGCTCCGGCGTACATGGCGACCAGGTTCTTGTCCGCGCTGGAGAGAGTGGCCATGGTGAGGCTGTGGAGCTGCACCGGGAGCCCGACGGATACCGGCGGCCGCAGTATGTGGAGGAAGGAGAGCGCCGGCGGATCGGCGACGACTGCGTGCGCCTTGAAGGTCCGCAGGTAACCGGTGACTGCGTCACTGATCTCTTGGCGGCTTGGTGGACCATCTCGTCCTTCCCACGGGCAGCGGATTGACGACACTCGGCCGGATAACGCCTCGTCGTCGGAGAAGTAAATCTCGCGGTGGAGCAGAGCCATGGAACGGCCCATGGCGGCTAGCTAGCTAAGGTAGGTAGGGATTAGGGTTGGGTGGAGGGCGGAGGGGGGAGGGATTTGGGGATCGATGGTGGCGGCGCGGCTAGGGTTAGGGTCGGGTGGAGGAAGCAGGCAGGCACGCAGCGATTTGGGGATCGAGCGAGGAAGGAGAAGCTGGGGTTGCCCGGTAAGATCTAAGATAGCAGGGAAACGGGCGTCAAGGAGAGGTGGGATCGGTCAGCGGGCGGTGGATATGTTATTGCATCTAGAGGGACCTTAATTCCTCTCTAAACATCCGCCTGATCAATGACCGGTCAAAAGAAGTCGACCCAACCGGATTGCCGCACCATACCAGACGCCGACTGGCTTAAATAGTCGCGCTGACGGTTTGCACCAAGCTTCTTTATTAATGGCATATGTCGATCAATTCTTGTTATGTGAATGAGGTAGCTTGACACTAGATTGCATTTCATCAACTCATGATTGTTCATCGAGTGTCAAATTCATATCATTCATGTAAGAGATTTTTATTTTGTGATTAAAAAGAGTCGTGCAAACATCAATGTTTCAATTGTGAAGGAGATAGGGCATGCCTATGAATCTTCTCTGTAATAAACAAAGAAAATTGATAGTAATAGTTCATTTGATCCACAAAGGATACAATGATGAATGAAGCTGACGACCCGACTATTTAAGCATTAGCTCCTGAGGCCGCGAGGTGGGACTAAAAACATCCGAAACCCGCGGGGTCAATACGGATGTGAAAATCTTATGTATGAGAATTTTATTCGGCGTCCCGTCGGCCCAACACGAACGTGATGATCGACATGCATGTCTTTGCATGTATTTTGATGTTTTGGAAATTGGTTTTGTGGCTGCAAATGAAAAAAAATTGAGGCCTGCCCAGTCATTGTCCGCGGGCGCGTCCGTGCATGTTTGAGGGACCAAGTTTGCAGGTTGCGGTTGTACATGTCCTTAGGACAACTCCAACGAGCGAACCCAAATGGACGTCTGTTTTGTCCGAATTTTATCCGTTTGGGTCGCCGTTTTTCTGTATGCATCGGTAGTGCGCCCAATGCGGCCGATGCATCTGGACCGTCAGGGCCGACCGAGCGCCAAATGTACAGACAATTCTTGAATTAAGCATTGTAATAGTTTTACAATCAAATAGTTTCACAACCTACTAAAAACATAATGTTTACAACCCAATTGAATTCATCTTGATTACATGGAAATAAAATGAACAGATACATCTACTGGTTTCCAATATGATTTCGGATATGCTCAACCAAGTCATCTTGTAGTTGCATATGAGTAGGCCAATCACGCATTTCATGCTAGAATAGGGTGAATTTCTCAAACGTTGCTGGTTCTTGGTGCTCGGGCACAACATTTTCACCCTGATATTCAAACCCTTGGTTGTACAGCTTGTCGTCACACTCATCCTCCACGATAACGTTGTGCATGATCACACAAGTAGGCATCACCTCCCAATGCTTCTCGATGCTCCATGACAATACTAGGTGTTCAACGATAGCCCATCGAGACTGAAGCGCACCAAAAGCACACTCGACGTCCTTCCAAGAACTCTCTTGTGATTGGGCAAATCGATGACTCTTCTCTCCTTCTGGATTGGATATTGTCTTCACAAGAGTTGGCAAGTGAGGATAAATACCATCAGCCAGGTAGTATCCTTTGTTGTAATGGTGGCCATTGATCTCAAAGTGGACCTCTGGGTAGTGGCCTTCCGCTAGTCATGCTGGAGAACACCAAAGTACATTGATATCATTGTGAGAACCAGTCATGCCAAAGAAATAGTGCCATATTCAAAGATCTAGTGCAGCCACCGCTTCTAATATGACAGTGCAAACCTTTCACATGTCCCGTGTACTGCCCATGCCAAGCAAATAATTCTTCCACCTCTAGTGGATGCAACCTATGCGGTCAAGCATTCCCGGAAAGCCTCTATTTGCATTGATCGCCAAGAGCTGGGTTGTATCTGCGACATTTGGCTCTCTCAGGTACTAAGGGCCAAACACTACTACCACTGCTCTGCAGGACCTTTACATTGATGCCAGACATGTGGACTCACTCATGCGGACATACTCATCCACAAGATCACCGGGAATTTCATATGCAAGCATATGAATAGCCATAGTGCATTTCTGATAAGAGGAGAAACCAACCTTGCGACGGCATCCTCCTTGCACTCAAAGTAATCATTAAATCCTACTACTCCCTCTCGAATACAATTGAACACATGCCTTGCCATCCAGAAAGTGGAGCCGAAAAAGACGGGGTTTGAAGAGCGGGGAGTCCTCAAAGTAATCGTTATAGAGCAAGGCATGACCACTCTCCCTATTGCGGTTCAGCGCTGGAGCATGGCCCGGGATTGATCCTCTGAACCTAGATCGCTACTAGCAATGCGGTTATTGATGACCAATGCAGCAAACCCAAGCTCTTCACTATCCGACGATGAATCATCCGATGAACAAATGAAGTTGTTGAAAAATACTCATCCCCACTGTCCATGGTACCTTTTGAGCAAAGTGTCTAACACCTTGCGGTCGTGGTGGATACACGACCAGTGAAGAGCACCTCGGCCTCCCACGTGGAGGCAGCTGGCTTGTTGAAGCGAAGACGCGCGAGGCGGGCGGTGTCGCGGCCGATGGTCATCGCCGGCGGCTGTGACTGCCAAGAAAGTTCACAACCACCGGAAAGAACACCTCCAAAAAATGGCCGAGGGGGGGGGGGTCGGCAGGGCGATTTTGTCGGGCCTTGGCTGACTGGCTTGCACAACGACGTCGCGGCCGAAAGATGGGCGGCGGTGGCTATGGCGGGGGCGGGTGGCGGGCGGGAGGTGCAGGTCGTGTAGGGGAAGGAGAAAGGGCCATTCTCTCACCGACTGGCGGGCCAAGGGGGATAAAGTGAGCGCCCATGACGTCCACGCATCCGTTTGGACGCAAATGCGGCCCAGAATTGGGCCGGAAATGGGTCGACGGCGGATAAAAAGGGCGCCGGTCCATTTTCGGGCACGCGTTTGTGACGCCCCCGCTTGATCATGCGCTAATCATACATGCAAATGTGCATGATCAAGATCAGAGACTTACGGGAAGATATCACAACACAACTCTAGACACAAATTTAAAATAATACAAGCTTCATATTACAAGCCAGGGCCCTCGAGGGCTTGAATACATAAGCTCAAGCACAAGCGAGTTAGCAGAAGCAACAATATCCGAGTACATACATAAGATAAACAAGTCTGCCTTAAGAAGGCTAGGACAAACATCAACAACAATCGAAAAGGCAAGGCCTCCTGCCTGGGAGCCTCCTAACTACTCCTGGTCGTCGGCGGTCTCCATGTAGTAGTAGGTTCCGTCGGGGTAGTAGTAGTCATCGGCGGTGTCAGCTGGCTCTTGGACTCCGTTATCTGATCGCAACAATTGGGTATAAGGGAAAAGGGGTAGCAAAGTAACCGTGAGTACTCATACAAAGTACTCGTAGGACTTGCACCAGATCTATACTAAGTATGCATCAATATCAAATGAATGGGGCTATATCTTTGGACTGAATTGCAGAAATGCCAAAAGAGAAGGGAAAGGCCTAGCTTATCAAAGACTAGCAACAACCTTGGAGTATTGGACATATCTGATTGTTTTTACATACCATGGAATACATGATTAATCCAAACATAGGAGTGTGTGGAATCTCCATCATGTATTTTACTCATCAGTGTTTTGGGACACCGAGTCTTGCAAAAACTCTTTCCATGTGACTTTGGCAAGAATCACTCCATGGCGTTTTAAATGCTAAAAAAGTTTTAGCATATTGTCAATATGTATTCATTGCTTAGCCCCATTAGGTAAATCTATCTCCATAGATCATCATGCCTAATATCAAGGCTATTTAGCGCTAGCACTTCGTCGAAAAACTATTTTCAAATGAAGTCCTAATTCGTGTCAAGAAACTTATTTCCAATTAACAATGTGTCAAGTACACAAGGTTTTTAGAAATGTTATTATGCTCCCACTTACTTTCTTGAAACCAGAAGCACCTTTGTTACCCATTGATGAAGTCAAACCCCTTTGACCATTCCATCAAAAACAAAGATTCCAACTCCATTTTGCTCTCTTCTGTCCATTGCTGGAACTCTGAAGTTTGCATACTTACTAGCATCCTCTGGAATGACAGAATACCTTGGACTGTAACACATCCAAGTCCTTTGTTTCATTTCCATCAGATGGAAATCCTTTCATCACCCATGTTTCATATCTCATGATTGAAATATGTATTAATTACTAGTTCAACCCGAACCGACGTTAAGCATCGCTACGGTGAAACAACCTCATCGTAGTCAACTCCTTGAACTTGTTATTGCAAGAAGTCGAGCTTTATGGATAAAACATTTTTATCCGTTTCAGTTTGTAGTTCCATAAATATTCGTTGGACTCTAAGTCTTCCGAAAGGTGTATCAAGATTTTAATCTTGAATCACTTATATGGAAACTATCTCGGATTGTATTGGAATTTAGCCAATTCCGGAGTCAGGGACCATCAACGCTTCCTTGTGTATCGTAGGTATACTGTTGTCTAACAACTATATCTCATTTGCGCACCTGAGAGGTTTGCACGAGCTTTGCCTACGTTGTTCAGCTGCAAGTTCGAACGAAGTCCATACATCTCATGTAGAGGCTTCCATATCAGTCGCAGTAGGAAACTATGGAATCACTTCCAAGGTTCCTTGAAGCAAACCCGGAGAAGATCAAGGCCATCACCTCTTTGGCTAAGCTGGCATGTGTCAATGACGTCCAGTGTTTGGCTGGTCGTATCACAGCTTTAAGCCGGTTTATAAGCCACCTGGGAGAGAAGGCTATCCCTTTATATCAGATGATGAAAAAGATAGATGACTTTGTCTGGAGCGATGCTGCTAATGAGGCGTTTGAAGCACTTAAGAAGCAACTGATTGAGCCGCCGGTTCTTGCAGCTCCTATTGAGAAGGAGCCCTTGCTGTTATATGTGGCTACAAACAACAGGGCTGTCAGTGTGGCAGTTGTGGTTGAAAGGAAGGAGTCAGGCAAGGAGTATCCGGTTCAAATGCCGGTTTATTATGTCAGTGAGGTGCTCATTGAGTCTAAACAACGATATCCACATTGGCAAAAGCTGGTCTATGGCGTGTTCATGGCTAGTCGCAAGTTGAAACAGTATTTCCTTGGTCATCCCATCACTGTGGTTAGCTCTGCTCCATTGGGGGATATTATTCAAAACAGAGAAGCCATAGGTCGGGTAGCTAAGTGGGCCATTGAGCTGGGACCCCATGGTTTGAAATATGTGCCTCGAACGGCTGTAAAATCTCAAGCACCGGTGGATTTTATCAATGATTGGACAAAACTGCTGATGCCCGAGGATAAGCTGGACAATACATATTGGACTATTCATTTCGACGGATCCAGGCAATTGGAAGGCTCGGGGGCTGGAGTTATATTGACTTCCCCACGAGGTGATAAATTTTCTTATGTTTTAAGGTTGATGTTCCCTTGTACTAACAATGCAGCTGAGTATGAAGCCTTACTCCATGGTCTTCGGATGGCTAAAGAGATGAATCTAAGCCGGGTAAGATGCTTTGTAGACTCAGACCTGGTGGCTCAGCAAGTGTCAGGGACTTGGAATTCAAAAGATCCACTCATGGCGGCTTACCGCCGAGAGGTTGATACCATTGCTGGTCACTTCAAGGGTTATCAAGTGGAGCATGTTGATCACAGGAAAAATGAAGCATCTGATGCCTTAAGCCGGCTGGGGTCTCAGCGTAAGCCGGTCCCCCCTAATGTTTTCCTTGATGTTTTGCATAACCCATCAGTAAAGTCGCCTACAGAGGAAGACTTGGCAGTTCCTGACAAGGAGGCACAATTGGTGGCGGCTCTCCGTGTTATCCCTGATTGGACTGTTCCATATCTGGCTTATATGACCCGGGGCGAGTTACCTGAAGATGAAACATTGGCCAGGCAAATAACCCGGAGGTCTAAGTCAATGACTATTGCAAGGGTGAGCTCCACAGGTGTAGTATTACTGGAATATTTCAATGATGCGTTTCCCCTGAGGAGGGCCGTGAGGTTTTAAGGGAAATTCATGAAGGAGATTGCGGTCATCATGTCGGCTCTAAATCTCTCGTTGCTAAGGCTTTTCGTCATGGGTTTTATTGGCTGACGGCTCAGGCTGATGCAGAAGATCTGGTCAGTAAGTGTGATGGATGTCAGAAATTTTCAAGACGAGCTCATGTGCCGGCTCAAGAATTGAGGATGATTCCAATTACTTGTCCATTTGCAGTCTGGGGGTTGGATATGGTTGGGCCTTTCAAAAGGTCCAAGGATAAAAAGACTCACCTCTTGGTAGCAGTTGATAAATTTACAAAGTGGGTTGAGGCTGAGCCGGTCAGTAAATGTGATGCAGCCACAGCGGTTCAATTCATGAAAAAGGTGATCTTTCATTTTGGATGTCCTCATAGTATTATCACTGATAATGGTACTAATCTGTCTAAGGGGGCAATGAAAGAATTCTGTCAACAAGAGCATATCCGACTTGATGTGTCGTCGGTGGCTCACCCCCAGTCTAATGGCCAAGCTGAGCGAGCTAATCAAGAAATCTTGAGAGGTATCAAGCCCCGACTTATGGTCCCTTTGCAGAGGACACCGGGTTGTTGGGTAGAGGAGCTGCCTTCAGTAATTTGGAGTATCAATACCACCCCCAACAGATCTACGGGTTACACGCCTTTCTTCATGGTTTACGGAGCTGAGGCGGTTCTCCCTAGTGACACACGTCACGACTCGCCTCTTGTGGCGGCTTATGTTGAAGCTGATAATGAGAAAGCACGTCAGGATGCTCTTGACCTGTTAGATGAGGAGCGTGACCGTCCGGCGGCTCGTTCGACGGTTTACCAGCAAGATCTGTGTCGTTATCACAGCCGCAGGGTTAAGACCAGGACCTTTCAAGAAGGAGATTTGGTGCTGCGGCTCATCCAGGATCAAACTGATGTGCACAAGCTATCCCCACCTTGGGAATGACCGTTTGTGGTCAGCAAGAATCTAAACAATGGGTCATACTACCTTATCGATGTTCGAGACCACAAGGACTCACGCATGTCGGAGGAGGAGACCAACCGGCCATGGAATATTGCTCATCTTTGGCCTTATTACACCTGAGCTACTGGCTCCTGTGATGTACATATTTTTATCAATATATATATTATGATAAGTATAATAAAGCCGGCATCCCTGATGATTCAGGGCCTCTGTTGTTTCATTTCTGAGCATCTGAGTCTTTGCTTACTTTATAAGGTCACTTGGGGGCTTCCTGCTCATTGAGCATAGCTATGACCCTTTTGATCCGGCTTGTACGCCTTGATTGCAAAAACTTGGGGGCTTCCTGCTCATTGAGCACAACTGTGACTACCCTATTGATCCGGCTTATATGCCTGGATCACAATATTACTTGGGGGCCCTTTGTTAAATGAACAAAAGCTTTGTTGTCCCTCATAATAGGCTTGGTCGCCAGGTGTATTCACCAATAAACTGGGTTATCCTGCCTGTGTAAGTTTGCCACTCCGACCAGGTAATCCTAGAATGACTCGCCGAACGCTTGACAGTTAATCTTAAAAAAAAGACCCTGAACTTGTCAAAGTTAAAACAGCGGTTTTGTCATGTGAGGCCCGACTTACAGGTTTGAATTAAGGAGTAACTCAGTGGCTGTGCAACCCTTGAATAGCACTTGATGTTGAGACCTGGCAGCCTTTGAATGCCTCGATTTTTTCTGTTTTCTGTTTGCCTTTTGAATATTTTTTATAGCTCATATATTTGTACCATATTGATATATGGTTAAAATTTAGTTTAGGCCATGATGCCTTGATCTTGATTTGATAGGATCCGGTGTTTGATAACCCGGCCTGGTTCTGGACATTGAGTTGCCAGTGTTTTGATTCATGAAATTCTGTCCGAGGCGTTGTAAGCTGGCGACGTGGATAAATTGCAGAGTGCTGTGCTCTGCATCGGGATTGTTGCCCTTATTGCATTTGGCCTTGTAAGCCGACAATACACACAAGTATCACAGGTATGATATTTATTGGGTTATATTTACATAAGGTTTTGATAAGCCGACCCTGGTTTTGGACGATATGGTCACTAGTGGTTGTTTATATGGGGTTTCTTTGACCCACCTTGGGGTAAACCGCCAAGGTACTTGTGCTCTGTTTGTATGCAGGGTATATGACAATATGCTTCGGCGAAATTGATAAAGGATTATGAGCTTCAATGTTAGATCGTCAAAGAGGATCAATACATCTCATCAAAAAGTTTTGCAAATAAACATGCGCAATGGCATGGCAGACAAATTGTTTGATAGCTAGCCTATTACAAGGCAACTGATGGCCCACAAGAATAATTGTTTTTGCAGTTTCACACAAAGCAGATGCTAAGCCGGCCTGTGGCTTATTGATCTTGGCTTTGATGAGTCGAAGGTTGTGGATCGTCCATCACAGGTTCATCCTTCTCTTCTTCACCCAATGGCTGGAAATCAGGGGTTGGCCAGTTGATCCCAGTCAAAGCTCTAAATACAGCTTCATAACTTATAAGCGTTGATGGATCAACATCAGGGGCAAAAGTGTGCTTACAGATTGGAGGAGTCAGGTCCTGAGGATCATGAACCAGCGCCTTGACCTTCTTGTTGTCGGCATCGTAAACCGACTGATAATGTGAAAGATTGGTATCTTCAGCCAATTTACTGGCTAGAGGACGCATTTCCCTTGCAATGGCGGCAAAGTCTTCTGCGCTGAAAGGTGACCCATCTTATTTTACGCTCGGGCAGCCGTTTGCTAAGTCTGCCGGTTCAAGATCAGTTAGCCATGCTTTGGCCCAAGTTAGCGCTGTAAGTGCACCGGCTCTGGCAGCTGATTTCTTCAATTCTTCGATCCGCAGAGGCAGCATAGATAGCTTGTCCAATGTATCCTTGATGAGGGTTGGAGGCTGCTTTTTATGAGCAGCTGTGTAGATGACCCATTGTGCGCCAGTGTATAACTGCTCTAGGAGTGTGTAGGTGGCTTTCAATTTTTTCCGCATGTCTGAGCCAAGGTGGGAAACTCTGGAGCCTGTATTATCAAGGAAAGTTTGTAAGCCGGGAGCATATTATTTAAGATACATTAAAAGAAAAAGATTGAGAGGAAGTTATTTACCGAAGATGGCAACGGTCATGGCGTTAATTTGATGTCTTAAGCCGGCGAGCTCTGTAGTCACCGGTTTAAGGGCCGCTTCAGCATCTCTCTTCAACAGGGCTGCTCTCTCTGTATCCTAGCCCGCTTGTTCAGTTTTGAA
Source organism: Triticum aestivum (assembly GCF_018294505.1). Classification (NCBI taxonomy): domain Eukaryota; kingdom Viridiplantae; phylum Streptophyta; class Magnoliopsida; order Poales; family Poaceae; genus Triticum; species Triticum aestivum. The sequence goes on along the minus strand of NC_057799.1, from coordinate 9,061,769 downwards.
GTTTTTCTCTAGCTTCTCCATATCTGCTAAGGCAGTGGTCAGCTCATTTTTGGCTTTGGAGGTTTCTGCTTGCTGAGACTTGATGTTCTCTTGGAGGTCGGTGACTTGGGATGCTTTGTTATTAAGATCAGCCTGAAAAGATATAAACAGATGAGTGAGATGGCAATGAATCCATTTGAAAAGTCCCAAGCACAATACAGGTATTTTACTTGGCACTTGGGGGCTAATGCACCTTGCTCTTTTTCAGGACAAGTTTATGATGATCTGATTGTTATATGCTGATTATAGCCGATTCATGAGGGCTATGTGCTTAACACTTCTGGATATATATAGTATTGAGACCCGGCTTATATTGACAGATTAAGCCGGCCCTTGGGGGCTACACATGCAAAGTTGAAGTCCTTATTGAAAGTCCCGGTTTATCTTGACAGCATAAGCCGGCCCTTGGGGGCTACTGGATTTGATTGATGAAGCTATTAAAGTTTACAGCACATTCGATTCTATCATGTCCAATAAACTTGGCGGCTAATGGTAGTGTACTCATATGGAAAATAGTTGCAGTGTTTACCTCATAGCGCTCCTTCATCAAATTTATTAAGCTGGCTTCATAGTCGCGGCTTGTGTAAAGACGGTTCAAATACCCAGAGTGAATTTCTTGGGCATTTAAATTGGCATAATTGTCCAGATTGGCTGGCCACTTGCCCTTGTCAGCAATGGAGATTTCTTCCTTGGCATCGTGCTTGGATAGGACGGTAGGTTTACCTGGCTCTGTATAGCCATGTCCGGTGATGGTAATGTCATCATTTTGGTCTTCAGCTAGCTTAATAGGACTTGTCGGCTTGATAGGGCTTGGCGGATTTGTGGTGACCGGGTCAACATTCATCTGGTCAGCGTCAGCATTCTGCTCAGCCAGTGGCGGTTCATCAACTTTGGCTTCACGAGCTTGAGGAGAGGTTTCTGCTGTTTGCTGCTCTGACTCAGAAGGGTTCTCAGGAGTTTTGGTCACTTTTGCCTTCTTGCTGGGCTTTGCTATGGCCCTATGAATGAAACACAAGGTAAGATTGAAAGCAGAAGCTGGATAGTCTTACCCTTGCACTGGTTTGAAGGCCGGGATATGAGTCCCTGTTGAGTCGCCAGAGGAAGAGTGCGACGTTCCCTGATAGTTTGAATCAGAGGGATTAAGAGGTTGTCGGTAAAGACCGGCCTTGGGATAAGTTAAGTCAGAATTGGTTGAAACCTCTGGACAACGTTTGCGAGGGGCTGGGGTGTTTGGTAAGCCGGAGGACAGGATCCCGTTTTCGCTATTCCGGGTCGTGCGGCGAGCTTCATGTTGCTGCTTCTTCAAAATAAAGTTGGGATCCAAATAAGCCAAAGGATGAGAAAACCTTACTTTCCGGCTTGCCTGGCGAGTTTTCTGTTTTGGCACAGGTTGTGAGCCGGAGGAAAGAACAATTACCTCGTCGTCGCCCGCACGGCCGGCCGCGGCTTCATCCTGATAACAATCATCGTCAATGAGATGTATAAAAAATGAGCCAAGAGAGTCAAGTTCTACCTCCGACTCATCATCATCATCGTCATCATCCAAGATTAACCCGGCGGGCTCAGTGTTCTTCTTCTTAGCAGGTCTCTGGGTGACCTTGGTTTTGGTACGAGTTGGTTTGGCCGGTTTTTCTTGCGGTTTCTTCTTCCAAAAAGAAGAGTTGGCCTGTTAAAGTTAAAAGATCATAAGTGGGCAATATTAATGCAAATTTGATTGAATGGAAGGCGTGCAACACTTACAGCTGGCGGCTTGTTGAAGGTACAGAAAGTACTAAGTCCTGTTTTGCTGCAGTCTGCCCAAGATTCGTTCAACAATGCCTCTGTGGCTTCAGTAATTTCTGCGTCAGACAGTTGAATGTCGCAGTGGCGTTGGGGATTTTTTAATCGCCGGTATATTAGCACATTAAGCCGGGGCGATGGCTTAATGGCAAGATCCTCCAGGATACCCAGCACCGAACAAGGTCGATGCCGGTTAGGCCATTAGCCATGAAGGCTCTGAGCTTTGAAAAAGTTTGCGCATATTTGGTCCGCTCCTTCGTACTGATCCGTGGGGGGAATGGATGTGTGTTGCTAAGCCAGTGGACGAGGTAACCTGGCAGAGGATTTTCGTCTACTGGAGATGTATTTTGGCAATAGAACCAAGTTTGGTTCCAATCTTTGGGATGACTTGGCGGCTTGGCGTAGGGAAAGCTAGATTCTTTCCTCTTCTGAATTGAAACCCCACCAAGTTCCAAGCTGGGCCCGTCAGTAAACTCTGTTTGACGGTTTAAGTAGTAAAATTCTCTGAATAATTCAACTCTGGGCTCCTCTTGAAGATAAGCTTCACAGAATACTTGGAAGTTGCAAATGTTGGACACAGAATTGGGTTCTATATCTTGAGGATGAAGTTGGAAAAAATGAAGCACATCACGGGAAAACTTTGAGCCGAGTGGGCTGAACCCTTGAATCAGGTGGTCAGTGAAAACAATCACTTCTCCATCTTTGGGTTCAGGAAGATTTTCTTCGCTTGGGATCCTCCAGTGGATGTCCTCTTGCTTGGCTAAGGCACCAGCTGAAACGAAGTTATTCAGGTCTTCTTCGGTGACTCGGGATGGGACCCAATTGCAGGAAGTGTATGTCTTAGACATTTTTTGATGATATGAAAGGAAAATTATGCCTGTTTAAAATTATGTGGTTAAGCAGGTTATTGGTGTAAAGGTAAGTCATGTTGAAGCATGTATGTAAAGGTGTTAAACCGGAGGATGGCATTGAAGTTACAAAGGTGAGCTATTGGCGGCTTAAAAGGGGACTAATGGTATCTGGCGGGTTACGGTTTCTGATATAAGCCGCCTACGCAGTTATTGATTTACAGATCATGGAGAAGTTGCTAAGTGTTGAAAAAACAGATTTCACAGATTGATGCTATGATTTTGGATCTACGACACTTCAAATAATGGAAAATAGCTAAACTTAAGTGGCAGCAGTTGAGCAGTTCATGTGTGCAGATTGGGTTTCTCACACAGAGGATATGTTTTAAAATCATTAGTACTACAACTGCCGCCGCGCAGGAGGAGTATAAAGTCTGGATTGAAATCCCAAAATGCAGTGAAGAACGAGGAAGGGCGGAGATGAACTGCGATGAACTTGTGGAAACCCTAATGGGATCTATGGCAGAAGGAAATGGGAAAACTCACCGGAGCTGCTGAACAGCAGAGGCGCGCGGACGAACTCTGATCGATTCAGGATGATGCAACGGTCGTAGTCGAGGCAGTGGTGAAGGTCGACGGTGGTGGCGGAGCTCTGGCGCAGAGACGTCGTGAGATAGAAGATGAAGACAAGAGGGCAAGGGGGGAAAAGAAAAGGGACCCCTAGCCCTATTTATAAGGCTGGAAAGGTGACGTCACAGCGGGTTACCACAATCCTAGGAGTGATGTCATGGTAGGTTACAAGATCTCGCAAGAGCAAGCGAGTAAGGATTTTTTAAGTATTGAAGATTGATATGAAGATGCTGAAGATGGCAGTTTACGAAGCAGGCTTACTGAAGACCCATGACCCAAAGGCGACTCAAGGCCCACGGGCGTAAGCCACCGTATGTTAACTTGTATATTAAGGAAAGTATAGATTCTGTCACCGAGCCGGACACATTGTGTATGAGCCGGCCGGGACTCTGTAGGCCACCGGGCATCAGCCTATGTGTATAAAGGGGTGACCTGGCGGCGGTTTAGGAGAGGAGAGAAAAGAGGTCGAAAGCTAGGTCAAGCATATTCGCTCCCTAGTAATCGATGCCCAAGCAATACAACCCCAAACTGGATTAGGCCTTTACCTTCACCCCAAGGTGCCGAACCAGTATAAAACTTCCTGTGTCTCTTGTCCCGTTTAAACCCTTCAAGTTAACCTAGTTGCGATGGCTCCATGACTAAGCCCTTATGCTAGGACATCTGCCGTGACGATTCCACGACAATAAAACTAACACCAGCTCCTAAATCACATAAAGCAGTTTTCACATAATTCTTTTCGATGGAGCAAGGTATAGTTGGTATTCCCGGATCTCCAAGTTTTGTAGGTACTCCATCCTTAAAACTATAATTAGCAAGCATGGTGGAGATTTCAGCTCCCGGTATTTTTCTCTTATTAGTGATGATTTCTTTCATGTACTTTGCATAAGGATGCATTTTCAAGATATCAGTCAAGCGAGTACGCAAAACGACTGGCCTCAACATTTCAACAAAGCGTTCAAATTCTTCATCATCTTTCTTTTTAGTTGACTTAGGTGGAAAAGGCATATGTTTTTGCACCCACGGTTCTCTTTCTTTACCGTGTTTCCTAGCAACAAAGTCTCTTTTATCATATCTTTAATTTTTGGGTTGTGGGTTATCAATAGATGGTTCTATCTCAACATCATTATCTGGTTCTTTTTCATTACTTGGTTGAGTATCTTCATGAACATCAGCATTATCTTTTTCATTATCACTAAGTGGATGTTCATTACCAGATTGGGTTTCAACATCAGAGATAGATACTTCATTATCATTATCAGGAGGTTTGTCTATTTCAGGTTCACTAGAGGCATGCAAAGTCCTATCATTTTTCTTCTTCTTTTTCTTTCTAGATGGACAATGTACATTAGCATTAGCCCTTTGGGAGTCTTGTTCAATTCTTTTTGGATGACCTTCATGATAAAGTGGTTCCTGAGTCATCTTACCTCCTCTAGTTGCAACTCTAACAACAAAGTCATTTATATTATGATTCATTTCATCAAGTAACTCTCTTTGAGATTTAGCAACTGGTTCTAACTGAGTTTGAACCATAGAAGCATGATTTCCTACACCTCTAACATCATTTGAGATTCTAAATAACAAGTCACTCAAGCGAGCAATCATATCAGAATTGTATTTCAATTGTTTCATAATATTTGCATTGAAGTGATCTTGTTTTCTAATGTAATTCTCAAACTCATAAAGACATTGGCTAGGGTGCATATTATGAATATTGTCATTATAATTAAACTCCATTAAAGAATTTACCTCTACCACCTTGGGTGGTGGTGGTGTATCAAGCCCATGTATTTCTTCAATAGGTGGTAAGTTTCTAACATCCTCAGATTTAATACCTTCTTCCGTCATAGATTTCTTTGCCTCTTGCATATCTTCTGGACTGAGATATAATATACCCCTTTTCTTCGGAGTAGGTTTAGGTGGTGGTTCAGGAACAGTCCAATCATCATAATTTTTCAATATGTTATTCAATAATTCTTCAGCTTGTCCAATAGTTCGTTCCCTAAAAACACAACCAGCACAACTATCTAGGAAGTCCCTAGAAGCATCGGTTAGTCCATTATAGAAGATATCAAGTATTTCATTTTTCTTAAGAGGACGATCAGGCAAAGCATTAAGTAACTGGCAAAGCCTCCCCCAAGCTTGTGGGAGACTCTCTTCTTTAATTTGCACAAATTAAATATTTCCTGTAAGGCAGCTTGTTTCTTATGCGCAGGAAAATATTTTTCAGAGAAGTAATAAATCATATCCTGGGGACTACGCACACAACCAGGAGCAAGAGTATTGTACCAAGCTTTAGCATCACCCTTTAATGAGAGCGGAAATAATTTGAGAATATAGTAATAGCGAGTTTTCTCATCATGAGTAAAAAGGGTGGCTATGTCATTCAACTTAGTAAGATGTGCCATAATAGTTTCAGTTTCATATGCATGGAAAGGATCAGATTCAACCAAAGTAATTAACTCTGGGTCGACAGAGAATTCATAATCCTTATCAGTAATAAAGATAGGTGAGGTAGCAAACTTAGGATCATATTTCATTCTAGCATTCAAAGATTTTTCTTTATACTTGCATAGTAATTTCTCTAGATTTTCTCTATCCTTACAAGCAAGAATATCTCTAGTTGTCTCCTCATTCATAACATAACCTTCCGGTACCTTAGACAATTCATATCTAGGAAGGCTAGTTCTTGCAGGTGTTTCAAGATTTTCAGTTTCAAGCTCATCATCAGATTCAACAACATCATGTTGTATTACTCTAGCAATTTGTTTATCAAGAAAGTCACCAAGTGGCACATTATCATCAAGCAAGGTACTAGCATCATCATAAGCATTATCCATAACAGAAGTAGCATCATCAATAACTTGCGACATATCAGAATTGATAGCATGTGGTGGTGTTGCAAGTTTACTTATAACAGAAGGTGAATCTAAAGCAGAACTAGATGGCAGTTCCTTACCTCCCCTCGTCTTAGAGGGGAAAATCTTAGTGTTAGCGTCCTTCAGATTCTTCATAGTGATAATATGTTAATAATCCCAAGTGACTCAACAAATATAGCTATGCTCCCCGGCAACGGCGCTAGAAAAAGGTCTTGATAACCCACAAGTATAGGGGATCGGTACAGTTTTCGAGGGTAGAGTATTCAACCCAAATTTATAGATTTGACACAAGGGGAGCCAAAGAATATTTGAAGGTATTTGCAGCTGAGTTGTCAATTCAACCACACTTGGAGATTAATTATCTGCAGCAAAGTGATCAGTAGCAAAGTAGTATGATAGTTTTGATAGTAGTGACAACAACAATAGTAATAGTAACAGTGATAGCAGTATTTTTGTAGCAAGTGTAACAGTGATGATAGCAGTAGTAACTTAGCAGAAACAATATGGGATAAATTCGTAGGCATGGGATCGGTAATTTGTTGGATGATATTCATCATGAGACAGTCATAACCTAGGGCGATACGGCACTAGCTCCAGTTCATCAATATAATGTAGGCATGTATTCCGTAAATAGTCATACGTGCTTATGGAAAGAAGTTGCATGACATCTTTTGTCCTACCCTCCCGTGGCAGCGGGGTCCTATCAGAAACTATGGGATATTAAGGCCTCCTTTTAATAGAGAACCGGAACAAAGCATTAACACACGGTGAATACATGAACTCCTCAAACTACGGTCATCACCGGGAGTGGTCCCGGCTATTGTCACTCCGGGGTTGCCGGATCATAACACGTAGTAGGTGACTATAACTTGCAAGATCGGATCTACAACATAGATATAATGGTGATAACATAAACGGCTCAGATCTGAAATCATGGCACCCGGGCCCAAAGTGACAAGCACTAAGCATGGCAAAGTTATAACAACATCAATCTTAGAACATAGTGGATACTAGGGATCAAGCCCTAACAAAACTAACTCGATTACATGATGAATCTCATCCAACTCCTCACCGACCAGCGAGCCTACGAAGGAATTACTCACTCCCGGTGGGGAGCATCATGAAATTGGCGATGGAGATAGGTTGGTGATGACGAAGATCGATGATCCCCCTCTCCGGAGCCCCAAACGGGGTCCAGATCTGGCCTCCCGATGAAGAACAGGAGGTGGCGGCGGCTCCGTCTCGTGAAACACAATAATTATTTCTCCACCTTTTTTCTGGAAAAATAGGATTTTATAGTATCCGGGGCATCGTCCGCGGGGCCACCAGGTGGGGACAACCCACCTGGGCACGCCTGGTGAGGGGGGCGCGCCCTGGTGGGTTGTGCCCACCTAGGTCCCCCCTTCGGTAGGTCTTGGATCCAGAAATTCTTTTATTTGATATAAAAAATCCGCGCAAAGTTTCGTTCCGTTCCGCGAACTTTTATTTCTGCACAAAAATAACACCATGGTAGTTCTGCTGAAAACAACGTCAGTCCGGGGTTAGTTTCATTCAAATCATGGAATTTAGAGTCCAAAACAAGAGGAAAAGCGTTAGGAAAAGTAGATACATTGGAGACGTATCAGGCACTAGCTCCAGTTCATAAATATAATGTAGGCATGTATCTGTAAATAGTCATACACGCTTATGGAAAGAACTTGCATGACATCTTTTGTCCTACCCTCCCGTGGCAGCAGGATCCTATTGGAAACTAAGGGATATTAAGGCCTCCTTTTAATAGACAACCGGAACAAAGCATTAACACACGGTGAATACATGAACTCCTCAAACTACGGTCATCAGCAGGAAGTATCCCGACTTCTGTCACTCCGTGGTTTACGGATCATAACACATAGTAGGTGACTATAACTTGCAAGATCGGATCTAGAACATAGATATAATGGTGATAAGATAAACGGTTCAGACCTGAAATAATGGCACCCGGGCCCAATGTGACAAGCATTAAGCATGGCAAAGTCATAGCAACATCAATCTCATAACATAATGGATACTAGGGATCAAGCCCTAACAAAACTAACTCGATTACATGATGAATCTCATCCAACTCCTCACTGACCAGCGAGCCTACGAAGGAATTACTCACTCCCGGTGGGGAGCATCATGGAATTGGCGATGGAGATAGGTTGGTGATGACGTAGATCGAAGATCCTCCTCTCCGGAGCCCCAAATGGACTCCAGACCTAGCCTCCCGATGAAGAACAGGAGGTGGCGGCGGCTCTGTCTCGTGAAACGCGATAATTCTTTCTCCCTGATTTTTTTCTGGAAAAATAGGATTTTATAGCGTCGATTTCAGGGTATGCGGGGCCACTAGGTGGGGACAACCCACCGGGGCGCGCCTGGAGGGGGGTGCGCCCTGGTGGGTTGTGCCCACCCAGGTGCCCCCCTCCGGTGGTTCTTGTCTCCAGTATTTTTCTTTATTGATATAAAAATTCCCCGCAAAGTTTTGTTCCATTTCGAGAACTTTTATTTCTGCACAAAAACAACACCATGGTAGTTCTGCTGAAAACAACGTCAGTCCAGGGTTAGTTTCATCCAAATCATGCAAATTAGAGTCCAAAACAAGAGGAAAAGCGTTAGGAAAAGTAGATACGTTGGAGACGTATCAACTCCCCCAAGCTTAAACCTTTGCTTGTCCTCAAGCAATTCAGTTGATAAACTGAAAGTGAAAAAGAAAAAACGTTTACGAACTCTTTTGGTCTTGTTTGCATAAATAAGCTTAAACAACACCCAGGTTTTCAGCCAAGGTTATAACTAACCATGTCGACAATAACTCTTAAAATTATATTAACTCATATCAATGACATAATCAGCTAGCGAGCAATAATAAGATATCTCAAACGGCAACACGTTGTCAAAACAACCATGATATAATATGACAATAGTGGTATCTCGCTAGCCCTTTCTAAGACCGCAAAACATAAATGCAGAGCACCTCCAAAGTTCAAGCAACGACTAAACATTGTAATTCATGGTAGAAAAGGTCCAGTCATGATGCACCCAACATTAGCTACACACAATGCATGAGGATGACAATAGTGATCTCAGGTTCTGGTGCTTATTTGAGAAAGTGATGACACAACATAAAAGTAAATAGATACTCCCTTCGTAGAGGGAAGCAGTGATTTGCAGTGGTGCTAGAGCTCAAGTTTTAAAACAGAGGTAAACGAAATTTTGAGAAATGCACCCTTCTTGTTTACTTCGTGACCATTAGTTATCGGTATCTTCCATGCTAAACACATTAGTGGCGGTTCCCAAGCGATAAAAGTAAAGGTTTCCTCCCCCTCCACCAACAATCACATTCCACGGCTTGTCCAAAACAACGGGTGCCGTCCATACCAACAACAGTCCCAGGGGAGTTTTGTTTAATTATTTGTAATTTTGAATTCGGGACTGGGAATCCCTATTACTGCCCCTCTTGTGCAAGGACGAGTGAATAAACACTCATCATGAGTATAACCCGCCTAGCATGGAAGATACTGACTACCTCCTGTCACTCTATGAACAATTCAGGCACACAAAAAGGATAATTATTTGAAGTTTTTAGAGGTGGCACATGCAAATTTACTTAGGATGACAGGGCAATACCACATATAGGTAGGTATGGTGGACTCATCTGGAATAACTTGGGTTTCGGGTTTTTTGATGCACAAGCAAAATTCCCGCTTAGTACAGGTGAAGGCTAGCAATTAGGTTGAGAAGCGGCCAGCTAGAGAGCGAAAACGGTCATGAACATGCGTTATGCATAAGTAACATTGAATACTAGCATGAGTAGGATATGAACACCATGAACATAAATATCATAGAGGCTATCACTACAAAAAAAAGACACAAACGTGACATTTTGGGCCGAACAATTTTTTTTCTGTCATGCTTATGACACTTCTATGAAGATAATTGTGACAAAACCCGGTATCATCATAGAAGTGGTAGGATCCTACTTCTATGACAAAAAATCATGACAGAAAATGGGATTTTCGTCCTGGGCGGGCCGGAGACGCAGCTGCATGACATTCTTTGGGCCGTACATGATAGAAAAAACCGTGGTAGAAGCGAGGGCGAGGAAAATATTGGGGAGTTCTTGGTTATGGTGGGTGGTCGGGGGCCGAGCAATGTGCGTTTCTCTCATACACGTACGCACATGGGTGCGTGGCGTTGGGCTCTAACTGAACCTGAGCGAGGCTTTCGCCTACTGAACCCGAGCGATTGCACTGCAGGCTACGCGTTACTGAACCCGAGCGATCGATCGATCCCTGGCTGTTAACTGAACCCGATCGAGCGATTCCTCCGCTACTGCTGCTAACTGAAGCCGATCGAACCTGCTGCCTCTTGATGAATAGTGAGCATTGTTGGGGGGTTGGATGAACAGTTCCCGGTGGGGTTGGATGAACAGGACCCCGTGGTAGTAGAGGCCATTGCCGCTGGATGAACAAGACCCCGATCGATTGAGCCGGTTGGGGGTGGATGAACAGGACCCTGTGGAGGGCTGGATGTACAGGACGACCCCGTGGAGGGCTGGTTGAACAGTAGCCGGTGGAGGGCTGGATGAACAGTAGCCCGTGGAGGGGTGGTTGAACAGGACCCCGTGGAGAGGGCTGGTTGAACAGAAGCCAGTGGAGGAGCGGTGGAGGCTGGATGAACAGGAGCCCGTGGATGAACAGTCGGAGGTGGAGGCTGGATGAGGTCGACGGTGGATGAACAGTAGCCCGTGGAGGCTCGAGGTCGACGGTGGAGATGAACAGTAGCCCGTGGAGTCCTGTTTTGCGGCACGCCACACCCCTCTCGATGAACAGGACCCCTGTTTTGACCGTAGCGCTCCGACACAAGTCCGTTTCCTCCATTTTGCGGTACGCCACACCCCTTCCAATCAACAAGACCCCGTTTCGATCGTAGGAGGTCGAAGAGAAGTCCGTTTCCTCCGTTTTGCGATATGCCACACCCCTCCCGATCAACAGGACCTTGTTTCAACCGTAGGAGGTCGAAGAGAAGTCCGTTTCCTCCGTTTTGCGGTACGCCACACCCCTCGCGGTGAACATGATCCTGTTTCGACCGTAGGCGGTCGAACACAAGGCCGTTTCCTCCGTTCTGCGGTACGCCAGGCCTCGTTTCGATCGGCTACTCCGTCCAAGCTGGTTGGCTCCCGATGAACACGACCCATTCCGTTGCCTCTCGATGAACACGATGACGCAGTTTCTCCGTTCTGACCCAGCCGGTTGGCTGCCGATGAACAGGACGCCGTCACTGCCTCTCCATGTACACGAGCCCTGGCCGTACGTATGCGCAAGTAGGCATTCGAGACCCCGCCTGTATGTACGTACGTTGCCGTATTAGCTTTCTTGCACCATGGTTATACGTACGTGTACATGCTACGTGCCTGCCTCTACTACGACACGTGCCCTTCCTTACTCGGCCATGGTTCATCGCTGCAGCCTGCAGACAGACCGATCGACCAGTATGTACGTACATGTTCGCGACTAGAATGATAATGCTACGTACGCTTTGACCAGGTGGGTCCCGGCTGTCAGGGAGGATAAGGAGGGACTTCCTTGTGTGCGAAGATGTAGCTGGTGGGTCCCAGCAGTCAGGGCGAGGATTCATTTTTTCGCGCCTAATATAGAGGCACTTCCTTGCGTGCGAAGATGTAGTTGGTAAGTCACAGCTGTCAGGGAGAAATGTTTTTTTCGCAAAATATAGAGTCCCTTCCGGTGGGTCCCAGCTGTCAGGTGAAGGAATAATTATTTTACACGTAATAAGGTTGCACTTCCTTGCTGCGGCCGTGGACCCAGCTATCAGCCTCTCCATGTTCAGTCCTCTTCCGATGGAAGTCAATCCTCGACCATGTTGACCACGCCGCGCCAAGAGCACCAAAGCGGTGGACGACGGCGAGGCCTGGAATGGGACGACGTGGAGCCGGGGAAGACGCGGCAGTGGATGCCCATGCAGAGAGGAGTACGAGGGTTGACTGGTTCGGCTGCGGTGCGAGGCTGTTGTCGCCGCAGAATAACACGGGTTATGGGTGAGTAGACAGTAGAGGGATGGCCTGGCCAGCGGTGGGAGTAGGGTGGGGCGGTGAGGCATGCGCGGCAGCACAGCCGGCCACTAGAGGCAGGAGCAGGCGGTCTCGCCGGCGCTGGTGCAAGAAGAGCAGCGATTGAAGAAGCAACAGGACCGTTCAATTCAAATCCAACGGTCACTGCTGCTAGAATCGTTTGTTGACTAAGTTGATAAAGCCCTGCATACGCGACAACTTAGTAGGCCCACAGGTCAGCCTCCGAACCGGTGCGCCCAGATGTCAGTGGGAGGAATCATTTTTTTCGCGTAATAAGGAGGCAGTTGATTGCGTGCGGCCAGGCCAGCAGAGGGAGTAGGGTGGGCCGGTGAAGCCTGCACGACATCACAGCGGGCCACAAGAGGAGGGAGCAGGCAGTCCCATAGACGCTGGTTTAGGCGGCTGGAGCAGGAAGATCAGAGATTGAAGAAGCACGTCGACCGTTGGATGGACATCCAACAATCATTGCTGCTAGAATCGTGTGTTGACTGACAAAGCCTTGCGTAAACAAGTCAGCCTCGAAATCTGTGGCGTGTACAACCCATTTGCTATTATTTTATAACTTTTACTCATTTGCTAATTCATATGGAATTTATTGCAGCCCATTTTCCATTTTTAGAATTGCTGCCCATTTTCTGACTAGTGCCAGGGTTAAAAAATTGAGCTAAAAAATGTGCGAAATTTTAAAAATTCACATATTTTTGCTGGGGAACAAAATATTCTTAATCCAAAAATTAGTAGCCATACTAAAACAGATTTAAAAATAAATTAGTACTATGTCATGTTAAAATCCAATGAAATATAAAACATCAGTGAAGAACAAAATCCAATGAAATCCAAAAATTAGCAACCCTTTGATATTACTTTTTAGATATACTGACCATACTGTTTGGCCAGGCCGGAATGCATCCCTCCTCGCCTTGAAAGATTTGCAGCCCAGTAAGTCGGAGAAAAGAAATAGGCCTATCTTGGGTATTCTTCAAAAAGAAATAGTGGGCTACCTATTTTCCCAAAGAAAAAACTGCTGGGCTGGTCATGTTGTTAGACGGGCCACAGAGACCGCACAACCCAGTTTATAGCCTGCTCCTCCGAACAAATCCTCAAAAAAAAGTTGTGCAATTCTTTCGTTAATTGACTATACGTTGACAATGATGTGGGTCCTCGATATTAGCAGGGTGGATTAGAGTAAAAAACGAGGGGTGCATCTGAGTACTAAAAGAGGCGCTTGCTTGTGTTTGGGAGTGGACCTGGTGGGTCCATACTATCATACTCACAACTACAGTCCTCTCCCGATTCACTATTGTGACAGGGCCGGACGGCGGCGCCGCGGCGAGCGCACCAAGGCGGAGGATAAAGTGTTGTCGCTAATGTGTTGGGCTAGGTTGGACATTCTTATCGAAAAATAAAAATCTTCCGGAACTATTTATGACGGTGACTACGATTTGCATGGGTCCGCTGGTTGCAAGAAGAAAATGACGGGAGAAAGAAGACTGGTCGCTATCTTTGCCTAAGAATAATATCGACTGAATGTAACGACACTATCATAGGAAATAATATCCTCCTGTTTAAATTTGACTTTTCAAATCGTGAATTTAAAGAACTGATGCATGAGCATTTAGCTTTATTTATTTATTTATTTACTTATTTATGTTTAGGGGACCATGAGCATGTACCTGGGCCGGATTCATGTGAGAGCCTCCCTTCCAGTTAATTATGGGCTCCTCTATTGGGCCTTCATCAGTGGGCTGCATGTTATCGACAAGTGGAAAATGTGTTCCGTACCAAAATTAGTATGCGGTACGTACGGTACGGGGCACTAAAGGATCAGACCGTGCAACGACTTCCAAAACATTATGTTTGTCATTCTAACAACACATTTATTCAACCAACAGACAAAATATACTACTGATTGTACATTGAAAACAGAAGAAGCAGCAACCAGGGCGGGGGGTGCAACAAAAGCAGTAAGCAGGCCACAAGTGTAAAGATGCAACTCTCTCTTCTAAACCAAACATCAGCCATCATTAAAAAAGGGCTACCAAAAAAGAACAAGTCTATGCATCAAACTAAATAAAGATCCTACTACACCAAGTGTACGCATCTAACTAACTAGCTCAGTTAGACGTTACTATTTATTAAGCTGTGGAGATTGGCTGATGGCTTGAACCAGATAGGTGCCTGATGGGGGAAACTCTAGCTAGCAGGTCGAAGTCTGATACTTGCTACCCTCTCTCCTACTTTGGGCTACAGAGCATGGCGGCACATATCAGGGTATGGTGCATGCAGAGACGCATGGTATGCTGTGTACACACAGTTTTGCCTGATGAACGAAACTACGCTGCCATCATGATCCTTGCCATCGGTTATCTCCTGGTTAATCGGATAATTCAGTCCGAGAAACAGAGAGCGTGTACCAAGGCTACTTACCAGCCTCCAGTCAAAAATTCCTGAAGGCCCAGAGAAGCTGGGATCCTGCTCAAAGACCTTGCAGTGACTGTGTTTTATTCCGCGAAACAACACGTCCGATACGTGCGAACAATCATCAATCGTTCGCCGTTGTCTGACCTAGCCAGGAATCACTTGCAACCGCCATGCCGCTTTTCTTTGAAAGGTTCTGGGATTAGCAAGGGTAGGGACACCAGGCGGCCTACAACATCATATCAAGTTGGAGTCAAATAAAAAAGGGCTCTTACTGTAGTCAATCTTAAGAACAACATGTTTATGAGCATGAATATTTTTTTAGTAAATGTTGACAGTAATATAAGAAAACCATCATGATATCATAGGAAAGTAACATACTACTGTAACAGCCGTTTGTAGCGATGACTGGAGTGGGCCAGCAATACGTCCAGCCATAGAAGGAGTCGATAGCGTAAATGAAGCCCTTGTGTTCAATGGCATCAGAGAACCATGGATGATGTATGATCCTGCGATGGACGTGCAGATTTATCCACTTACCGCAATGACCTATCAGATAGGCGAGACCGCGGTTGAAGAATGCAATTACCTTGAAGTCTTTATAATTCGCAGATCTTGTGGGCACTTGGCAGATTACAACTTTGAGCAAATCAAACTTGGTATCATGTTGGCCACTGTAAGATTCTGAGTATTCTGGGCCGCGGTGCCAAAGCAGTGCAGTGTTAATCGAAGGAAGGGGGATCAATCACCGGGTGTAGACCTCCACGAGCATCCAGCTGCCGCGACCGTCGACGAGCACCATCCAAGACATGTTCATGCTGACCCAGTACATACCGTTAATGTAGTTGAGGGTGACGGGGATCGGATCGTAATCAAGGGGGTTAATGCTCACCACCCTACGATCGTTATTCTACGTGACACGCCATTTCTGAAGATCAGGCGGCATCAGCAAGCAAGGAGCTGGCTTAAAAAGCTCCGGCCTGAGGGCTTTGAGTAAACGGTACAGCCCCGGCGAGCATGCGGCGAGCGGCATGGTACTGAGATTGTCCACACGCGAAACAATGAGCTTGATTACCTTTGTGGGGAGCGAATTCCAGCCACTCTTTCGGCGGACGGTGCTCGGTTCTGCCATTGATAGTGCTTGGGTTTCGGAAGAGGGGGGAGGCGCCTTAGCGGGGATGGAAGATTGGATGATTATGTGTGGACAAAGATGGAGAAGCGAATATGTGCTGCGGGAAGTGGACCGGTGATGATGACTACATCACGCCGCTTGACTTACAAGACACATACCAGCAGCGTAGGGTCATATCGATGCCAGACAACTTGCTTGAGTGATCACAGTACTAGTACTGCCTACAATACCTACTACTATGCCCTAGTTTGCATATAGAGTAGTGGAGTAGGACTCTGCTCTACAACTAGCATCGGAGGAGTAGTATATTCTAATCTAAAATAGTTACAAACTTCAATGCCCGAGCATGGAACAACTACGAACCGCCATCGGTGCTAACTCCAATCCCCAGCAAACGTTTGCTGGGAGACATGACAGTTGCAAACGCCCGCGACGCAGTTACAGTATGTGTGTAAGGGTGGCGGTTTTGTCAAATACTATGGCTTAAAAACAGGCCACCGTCGGACGGAAATCTGACGGTTACGTGGGATTCGCCAGGATTGAGCTCATGGCGAACAATTGCCAGATATCATTACTAAAAAAAATGGTTAAAACACCCGGGGCTATAACTTGCACCGGCTGACCACTAACAATGATACTAACATAGTTGTAAAATGGTCAAGGACCGTGTCTACATGGTGTTTGGAATTATATGCAAAAAACTAGCAAGATGCCCGTGCATTGCACGGAACATCAAGATGCATTTTTTTTGCAAAACACCTGTTGTGATTGACCCATGCAGGAGTAATCCCATGTGTAAAAACTAATGATATCTCGAGAATTTTATCGAAAAAATGGTATCTCAAGAATTTCATCGAAAAAATGATATCTCGAGAAAGATGAGAGATAAGGTGAGGAGGAGTGGGGCGTGGTGGTGACTGGTGGTCGGACTGGGCGGAGGCATGGGGATGGACGGCGCCGGCAGCGGCCACCATGCCAGATTGTTCCAGAGACTTCCTCTTTTAATTGCTCAGCAATGAGGTTGTGGGAGATAAGGATCAACGAGGCAAGGCCTTATCTATAAATGTGGAGAGAGGTGCGGGTATCTTTTGTAAAATTGTCATAGTTTGCTTTCTATCCTTCAGATATAGATCGGACGGTCTATCACTGGTGCGCGTCGGTGCTATACAAATGGTTTTTAACCCCTTTCCGCGACGGCATTTGGAACCGTCGCCTAGTGAGTGATGGCGATAGGGGGGTCCTTCCCACACGAACCAGAAACCGTCGGGGATAGGGACTCTACAGTACTCCTACTCGTTTGTGCTCGCATTGCCATCGCAGTCGGTATTATCTGATGCTACGTTTATGATGCGCGGATCTTCACAAATGGTTCACTATTATAGAACGTGTATGATAAGCATACAATCACACACATTCGCTTTTCCCAAACCGTATGCGATAATTAATTAAGAAGATTAGCTAACCGTCGTACGAGTGTCGGACAGGATTACGAAACGTCGGACCGTTGTAACATCGTCGTACACGACAACTATCGCACACGCTATTCTGTGGTGCAACGTTTACGATGCATAACTCATCAGAAATAGTTCATGGTTGCGAATCGTGTACGGTAAGGCAACTAACACAAACGTTTAGTTTGCCCGCACCATTTGTGATATTGTCTGACATCGCACACGCTTTTGCAAACGCAACTGTGTGCATGCTTGCACACGTTTCCTCTTTGTGAACCGTGTCGAATTATGGTGTATATCACAAACGTTTGTGTTTTACCAACGATGTGTGCCGTAACGACCCGCAGAGCGTAATTTCACCATAATTTAATTGCTGCTATTTCAAATTGTACCGGATTTGAATTTGAATTTGAATTTGAATTTGAATGTATGTTGTAGCTTTATTCATATCCATCAGGTTCAAACAACCAATGTTCAAGAATTACATAAGAACCAAATAAAGAATGATGAAGCACAATTGTATACTTGTACTATTAAAGACGGTAAAGAAAGAGGCGAAATACATTCTGGTTGCTGAAAAAGGTGAAGCGGAATGCCCATATTGTGCCCTCCTCCATGCATAAGGCACGCACGACTCTGGTCCAACCCCTTGTGATGGCCGACCGCCCATCCTTCACGGTCTTCATGAAAATATCTAGATAATCATCGTGTTCTGGTAGAAATACTTTAACCTTTGCATGCCCACCAATCATGTAGTTTGAGAGGTAATCTTGAGTAAACTTCTTTGGCAACCACTGCAAAGGAAAAAGATTTAGACATTGTCATCTAACACAACTCATTATGGGCAGTAAAAAGAAGGTTGCAGAGTTCTTACTTACCATCCTGCAGTTCGCTGTGGTCTTGGATAAAGTGTAATCAAATGGTCTAATTACCATCTTTGGACCCATTTTACTAACAATCTTTACTAGCTTCCTCACTTGATGCTGGTTCATCGATATCTCATTGCCTCATACGCAGAAAGGGTCGAAGCGCGGATCTTTACCAATGACATATGTACCTAAAAGCACCAATTTAATATTAGAAGCTAAACAATTGCACAATGATGTAGTACAACACTCTTTTATAATATCTTATAACATCCAATATACTCACACATTAGATGAATTAACATCTTATATTATGGGCCGGAAGGAGTTTAGTGCATTCTTACAAATTATCGGCTGATTAACTGCTGTATCCATGGGTTACAGTTAGTTTGAGCTAGTTCGGGCTCAAATAGCCCTAAAGTATATCTAAACATGAGGGCTAGTTTGAGCTAGTTGCATCTATAACCCACCCAAAAAAACTATCCAACCCAAGAGGTGCTAATTGGAGTTAGTTCTCCTAGTGCATTTATTGTCAATCTAACCCTGCCATCCAAACAACTCTTTTTGGATGAGTTAGTTCAGGGTTAGTATTGATCTAGAAACTAACTCTAACCTCTAGCTAAGTTGAGTATCCAAACAGGGCTGTGTTGTTGTTGTTGCTACTGCTTCTCTTCTACGTATATCTAGACATCATTAGAACATTAATGTAACACTCTTCCTTGTTGCAATGTAGCCTAGGATTGCATATTTAGACATTAAGTACAGTGCTTGTTGCTATGTAGCCTCAGATATATTACATATGACCCTAGTTAACCTAACGATAAATGGGTTGCAGATATATTCCGTTAAAAGTCTGATTCACCGATTAGTCCCTTATCAGCCCCCGGCCTATATCGTACCAGCTATCGATATCCTGAACAGTGAGTATATATAAGCCATGGGATGAAACTAACCTTGATGGAAAATAACAGTCGTTCCCAAAATTGTCCTGTGTAGGTACATCGAGAAGCATGTTAAGCACAACAGGCTAAACATCAACCAAAATTATCCATGGCATATAAAATAATATCCAAAAGTTAGCTTCAGTGTGCAGGTTTAAGCACGCTACTAAAGCAAAACAAGTGGAAAGGTGTGTTAACTGCAACAGGCCTAACATTTAACAACAAGCAAACATAGTCATTCAAACTGGTATTGTGCCGGTCTGAGTACACTGGTTGTTGTTAAATAAAAATGGAAAGGCGTGCTAACTACAAGATGCAACAACCAAATGTAGTCATTCGTAGTGGTATTGTTGAAACCGGCAGTGATGAAATTGAACTGCACAGTTCATACTTGCACATATAGAACATCACGTTGTGAATAACTAGAATAAACAAGGCATACTACGAACAACCAAAGATAGCATTTGAAACTGGACATATGCTAACTACAAACAACCGAACAATCAAAAAACTTTAAAAGAGGCATATGCTAGCTATAACAGGCTTAATAGCAAGCAAATATATGCATTCCTATCGGTATGTTTAAAACTTCATTGATGAAATGTATTGCACAGTAAATAATTGCACATATAGAGCATCACATTGTGAACAACTGAAATAAACAAGGGATACTGCAAACAACCAGATATAGTAATTAAACCGGACATATTCTCACTACACTACAAAAGGGACTCGACAAAACAAATCATGGGTTTCCCCCTGTGAAGAGGCATGGCAAAACAAATCATGGGTTTCCTCACTTGTCATAGATGGGCTCGTTCCCGTGGGAAGAGAATGAACCCTGGATGCGCTCCACGTTGTCGCAGATGGGCTCCTTCCCCTTGGAAGAGCACGGCTGTAGGGTGCCCTATCTGATGTTGCAGACGGGCGCTTTCCCCTTGGAAGAGCAGATGGGCTCTTTCCCCTTGGAAGAGCTGGAGATGGTGCCCTCCTCGTGGTCGCCGACGATGAGGTCTGACTTGGAAGTTGTGGATCCCAAGCCAGCGTAGCAGAACGTGTCCTTCAGAAATGACAAAAGGGGCTCGATGGTGATGTAGGATGGCAAATTGTTGACAGCGAGCCAGAGGAGATCAGCGGCGGGGCCATGGATGATATCGACGGCGGTTGAACCCGAGGGGTTGGGGGTGGGCCACTTAACCTATGACATAGCACGCCTCAGGCCGTCGCTGTCGATGACCTCGATGTCGTAGCCGGCGGCCGAGACATGCCCGCATACTCTAGCTCGCTGCTTGAGTGCCTGCCGCCAGTAATGGTCGTCAGCTTCCTCGGCGACGTCGGGCGAAGAGACCGTGATACACCTCTTTTGGGCCAGTCGCTCCTCGAGCTCCATGGGAAGCGTAGCCGGGCTTAGGCTGCGATGCTCTGGAGTGGGGGATGGGGATCTGTGGGAAAGGGGGCATTTGGTAGGCGTCATCTAAGAAAGTCAGGGCAGCCTGGGTATGGAGATCGGTGGGTAAGCTGCACGGGCAACCGGTAGATGTTGACAAGGGAGGCCTTGCGGCGGCGGCGGGGACCTATCTAGGGTTTCGAGCGAGGGAGGGTGTCTATGTGTTTGTGTGTGTGGAGGGGGGCGGGAGGTGTTTGAGGAAATGACGCGTGTATTGAAAATTTTACTACGCGGGAGTGAAATGCCAGGGCTATTGAAAATTTTGATGATGGTGCATCGCACACGGTCCGGAGATAACAACCATGTGTTATGAAACAGAAAAACCCTTGAGCCGGGCAGATATTTTTGAGGGATGCAGGCGGGATTGGGAACAAGAAACATCGCACACAGTCCGGAGATAACAACCGTGTGTTATGAAACAGAAAAACCCTCGAGGCGGGCAGATATTTTCTATGGATGCAAGCGGGATTGGGAACAAGAAACATCCCACACGGTCGAAACAGAATAACCGTGTGTTATCAAACTGAAAAAAGCTGTAGGCGGGTAGATATTTTTGAGAGGGGAAGCCTCGTGGAGCCCAATGTACTGTGCGGACATGTGCGCGACAGGGGCAACGGCGTGGCACACGGTTAGTTTGAGCGAACCGTGTCTATTGCGTCATCCGACTTGTCTAATGTTCATAAATTTGGCGAAAAATGACGCGGGAGAGGGTCAGAACACGAACACACTTGCATGTGGACCAAATTTATGTATGAAAAGGGTGGTTTGATTTTCAAATACCAAATGCAACTTCAATGTGGCACCTATCTCGCAAAGCGCACGATATTGCTTGCCCCCACCCCCCTCATGTCGGCACGAAGGGGATCCTAAGCTACGAATGCATGCCCCCTCCCCCCAACCGAGGTTCACCTAGCAAAGTGCGAAGTAGCTAGCAACCCCCCTCCCTCGTGTCGGCACGAAGGGAATCCAAAGCTATGAATGCATGCCCCTCCCCCCCAACCGAGGTTCACCTAACAAAGTGCGAAGTAGCTAGCAGCCCTCCCTCCCTTGTGTCGGCACGAAGGGAATCCTAAGCTATGAATGCATGCCCCCCCAATCGAGGTTCACCTACCTATTGTGGAACGCAGTAATTTCAAAAAAATTCTTACGGACACGCAAGATCTATCATGGTGATGCATAGAAACAAGCGGGGAAGAGTGTTGTCCACATACCCTCGTAGAGCGTTAGCGGAAGCGTTATGACAACGCGGCTGATGTAGGCGTACATCTTCACGATCCAACCTATCTCAGCACCGAACGTACGGCACCTTGTAATACAGGCAAGACCCCTTTCTTTGACTGATCCATTTTGAACTTCAAAACTTTATCAAGGTATGTGCTTTGTGAAAGTCCAATTAAGCGTCTTGATCTATCTCTATAGATCTTGATGCCCAATATGTAAGCCGCTTCACTGAGGTCTTTCATTGAAAAACTTTTATTCAAGTATCCCTTTATGCTATCCAGAAATTCTATATCTTTTCCAATCAACAATATGTCATCCACATATAATATTAGAAATGCTATAGAACTCCCACTCACTTTCTTGTAAATATCCAAAAGTTTGTATAAAACCATATGCTTTGATCACACTATCAAAACGTTTATTCCAACTCCGAGAGGCTTGCACCAGTCCATGAATGGATCGCTGGAGCTTGCACACTTTGCTAGCATCTTTAGGATCGACAAAACCTTCTGGTTGCATCATATACAACTCTTCTTTAAGATATCCATTAAGGAATGCAGTTTTGACATCCATTTGCCAAATTTCATAATCATAAAATGCGGCAATTGCTAACATGATTCGGACAGACTGAAGCATCGCTACGGGTGAGAAGGTCTCATCGTAGTCAACTCCTTGAACTTGTTGAAAACCTTTCGCAACAAGTCAAGCTTTGTAGACAGTAACATTACCGTCAGTGTCAGTCTTCTTGAAGATCCATTTATTCTCTAAGGCTTGCCGATCATCGGGCAAGTCAACCAAAGTCCACACTTTGTTCTCATACATGGAACCCATCTCAGATTTCGTGGCATCAAGCCATTTCGCGGAATCGGGCTCATCATCGCTTCCTCATAGTTCGTAGGTTCGTCATGGTCTAGTAACATGACTTCCAGAACTGGATTACCGTACCACTCTTGTGCGGACCGAACTCTGGTTGACCCACAAGGTTCGGGAGTATCTTGATCTGAAGCTTCATGATCATCATCATTAACTTCCTCGCTAATTGGTGTAGGAATCACTGGAACTGATTTCAGTGATGAACTACTTTCCAAGTCGGGAGAAGGTACAATTACCTCATCAAGTTCTACTTTCCTCCCACTCACTTCTTTCGAGAGAAACTCCTTCTCTAGAAAGGATCCGTTCTTAGCAACAAAAATCTTGACTTCGGATCTATGATAGAAGGTGTACCCAACAGTCTCCTTTGGGTATCCTATGAAGACACATTTCTCCGATTTGGGTTCAAGCTTATCAGGTTGAAGCTTTTTCACATAAGCATCGCAGCCCCAAACTTTAAGAAACGACAGCTTAGGTTTCTTCCTAAACCACAGTTCATATGGTGTCGTCTCAATGGATTTAGATGGTGCCCTATTTAACGTGAATGCAGCTGTCTCTAAAGCATAACCCCAAAATGATACTGGTAAATCGGTAAGAGACATCATAGATCGCACCATATCTAATAAAGTACGGTTACGACGTTCGGACACACCATTACACTGTGGTGTTCGAGGTGGCGTGAGTTGCGAAACTATTCCACAATTTTTCAAAGAAGACCAAACTCATAACTCAATTCTTCACCTCCACGATCAGATCGTAGAAACTTTATTTTCTTGTTATGATGATTTTCCACTTGACTCTGAAATTCTTTGAACTTTTCAAATGTTTCAGACTTATGCTTCATCAAGTAGACATATCCATATCTGCTCAAATCATCTGTGAAGGTCAGAAAATAACGATACCTGCCGCGAGCCTCAACACTCATTGGTCCACATACATCAGTATGTATTATTTCCAATAAGTCAGTTGCTCGCTCCATTGTTCCGGAGAACAGAGTCTTAGTCATCTTGCCCATAAGGCATGGTTCGCAAGCATCAAGTGATTCATAATCAAGTGATTCTAAAAGCCCATCAGCATGGAGTTTCTTCATGCGCTTTATACCAATATGACCTAAATGGCAGTGCCACAAAAAAGTTGCACTATCATTATTAACTTTACATCTTTTGGTTTCAATACTATGAATATGTGTATCACTCCTATCGAGATTTAGTAAATATAGACCTGTCATCAGGGGTGCTTGACCATAAAAGATGTTACTCATATAAATAGAACAACCATTATTCTCTGATTTAAATGAATAACCGTCTCGCATCAAACGAGATCCAGGTATAATGTTCATGCTCAACGCTGGCACCAAATAACAATTATTCAGGTCTAAAACTAATCCTAATGGTAGATGTAGAGGTAGCGTGCCAACAGCGATCACATCGACCTTGGAACCATTTCCGATGTGCATCGTCACCTCGTCCTTAGACAATCTTCGTTTAATCCATAGCCCCTGATTTGAGTTGCAAATATGAGCAACAGAACCAGTATCAAATACCCAGGTGCTACTACGAGTATTAGTAAGGTACACATCAACAACATGTATATCAAATATACCTTTCACTTTGCCATCCTTCTTATCCGCCACATACTTGGGGCAGTTCCGCTTCTAGTGACCAGTCCCTTTGTAGTAGAAGCACTCAGTCTCAGGCTTAGGTCCAGATTTGGGCTTCTTCACTTGAGCAGCAACTTGCTTGACGTTCTTCTTGAAGTTCCCCTTCTTCCCTTTGCCCTTTTTCTTGAAACTAGTGGTCTTGTTAACGATCAACACTTGATGCTCCTTCTTGATTTCTACCTACGCAGCCTTTAGCATCGCGAAGAGCTCGGAATAGTCTTTTCCATCCATTGCATATTATAGTTCATCACGAAGCCTTTATAGCTTGGTGGCAGTGGTTGAAGAACTCTGCCAATGACACAATCATCTGGAAGATTAACTCCCAGTTGTATCAAGTGATTATTGTACCCAGACATTCTGAGTATGTGTTCACTGACAGAACTATTCTCCTCCATCTTGCAGCTATAGAACTTGTTGGAGACTTCATATCTCTCAACTCGGGCATTTGCTTCAAATATTAACTTCAATTCCTGGAACATCTCATATGCTCCATGACGTTCAAAACGTCTTTGAAGTCCCGATTCTAAGTCATAAAGCATGGCACACTGAACTATCGAGTAGTCATCAACACGCGACTGCCAGGCATTCACAATGTCTACAGTTGCCGGCGTAGGTGGTACACCTAGCAATGCTTCTAGGACGTAATTCTTCTGTCCAGCAATGAGGATAATCCTCAAGTTACGGACCCAGTCCGTGTAATTGCTACCATCATCTTTCAACTCAGCTTTCTCTAGGAACGCATTAAAATTCAAAGGAACAGTAGCACGGGCCATTGATCTACAATAACATAGACATGCAAAATACTATCAGGTACTAAATTCGTGATAAATTAAAGTTCAATTAATCATATTACTTAAGAACTCCCACTTAGATAGACATCCCTCGAGTCATCTAAATAATCACGTGATCCAAATCAACTAAACCATGTCCGATCATCACGTGATATGGAGTAGTTTTGAATGGTGAACATCTCATGTTGATCATATCTACTATATGATTCACGCTCGACCTTTCGGTCTCAGTGTTCCGAGGCCATATCTGCATATGCTAGGCTCGTCAAGTTTAACCCGAGTATTCCGCGTGTGCAAAACTGGCTTGCACCCGTTGTATGTGAACGTGGAGCTTATCACACCCGATCATCACGTGGTGTCTCGGCACAAAGAACTGTAGCAACGGTGCATACTCAGGGAGAACACTTATACCTTGAAATTTAGTGAGGGGTCATCTTATAATGCTACCGTCGTACTAAGCAAAATAAGATACATAAAAGATAAACATCACATGCAATCAAAATATGTGACATGATATGGCCATCATCAACTTTGTGCTCATGATCTCCATCACCGAAGCATCGTCATGATCTCCATCGTCACCGGTGCGACACCTTGATCTCCATCGTAGCGTCGTCGTTGTCTCGCCAACATTGCTTCCACGACTATCGCTACCGCTTAGTGATAAAGTAAAGCAATTACGTGGCGATTGCATTTCATACAATAAAGCGACAACCATAAGGCTCCTGCCAGTTGCCGATAACTTTACAAAACATGATGATCTCATACAACAACTTATATCTCATCACGTCTTGACCATATCACATCACAACATACCCTGCAAAAACAAGTTAGACGTCCTCTACTTTGTTGTTGCAAGTTTTACATGGCTGCTACGGGTTTAGAAGAACCGATTCTTACTTACGCAACACCACAATGTGGTGTAGTGATTGCTTTTTGATCTTCTAAAAGAACCCTCTTCATTGAAACTGGTTCAACTAAAGTGAGAGAGACAGACACCCGCCAGTCACCTTTAAGCAACGAGTGCTCGCAGCGGTGAAACCAGTCCCGCGTAAGCGTACGCGTAATGTCGGTCCGGGCCGCTTCATCTCACAATACCGTTGAACCAAGTAACAACCAGTAATGGCAAGAAATATGTATACACCCACGCCCACAACTCCTTTGTGTTCTACTCGTGCATATAACATCATCTACGCATAGACCTGGCTCTGATGCCACTTTTGGGGAACGCATTAATTTCAAAAAAATTCCTACGATCACGCAAGATCTATCTAGGAGATGCATAGCAACAAGACGGGAGAGTGTGTCCACGTACCCTCGTAGATCAAAAGCAGAAGAGTTTTATCAACCCGGTTGATGTAGTCATACGTCTTCATGATCCGACCGATCCAAGTACCGAACGCACGGCACCTCCGAGTTCAGGACACGTTCAGCTCGATGACGTCCCTCGTACTCTTAATCCAGTTGAGGCCGAGGGAGAGTTCTGTCAGCACGACGGCGTGGTGACGGTAATGATGAAGTTACCGGCGCAGGGCTTCGCCTAAGCACTACGACGATATGACTGAGGTATGTAACTGTGGAGGGTGGCACCGCACACGGCTAAAAGATCAACTTGTTTGTCCATGGGGTGCCCCCCTCCCCCGTATATAAAGGAGTGGAGGAGGGGAGGGTCGGCCCTCTCTATGGCGCGCCCAAGGGGGATTCCTACTCCTAGTAGGAGTATGTTTCCCCCTTCCCTAGTTGGAGTAGGAGAAGGAAGAGGGAGAAGGAGAGAAGGAAAGGGGGGCCGACCCCCCCTCCCAATTCGGATTGGGCTTGGGGGGCGCGCGCCTCCCACTTGGCCGCCTCCTCCTCTCCCACCATGACCCATTAAGGCCCATTAACTCCTCTGGTGAATTCCCGTAACTCCCCGGTACTCCGAAAAATACCCGAATAACTCGGAACCTTTCGGATATCCGAATATAGCCTTCCAATATATGAATCTTTACGTCTCGACCATTTAGAAACTCCTCGTCATGTACGTCATCTCATCCGTGACTCCGAACTACCTGCGGTACATCAAAACACATAAACTCATAATACCGATCATCATCGAACGTTAAGCGTGCGGACCCTACGGGTTCGAGAACGATGTAGACATGACCGAGACACTTCTCCGGTCAATAACCAATAGCGGAACCTGGATGCTCATATTGGCTCCCACATATTCTATGAAGATCTTTATCGGTCAAACCGCATAACAACATACGTTGTTCCCTTTGTCATTGGTATGTTACTTGCCCGAGATTCGATCGTCGGTATCACCATACCTAGTTCAATATCGTTACTGGCAAGTCTCTTTACTCGTTCCGTAATACTTCATCCCACAACTAACTCATTAGTCACATTGCTTGCAAGGCTTATAGTGATGAGCATTACCGAGAGGGCCCAGAGATACCTCTCCGAAACACGGAGTGACAAATCCTAATTCGATTCATGCCAACCCAACAAACACCTTTGGAGACACCTGTAGAGCATCATTATAATCACCCATTTACATTGTGACGTTTGATAGCACACTAAGTGTGCCTCCGGTATCCGGGAGTTGCACAATCTCATAGTCTGAGGAACATGTATAAGTCATGAAGAAAGCAGTAGCAATAAAACTTAACGATCAGTTATGCTAAGCTAACGGATGGGTCTTGTCCATCACATCATTCTCTAATGATGTGATCCCGTTCATCAAATGACAACTCATGTCTATGGCTAGGAAACTTAACCATCTTTGATTAACGAGTTAGTCAAGTAGAGGCATACTAGGGATACTTTGTTTTGTCTATATATTCACACATGTACTAAGTTTCCGGTTAATACAATTCTAGCATGAATAATAAACATTTTTCATGATATAAGGAAATATAAATAAAAAATTTATTATTGCCTCTAGGGCATATTTCCTTCAGTATGGCCACCTGGAAATGGTCGCAAGAGCGACCAGCAGAGGCGCCCTCGCGGCGGCCGGCGGCGGAATGCAGTGGTGCTACGCCGTGCGCTCCTGTCAGTGACACCATGCCTTCTCCCCGCCGAACGGCTATTGGTCTGCACCGCAGAGAGAAGAGTGGAGGGCTTTCGATGGAGAATGGCGAGGAGGGGTGCTCCCCCCAACCGCCGATGTCGCAGACTTTGAGGTCGTTGTCCATGGGGAAAACAACATGCCCAAGATCCCCGACGCAGCGGACGAGATCGAGGTCCTTTGCGCAGCAAAGCACAACTGGGAGGAGCGGCAGCTGCAGACCACGCATCTCCCGCACACGCCGACGCGCTAGGAGGCCACGTGCAGCAGCCTGCAGCCTCACCGCCGCCGACACGTGACGGTTAGTAATCCAAGCCGGAAGCGGTGACGGCGACGGCGGGAACTTGATCTGCTGGATGGGGATGCCCTGGGGAAGCGGTGATGACGACGGCGGGAACTTGATCTGGTAGATCGGGACTCCCGCCGGCGCGGTCGATGCGGGGCTGGAGCTGATCGGCGGTGGCTGTTGTAGATGCATCGGCTGCTGTGGCGGAGCGCCGGGCGCGGCGGAGGCCGCTAGGAGCGGCAGCTGCGACTGCAGCCAGGGCGGGGCGGTGGTGGCGGCGGATGGCAGCTGCAGCTGCAGTGGCTGCTGCGGTGCCGCGCCGGGCAGCGGCAACGGCTGCTGCAGCGGAGCGCCGGGCGTGGCGGAGGCCGCCCGGAGCGACGGCTTCCACTGCAGCTAGGGCGGGGCGGTGGTGGTGGTGGATGGCAGCTGCAGCGGCTGCTGCAGCAGCCCGGCGAGCGCGGCAGAGGCCGCCTGGTGCGGCGGCACGGTGGCGGCGATGGGCGGCGCAGCCGGGTGCGGCCCGTAGGACCCGGCCAAGAACAGGCGGATCTCCTGGACCGCCTGGGTTAGGTCCCGCAGCGCCCCAGACACCTCCTCCGGGGTGAGGACGGCGGGGGCGGGCGTGATGGAGGATCCTGGCGCGGGCAGGAGCGGGGCGACGGTCGTGGTGGTCGCCAGAGGCGACGAGGTGGCCGTCAGCGGAAGAGACGGGTTGGTCTGCGATGAAGACATGATCGAACCAAAGCTAGCTGATACTAAATTTTTATGTGGCTGCTAGAAGGAGGGCGCGAGAGGGCTGGCTGGGGGCCTTTTTGCCCACGGCCGGGAAAGAGGGAAGGGATTTCCTTCTTAATTCTTGCTTGATTAGATTGATACATCTCCTCCCCTTATATAGAGAGGTTTACTTGACCCCTAAGCAAGTGACCCTTATCTCTAATTAACCCTAAGACTAACGGGCTATACCGCCAGCCCAGGCCCATTCGGCCCATTACGTACTCTAACATATCATCTGTACAATTGGGTCCAGGTACAGTAACTACTGTTCCAATGTCGCCAGAACATCTTTGATAGATGCTACCCCGGCACAGAGTAAGGCGTATGAGACACTTTTGAAAGCCCAGGAAGCTGCTTTAGCAGCATGTAAACCAGGCAATCAGATGTCTGCAGTTTTTAAGGCTGGAGTTGCAGTGTTTGAGAGGAATGCCCCTGAACTGCTTCCTAATCTAACAAAGTCAGCTAGAACTGGAATTAGCATTGAGTTCCTAGAATCAGGCTTAAAGTTGACAGACAAGAATGGCCGCCTGATAAAAGAGGGCAAGATTTTCAATGTCAACCTTGGTTTGAGTAATATACAGGCAGAAACAAACAATGAGAAGACAAAGCAGTTCTCTTTGCTATTAGCTGATACAGCATTAGTTAGTGACAAGACTGCAGAGATCTTGACCAATTGCTCCAAGGCTATTAAAGATGTTGCATATTCATTTAATGATGAGGAGGAAGTTCCGAAGCCGGATGGCCTGGAAGCACTACCATCCAAGGCAACACTTGGGTCAGACAACCGGAGATGCCCAAGGAAGAGCTCCGGAGACAGCACTAGGTTGTACTTGCCCGTCAAAAGAATGAAGAGACTGCTAGAAAGCTTGCTGGGGGTGGTTCTGGTTCTGGCGATGGCCGTGGTCCTTCTAGGCTCAAATGACAATCCTTTGTCAAAAGAATGAAGGGACTATCCGTATTTTCTTTAATGTACCTGGCATGCCAATTGTCAAATGACAAAGATCTGAAGGCTCAAGGAGCTATCTACTTGAAAGAGATTACATTCCGCTCGAAGGATCCACGACATAGCAGTGAAGTTGTGCAGCAGATCAAAACATTGAGGAGACAATTAGCTTCAAGGGAGTCAGACAGGGCCACCCTTGATACTCATGAGAAACTCCAGCAGGCAACCACCCTTGTTACTTAGGAGAAACTCCAGCAATCAAAGCACCAAAACAAAGCAAATGAGGCTTAATGGTGTGTGGATACGGCCTGCATTTGGTGGTCATTGGAGAAAGCTGACACGAACTTTTGAGGCCCATGTTAATGGTTTCAGATATTCTACTTCAAGGGCTATGAGCGTATGGATATCATGTACGGGAATATAGAACATATGCTTCAGCTTTCATCATTCCAACTTCAACTTGTTTGGCTGAGCAAATTGAGACTCCTTTCCTGGTGGTGACCTTGGGTGAGATAGAGATTGTTATGTTGGGGAACGCAGTAATTTCAAAAAAAATCCTACGATCACGCAAGATCTATCCAGGAGATGCATAGCAACGAGCGGGGAGTGTGTGTCCACGTACCCTCGTAGACCGAAAGCGGAAGCGTTTTATCAATGCGGTTGATGTAGTCGTACGTCTTCACGATCCGACCAATCCAAGTACCAAACGTACGGCACCTCCGAGTTCAGCACACGTTCAACTCGATGACGTCCCTCGCACTCTTGATCCAGTTGAGGCCGAGGGAGAGTTTCGTCAGCACGACGGCATGGTGACGGTGATGATGAAGTTACCGGCGCAGGGCTTAGCCTAAGCACCACGACGATATGACCGAGGTGTGTAACTGTGGAGAGGGGCACCGCACACGGCTAAGAGATCAACTTGTGTTTTCTAGGGTGCCCCCTTGCCTCAGTATATAAAGGAGGAGAGGAGGGGAGGCCGGCCGGCCCTAGGGGCGCGCCCAAGTGTGGAGTCCTACTAGGACTCCAAGTCCTAGTAGGAGTCCACCAAAAGGAAGAGATGGAGAAGGAAGGAGAGGAAGGAGAGAAGGAAAGGGGGGCCGGCCCCCCGGCCCTAGTCCAATTCGGTTTGGGCTAGGGGGGAGCGCGCCACTCCTTGGCCTGCCTCCTCTATTCCACCACTAGGCCCATGAGGCCCATTACTTCTTCCCCCGTATTCCCGTAACTCCCAGGTGCTCCGAAAAATACCTGAATCACTCCGAACCTTTCTGATTTCCGAATATAGCCTTCCAATATATGAATATTTACTTCTTGACCATTCCGAGACTCCTCGTCATGTCTGTGATCTCATCCGGGACTCCGAACAATCTTCGGTCATCAAATCACATAACTCTTTAACACAAATCGTCATCGAACTTTAAGCGTGCGGACCCTACGGGTTCGAGAACTATGTAGACATGACCGAGACATATCTCCAGTCAATAACCAATAGCGGAACCTAGATGCTCATATTGGCTCCTACATATTCTACGAAGATCTTTATCGGTCAAACCGCATAACAACATACGTCATTTCCTTTGTCATCGGTATGTTACTTGCCCGAGATTCGATCGCCGGTATCATCATACCTAGTTCAATCTCGTTACCGGCAAGTCTCTTTACTCATTTCGTAATGCATCATCCCGCAACTAACTCATTAGTCACATTGCTTGCAAGGCTTATAGTGATGTGCATTAACGAGAGGGCCCAGAGATACCTCTCCATTACACGAAGTGACAAATCCTAATCTCGATTTACGCCAACCCAACAAATACCTTCGGAGACACCTGTAGAGCATCTTTATAATCACCCAGTTACATTGTGACGTTTGATAGCACACTAAGTGTTCCTCCGGTATCCGGGAGTTGCGTAATCTCATAGTCAAAGGAATATGTATAAGTCATGAAGAAAGCAATAGCAATAAAACTTAACGATCATATATGCTAAGCTAACGGATGGGTCTTGTCCATCACATCTTTCTCTAATGATGTGATCTCGTTCATCAAATGACAACTCATGTCTATGGTTAGGAAACTTAACCATCTTTGATTAACGAGCTAGTCAAGTAGAGGCATACTAGGGACAATCTGTTTTTGTCTATGTATTCACACATGTACCAAGTTTCCGGTTAACACAATTCTAGCATGAATAATAAACATTTATCATGATATAAGGAAATATAAATAACAAATTTATTATTGCCTCTAGGGCATATTTCCTTCAGTCTCCCACTTGCACTAGAGTCAATAATCTGGTTCACATCGCCATGTGATTTAACACCAATAGTTCACATCACCATGTGATTAACACCCATAGTTCACATCGCCATGTGATCAACACTCAAAGGGTTTACTAGATTCAGTAATCTAGTTCACATTGCTTATGTGATTAATACCCAAGAGTAGTAAGGTGTGATCATGTTTTGCATGTGAGAGAAGTTTTAGTCTATGGGTCTGCCACATTCAGATCCGTGAGTATTTTGCAAATTTCCATGTCTACAATGCTCTGCACGGAGCTACTCTAGCTAATTGCTCCCACTTTCAATATGTATCCAGATTGATACGTAGAGTCATCTGGATCGATGTAAAATCTTGCATCGACGTAACTCCTTACGACAAACTCTTTGTCACCTCCATAACCGAGAAATATTTCCTAAGTCCTCTAAGGATAATTGTGACCGTTGTCTAGTGATCTACTCCTTAGAACACTATTCTACCCTTTTACCAAACTCATGGCAAGGTACACAATAGGTCTGGTATATAGCATAGCATACTTCATAGAACCTATGGCTGAGGCATAGGGAATGACTTTCATTCTCTCTCTATCTTCTGTCGTGGTCGGGTTTTGAGTCTTCCTCAACTTCATACCTTATAACTCAGGCAAGAGTTCCTTCTTTGACTGATCCATTTTGAACTCCTTCAAAATCTTATCAAGGTATGTACTCATCGAAAGTCTTATCAAGCGTCTTGATCTATCTTTATAGATCTTGATGCCCAATATGTAAGCAGCTTCACTGAGGTCTTTCTTTTGAAAAAATCCTTTCAAACACTCCTTTATGCTTTCTAGAAAATTCTACATCATTTCTGATCAACAATATGTCATACACATATACTTATCAAAAAGGTTGTAGTGCTCCCACTCACTTTCTTGTAAATACAGGCTTCACCGCAAGTCTGTACAAAACTATATGCTTTGATCAACTCATCAAAAGTGTATATTCCAACTCCGAGATGCTTGCACCAGTCCGTAGATGGATCGCTGGAGTTTGCACATTTTGTTAGCACCTTTAGGATTGACAAAACCTTCTGGTTGCATCATATACAACTCTTCTTTAATAAATCCATTAAGGAATGTAGTTTTGATATCCATTTGCCAGATTTCATAAAATGCGGCATTTGCTAACATGATTCGGACAGACTTAAGCATTGATACGAGTGAGAAAATCTCATCGTAGTCAACACATTGAACTTGTCGAAAACCTTTTGCGACAATTCGAGCTTTGTAGATAGTAACACTACTATCAGCGTCAGTCTTCCTCTTGAAGATCCATTTATTCTCAATGGCTTGCCGATCATCGGGCAAGTCCACCAAAGTCCATACTTTGTTCTCATACATGGATCCTATCCCAGATTTCATGGCCTTAAGCCATTTCGCGGAATCTGGGCTCATCATCGCTTCCTCATAGTTCGTAGGTTCGTCATGGTCTAGTAACATGATTTCCAGAACATGATTACCATACCAATCTGGTGCAGATCGTGCTCTGGTTGATGTACGAAGTTCTGTAGTAACGTGATCCGAAGTTTCATGATCATCATAATTAACTTCCTCACTAGTTGCTGTAGCCATCACTGGAACTGATTTCTGTGATGAACTAATTTCCAATTCGGGAGAAGGTACAATTACCTTATCAAGTTCTACTTTCCTCCCACTCACTTCTTTCGAGAGAAACTCCTTCTCTAGAAAGGATCCATTTTAGTAATAAAAAAATCTTGCCTTAGGATCAGTGATAGAGGGTCTGCCCAATAGTTTATTTTGGGTATCCTATGAAGACTTGCTTCTCCGATTTGGCTTCGAGCTTATCATGTTTAAACTTTTTCACATAAGCATTGCAATCCCAAACTTTAACAAATGACAGATTAGGTTTCTTGCAAAACCATAGTTCATACGGTGTCATCTCAACGGATTTAGATGGTGCCCCTTTTTAACGTGAATGCAGCTGTCTCTAAAGCATAACCCCTAAAATGATAGTGGTAAATCGGTAAGAGACATCATAGATCGCACCATATCTAATAAAGTGCGGTTACGACGTTCGGACACACCATTACACTGTGGTATTCTAGGTGGCGTGAGTAGTGAAACTATTTCACATTATTTTAAATTAAGGCCAAACTCGTAACTCAAATATTTTATCTCTGCGAACAGATCATAGAAAATTTTATTTTCTTGTTATGATGATTCTCCACTTTACTCTGAAATTATTTGAACTTTTCAAATGTTTCAGACTTATGCTTCATCAAGTAGATATACCCATATCTGCTCAAATTATCTGTGAAGGTCAGAAAATAACGATACCCGCCGCAAGCCTCAACACTCATTGGACCACATACATCAGTATGTATTATTTCCAATAAGTCAGTTGCTCGCTCCATTGTTCCGGAGAACGGAGTCTTACTCATCTTGCCCATAAGGCATGGTTCGCAAGCATCAAGTGATTCATAATCAAGTGATTCCAAAAGCCCATCAGCATGGAGTTTCTTCATCCGCTTTACACCAATATGACCTAAATGGCGGTGCCATAAATATGTTGCACTATCATTATTAACTTTGCATCTTTTGGCATCAATATTATGAATATGTGTATCACATGATCGAGATTCAATAAACCAATCACATTGGGTGTATGACCATAGAAGGTTTTATACAAGTAAACAGAACAACAATTATTCTCTGTCTTAAATGAATAACCGTATTGCAATGAACATGATCTAATCATATTCATGCTCAACACAAACACCAAATAACATTTATTTTGGCTCAACACTAATCCCGAAGATAGAGGGAGTGTGCGATGGTGATCATATCAATCTTGGAAACATTTCCAACACACATCGTCACATTGCCCTTTAACTAGTCTCTATTATTCTGCAACTCCTGTTTCAAGTTACTAATCATAGCAATTGAACCGGTATCAAATATTGAGGGGTTGCTTATGAGCACTAGTAAAGTACACATCAATAATCTGTATATCAAATATACCTTTGTTCACTTTGCCATCCTTCTTATCCACACATACTTGGGGCAGTTCCGTTTCTAGTGACCAGTCCCTTTGCAGTAGAAGCACTCAGTCTCAAGCTTAGGTCAAGACTTGGGTTTCTTCACTTGAGCAGCAACTTGCTTGCCGTTCTTCTTGAAGTTCCCCTTCTTCCCTTTTCCCTTTTATTTGAAACTAGTTGTCTTGTTAACCATCAACACTTGATGCTCTTTCTTGATTTCTACCTTCGTCGATTTCAACATCACGAAGTGCTCGAGAATCGTTTTCGTCATCCCTTGCATATTATAGTTCATCACGTAGTTCCAGTAACTTGGTGATAGTGACTAGAGTACTCTGTCAATCACTATCTTATCTGGAAGATTAACTCCCACTTGATTCAAGTGATTGTAGTACTCAGACATTCTGAGCACATGCTCACTGGTTGAGCTATTCTCCTCCATCTTGTAGGCAAAGTACTTGTCAGAAGTCTCAACCTGTTGACACGGGCATGAGACTGAAATACTAATTTCATCTCTTGGAACATCTCATATGCTCCATGGCGTTCAAAACGTTTTTGAAGTCCTGGTTCTAAGTCGTAAAGCATGGTGCACTAAACTATCAAGTAGTCATCATACTGAACTTTGTCAAACATTCATAACGTCTGCATCTGCTCCTATAATAGATTTGTCACCTAGCGGTGCATCAAGGATATAATTCTTCTGTGCAGCAATGAAGATAATTCTCATATCACGGACCAAGTCCGCATCATTGCCACTATCATCTTTCAACTAATTTTTCTCTAGGAACATATCAAAAAAAAACATGGAGCTATATCGCGAGCTATAGATCTACAACATAATTTGCAAATACAACCAAGATTAAGTTCATGATAAATTAAAGTTCAATTAATCATATTACTTAAGAACTCCCACTTAGATAGACATCACTCGAGTCATCTAAATGATCACGTGCTCCAAATCAACTAAACCATGTCTGATCAACACGTGAGATGGAGTAGTTTCAATGGTGAACATCTTATGTTGATCATATCTACTATATGATTCACGCTCGACCTTTCGGTCTCAGTGTTCCGAGGCCATATCTGCATATGCTAGGCTCGTCAAGTTTAACCCGAGTATTCCGCGTGTGCAAAACTGGCTTGCGCCCGTTGTATGTGAATGTAGAGCTTATCACACCCGATCATCACGTGGTGTCTCGGCACGAAGAACTGTAGCAACGGTGCATACTCAGGGAGAACACTTATACCTTGAAATTTAGTGAAAGGTCGTCTTATAATGGTACCGCCGTACTAAGCAAAATAAGATGCATAAAAGATAAACATCACATGCAATCAAAATATGTGACATGATATGGCCATCATCATCTTGTGCTCATGATCTCCATCACCGAAGCATCATCATGATCTCCATCGTCACCGGCTTGACACCTTGATCTCCATCGTAGCGTCGTTGTCGTCTCGCCAACTATTACTTCTACGACTATCGCTACCGCTTAGTGATAAAGTAAAACTATTACATGGCGATTGCATTGCATACAATAAAGCGACAACCATAAGGCTCCTGCCAGTTGCCGATAACTTTACAAAACATGATCATCTCATACAACAACTTATATCTCATCACGTCTTGACCATATCACATCACAACATGCCCTGCAAAAACAAGTTAGACGTCCTCTACTTTGTTGTTGCAAGTTTAACGTGGCTGCCACGGGGTTAGAAGAACTGATTCTTACTTACGCAAAACCACAACGTGGTGTAGTCATTGCTTTTTGATCTTCTAAAAGAACCCTCTTCATTGAAACCGGTTCAACTAAAGTGAGAGAGCCAGACACCCGCTAGTCACCTTTAAGCAATGAGTGCTCGAAGCGGTGAAACCGGTCTCGCGTAAGCGTACGCGTAATGTCGGTTTGGGCCGCTTCATCTCACAATACCGCCGAACCAAGTAACAACTAGCAACGTCAAGCAATATGTATACACACACGCCCACAACTCCTTTATGTTCCACTCGTGCAAATAACATCTACGCATAGACCTGGCTCGGATGCCACTGTTGGGGAACGCAGTAATTTCAAAAAAAATCCTACGATCACGCAAGATCTATCTAGGATATGCATAGCAACGAGCGGGTAGAGTGTGTCCACGTACCCTCGTAGACCAAAAGCCGAAGTGTTTTATCAACACGGTTGATGTAGTCGTACGTCTTCACGATCCGACCGATCCAAGTACCAAACATACGGCACCCTCGAGTTCAGCACACGTTCATCTCGATGACGTCCCTCGTACTCTTGATCCAGTTGAGGCCGAGGGAGAGTTCCGTCAGCACGACGGCGTGGTGACAGTGATGATGAAGTTACCGGCGCAGGGCTTCATCTAAGCACTACGACGATATGACCGAGGTGTGTAACTGTGGAGGGGGGCACCGCACACGGCTAAAAGATCAACTTGTGTGTTCTAGGGTGCCCCCTTGCCTTAGTATATACAGGAGGAGAGGAGGGGAGCCCGGCCAGCTCTAGGGGCGCGCCCAAGTGTGGAGTCCTACTAGGACTCCAAGTCCTAGTAGGAGTCCACCAAAAGGAAGAGAGGGAGAAGGAAGGAGAGGAAGGAGAGAAGGAAAGGGGGGCCGGCCCCCTGCCCTAGTCCAATTCAGTTTGGGCTAGGGGGGGCGCGCGCCACTCCTTGGCCTGCCTCCTCTCTTCCACCACTAGGCCCATGAGGCCCATTACTTCTTCCCCCGTATTCCCGTAACTCTCCGGTGCTCCGAAAAATGCCCGAATCACTTGGAACCTATCCGATGTCCGAATATAGCCTTCCAATATATGAATCTTTACTTCTCGACCATTTCGAGACTCCTCGTCATGTCCGTGATCTCATCCGGGACTCCGAACAATCTTCGGTCATCAAATCACATAACTCTTTAATACAAATCGTCATCGAACGTTAAGCGTGCGGACCCTACGGGTTCGAGAACTATGTAGACATAACCGAGACATATCTCCAGTCAATAACCAATAGCCAAACCTGGATGCTCATATTGGCTCCTACATATTCTACGAAGATCTTTATCGGTCAAACCGCATAACAACATACATCATTCCCTTTGTCATCGGTATGTTACTTGCCCGAGATTCGATCGTCGGTATCATCATACCTAGTTCAATCTCGTTACCAGCAAGTCTCTTTACTCGTTCTGTAATGCATCATCCCGCAACTAACTCATTAGTCACATTGCTTGCAAGGCTTATAGTGATGTGCATTACCGATAGGGCCCAGAGATACCTCTCCATTACACGGAGTGACAAATCCTAATCTCGATTTACGCCAACCCAACAAATACCTTCGGAGACACCTGTAGAGCATCTTTATAATCACCCAGTTACGTTGTGACATTTGATAGCACACTAAGTGTTCCTCCGGTATCCGGGAGTTGCATAATCTCATAGTCAAAGGAATATTTATAAGTCATGAAGAAAGCAATAGCAATAAAACTTAATGATCATATATGCTAAGCTAACGGATGGGTCTTGTCCATCACATCATTCTCTAATGATGTGATCCCGTTCATCAAATGACAACTCATGTCTATGGTTAGGAAAATTAACCATCTTTGATTAACGAGCTAGTCATGTAGAGGCATACTAGGGGCACTCTGTTTTTGTCTATGTATACACACATGTACCAAGTTTCCGGTTAATACAATTCTAACATGAATAATAAACATTTATCATGATATAAGGAAATATAAATAACAAATTTATTATTGCCTCTAGGGCATATTTCCTTCATGTTAATCTGGAGAGGGTTGGAACAAAGAACTTTGACATGGCTATCATGTTCAAGGACTTGAAGAAGGATGTTCTCCGCATCGACTCCATTCAGTCAACCTCACTTGATGCGATGAAGGAGTGGATTGACACCACTGATCTCAAGTACTTTCAGAGCAGGCTGTATCTGAACTGGCGCCCTATGCTAAAGACTATCATTGATGATCCTCAGAAGTTTGTTGACGATGGTGGCTGGGAGTTCCTGAACATGGAGGCAAGCGATTCCGGGGAAGATGAAACGGAGGAATCAGACCAGGGGTACGAGCCTTCTACTGCTGAGCTCGAGTCTGAATTAGAAGACGAAGACTCCGACAGCGCGTCCTTGGTGGAATCAGACGAGAATGAGGAAGAGGATTGACATATTGGACTCCACTTAGGACAACACGCCATACAGTTAATGTTTCAATCAAGAAGGAATCACCATGTGAAACATTTGGGGAATTACTAGCATTCCTAATGTCAGACCGAAAGAAGACTTAGTTCTATTTTCATTTGAATCATGGATACCCCCTCATGACTCATTTGCTCACTTTGTTACAAGTCAAGCTCAGGAATCAGGATACACATGAAGAAGGTGACCCTTGTACTTTTTTACATTACATGACAAAGAGATGTGTTCAAGTGGCCATGGAGAAACCATTTTATGGAGTGATTATATACTCCCTCCGATCAAAAATAACTGGCGTGGCTTTAGTTCAAATTGACCAACAACAACAACAACAAAGCCTTTAGTCCCAAACAAGTTGGGGTAGGTGAGTTGGAGTTCTCAATTATAAATAAAATTGTATGTTCTATCCAATCCACCAACCCGCCTGCACTTTCTAGATAACAAACAACATCATGTCGCGCCATTGAATGAATCCTGATCCATATAGGCAGGTGAGAAAACTTAACTGAAATAAGAAAAGAGTATTGTTCAACTGTTGTCTAGTTTAAGGATTCTGGAACTTCTGAACATTCAGAGCACACTTTAAATTTGAAGCTGGCCAAAACAGGAGAAAAACATTGTTTGCTTTCCCGCCTTCACTCAAGGTTCACCAACGGTTCAGGAGTGACCAAGTGTATCCAACGGCATGATTCTACTCATCATTTACCATTTCCTTCTTGTCTATAGTTTGCTGTTTAAGCCCAGTTTAAGCCGCTAGTCTTATCTGAACTAACTGCCAAGTGCCTAATGTGACTGCTGCAGAAGTATATAGCTCTAGCAAATCTTTGGCAGAGAATTCGTTTTGGGTCACTCCGTCCTCCTTAAGGCCTTCCTATTCGATTTTCGACCACAATAATGAAGCATTTTTTCGTAAATTTTAGACTGTCTCGTGCTTTGGTAACTGTTCTGACCATACTCAGTACAAGGAGCAAATATATAGGGGGTACAAACAATTTCTTGTAGGATGACTACTTTTAGTTTTTTAATAACAAAACCAAGTTGGATCACATTATTTGCTTTCACATTTTTACCATTGTGGAGATCAAAGTCAGGTAAAGCCTAGAATCTAAAAATGCACATGGTGCAACAATTCCGATTAAAAATTGAATTAGCGCAAGATAAGCCATACAGAGATTGATAGGTTTTGATAAAACAAAAGGAGCAAATGTGGAAACAAGCTAGTTACATGTGTTCAGAAATATTACTAAGGTATAGAGTTGTGATTCTCACTGACCAAGATAAAGGGGCCCATATTTTGTCAATGAGTTGTGCGCTGCTTCTCTCCACTTAAGTTATCTGTTAAAAACCCAGACAATGTCCATGGTCAAACCTTGCAATAGT
The DNA here is from genome assembly GCF_018294505.1 of Triticum aestivum. Taxonomy (NCBI): domain Eukaryota; kingdom Viridiplantae; phylum Streptophyta; class Magnoliopsida; order Poales; family Poaceae; genus Triticum; species Triticum aestivum. Next base: position 9,020,738 of record NC_057799.1, on the reverse strand, counting down.
AGACTGCACGTATATGGGATGCCATTCCCTCGTACGTAAAATGTAAAAGTCCAACCAAAGAAAATTGCAAAGACGATTAAATATACATTTTGCAACGGGACAATAACTGGCTTGGACCTATCGTGAACATTACAAATACTGGTTGGTTAATTCTTTCCCAAGCTGCTTGGAAAGTTGACTAGTCCCGGTAATGTCTTTGGGCCTTTAAACTACTCCATGTCTTTCACCCACCAACTCATTCAGGGATAGTTTGTTTAAATGCCCGAATACTTCAAGACTTGGCAGAGGCCAGCTTAGTTAAATTTGACCAGAGATCAACAAGCAGCTTATGTCATGAATCCTGGTCATGAAGGTTGCCATATCTGCACTTACAGGTGAACTTGTAAGTCGGTTCATCTCCTTCCTAATGAATAATTACCACTCCTCCAACCATGCATGATCAGAGGAGAAGGTGGTGGAGAGGTTGCAGCATCTCCTGATCAGAGTTGGCACCATAGTCAAGGAGGCGCACGCTTGATACATTACCAACTCTGGGATGATGATGCAGCTCAAGATGCTCTCAGAGCCCATGAGAGGACACCATCTGCTTGATAACTCAAGGTACTGAGACCTCCAAGACAATGCAGGCAATCACTTTGCCACCTTCACTCAAGGTTCATGCACAGTTCAGGAGTGACCAAGTGTAGCCAACGGTTTATACTTATCATTTATCATTTCCTTGTTGTCTCTAGTTAGCTGTTTAAGCCTGGTTTAAGCTGCTAATCTTAGGTGAACTAACTGCCAAGAGCCTAATGTGACCGTTGTAGAAGTATTATAGCCCCAGCTTGGGTGAATGAAATGCAACAAGAATTAACTTTTCCTTCTTTTTGCTGATCTTTACTTTCTCACACTAGAGCTAGCCTAATTCCTTTTATCCTCATCTCAGATCCACCATATCACTACGGCAAACATGCATTTAGCAGCATGTACATGCAGTGGTTGGAGTACGTTTGGATTATATAGTTACAAAATTACCAAGTGCTTGACAAGTTGCACATGACCTGCTTCTCCAGAGATGAATACTATTACTACTATGTTCGGTACAGTTATCTTAGCGGTTTCTCTTATCTTTACTACAAAGGGAAGTCTACGGTCTTAATGATCAATATCCTTTGCACTCTCCTGCAAAACCAGCCACCCCTCCCATCCCCACTCAAAAAGAAACAACAGAAAAAAACCGGGGAAAACCCAAACAGCCACGACCCACCAACACAGGTCCCAAGCCCCCATCTCCCCGAATCCCCTCACTCCTGATCTCATTTCTCTCCAAAGTAAAAATCGCCACAGCCTGTGCTTCACCGCCTGCCCTCACACTCCTCTGCAAGCCACCTCACTGGCCCAGATCTCTATCCGCCGTCGTGTCCTCTGCTCCGCGTGGCCAATCCATGCCTCCCGCCGCCACTCCCTTCTCGTCCACCTCATGGTCATGGTGGCCGCAGTCCTGGCATGGATGACGCTGCCCTGCACCGCCCACCACTCTCATCTGCACGACGACCCGCCCTTCACCATCGTCGTCCTACGATTGTCTCCGTCCCCGTCGTACCGCCCTCATCTCAGTCGCCGTCGCTGCCCCAGCGGTGACAATTGCGGCAGTGGAACCTGATGGCTTGTCGGACGGAGAGAAGAACTACAATGAACTCTTTGCTCGACAATGACCTGGCCCTTGTTCGCAGCACTATAATCATACCATGAATTACTGCTAGTTTTCGTGGGTAAAATTCAGAATGAACTCTTTTCCTATTTCTTGCCAAGAATCACAACATATGTCCGCAAGTACTCTCTGTTGTAGCTCAATATTTGGATTCCCTGCTTGCGTAAGAAAATTTCCACTTTCTAACTCTTTTTTCTGCTTAATTTGATCAAGTTTCATGGATATTCAATCTTTTTGTTTGTGTGTGTGAGCAGAGAAACTTCCCTGGGAATGACAAAATAATTCGATCAACAGAATCTTTTGAACTCATTTTGTATCTTTGGTGCTAACTTGAGCGGTCCAATAAGAATGCCTAGATTTTAAGATCGAGGGTTTTATCCTATTTAGGGAAGGTGGATCAGCGCCTAGGCTTAGATGATAAGCGGCCACATAAGAGGCAAAGAACAAAAGATTCAGCAAAGGACTGCTTGGCTTGACAATGGTGCAATAGCGTGCAGCCTATGGGTTTCAGTTATGCTTCTTCCTCTCACAACATAATGATTTTGTTTCGTTCAAGTCACCTCAACCTCATCTCTGGAATTGATGACATTGATCGATTGATGGTTCAAGAGGTTGATATTGGAGGAGGATGGCAAGTTTTTGGATTGCCCTTGGGATATCTTCTCGGCTACAAGTTCAACTATGGTGTTGGGGTAACTGATATATTATTTGAACTACTGCAAATTGCAAAATAAAAATGAAGAATATTTACGGTATGATTTTGCGACTCCAGTTATGAATTTGTGATAAGGGTTCTAATTTCAGGGGATTTTTGTAGGGTAACGTAGCAGAAAACAAAAAATTTCTGACCTACGCACCAGCCCAGGACCACTATGGAGACTGCATACAAGGTTTCATCTTTTTCGTTACCGACTCGTAGCGCAGCGGGAAGTAGAGTCGATGACGATCGGCGGTGCAGATCCCCGCAGCTAGGGTTTACAACCTCCCAACCGCGAGGATGAATACCCTCATCCGCCATACGGACAGCCCTCCGGGAGGCGGTCGAACAGTCCCCGGACGGCGTCGTGGACAGCCCTTCGGGAGGACCTTCGAAACTCGAACGGTCACTCGGACAGCCCTCCGGGAGGACCCATAGAACTCGGACCGTCACTTGGATAGCCCTTCGGGAGGCACTCTCGAACAGCCCCTCAGGGCACTAAGATCGAAACTACGACCTCTCTACAGAGTTGCACACATACGGTGTCAGCTATCCGGCAGGGCTTCGCCGTCCAGAACTAGTTCCTGCCGGAACCCAGACAGCCTTTCGGCTCTACGAAACTATTTCACTGGGAGGGAGAGAAGAAGCCAGATCATTGCAATGGCATGTATGTGAGAAGGGATGATCCTTTAGGCAGCCCCCTCCACCCCTATTTATAGGCCAAGCCCAAGGGTGGCTTCTCCAAGAAGCCAAGGGGGGAAATACCAAAAAGGCCCTCAAGGTGGCTTCTCCAAGAAGCCAAGCAAAAAACACTTTCACTATTCATGACGACATTTTTCAGCGTCCGTTCGAATTGAAAATATTTATGTGGGCTCAGAACATTTCCAGTACCCACTAAAATAATTTTCAACGCGTTCCGAAACAATTTCGGTTTAGTGATTTTCATCTGCGAAAAGCAAACAAGAATGCGTTTTCACTATTCATGAAGACAATTTTTCGCGTTCACTAAATCCGAAAATATTTCTATGGGTCTTAGAATAATTCCAGTACCCACTAAAATGATTTTGGATTCATTCTGAAACAATTTCAGATTAGTGAATTTCATCTGCGAAAAACAGCCAAAGCGGTACCGGCAGCTCCGAAACATTTTCGGTTTTTATTTCTGAAAATTCCAAAAAGTTTCCAGAATGATTCTGGCACCCTCCAAGAATTATCAGGCATGTGCCGAAACCATTTTGACTTAATGGCATACCCCGAAACAACTTTTTCGGTTTCACCGAAACTCATCCGGTGACCTCTCTCTGCGGTACGATTCCGCTGTCCGAAACTTTTCGGTGTCCGAAACTTTTTCGGTGATTTTCTCTCAGACTCCCTGTCTAGTATTCAGCAGATAGATGACCCTTAAGCGTGTGACCCTATAGGTTCGGTGAAGTATAGACATGACCTGGAACCCCTTCCGATCAATGATCAACATCGGGGCCGTGGACACCCATATTGACTCCTATACCCACACGAATGAATATTCGAGTGAACCTCCAGTTGAGGTGAGCTATTCCTGTTGCTTCACGATATATCACAAACACCTAAGGTGAGATTTATTGCATCCCCATGGGCCAACACTTTGTCCACTATGCAAGTTACCTCGTTACCGGTTTTGTTCTCTTTTCTCGTTTCGTGTTCCGGCATCCCCGTGATCAAATCACAAAGTGTCTGGCCAGACGATGATGGACACCGTAACACCGAGTGGGCCCGAGTATATCTCTCCATCGTCGGAGGAGCAAATCCCAATCTCGAGCTATCAAGTTACTTAACATACTTTCCCATGAACCCGTAAGCCGCCGTAATAGCCATCCAGTTACGGATGACGTTTAACAAACCCCAAAGTTCATGAAGCAAGCATGAAGAAACTCGATACTCTCATGGTCTAAGGAATTATGCAAACATTAACTATCTCTGTGTTATAAACCATTAACTTGTGACGAATGTATCTCATAGCATAACATCAATTCGGGTCGATTCAACACAAATGTCCTTCCTGACATTGTGCCCTCAAAGTTGCTTGGCATAGACATGCCCATGATTGGGAAAACATAATCATCATGCAACACTTGAGCTAGTCTTAGAGGCACGACTAGGAATACATTTTACCGTTTATTATTCCACACGTGCATATGGGTTCTCCCCAGAGCCTTTATGGATATACGGGCTCGGGAACCACAGCAGTTATAGCATGGAACATAAACATAATTATGAACAAGGAGATAATCAATAACATTTATTATTGCCTCTAGGGCATATCTCCTACAGACTCCCACTTGCACTAGAGACAGTAATCTAGCTTATGCTAATGCACTTCACACCTGTGGCACACCGGTGTAAATATGCTTCGCTTGTGGTATAGCCTGATGTCCAACGGATCTGACGACTTCAGTTCCGTGTGTATCTTTGCATGTCCTCGCGTTTTCACAAAATTCATATTTTGTGTGGACTTGGCTTTGTATGTATGTGAATCACAGGTCGAACCTGGATTCCTCAGACTGAGTTATGGAGCAACTACCTGCAGTAGTGTCCCATTGTCAAAAGCCATCTTGGAACTATACTAAGTTCATGAATGAACTATATGATTCAACATCTTCTTTGTCGCTTCTAAAGCGTCAACATACTTAGCCCTTGTTATAGAATTCGCCACAGTAACTAGTTTGAACAAATTCCAACTAACTGTGCCACCACATTGTGTGTTACACAAAACCCTTAATTTAAATCGAAAATCGCATGGAGAAAAGATGAAGACTATATCGATGTAACATTTTACAACGAACTCTTCATGATCTCTGCTTGCAAGAAAACCATGTCATCAGTACTTACTCTAGTACTCTGTGACATCTTTCACTGTTGTCCCATGATCAGTAATTTGATCACTTTGGTATCCATACTCACAACACCTAGGGAGTATCGGACATATCTGGTTGTTTTACATACCATGGAATACATGATTAATCCAAACACAAAAGTGTGTGGAATCTGCATCATGTATTTTACTCATCAGTGTTTTGGGACACCGAGTCTTGCAAAAACTCTTTCCATGTGACTTTGGCAAGAATCACTCCTTGGCGTTTTAAATGCTAAAAGGTTTTAGCATCTTGTCAATATGTATTCATTGCTTAGCCCCATTAGGTAAATCTATCTCCATAGATCATCATGCCTAATATTGAGGCTATTTAGCCTAAGCACTTCATCGAAAAACTATTTTCAAATAAGTCCTAATTTGTGTCAAGAAATTTATTTCCAATTACCAATGTGCCAAGCACATAAGGTTTTTAGAAATATTATTACGCTCCCACTTACTTTCTTGAATTACAAGCATCTTCGTTACCCATTGATGAAGTCAAAACCCCTTTGACCATTTCATCAAAACACGAAGATTCCAACTCCATTTTGCTCTCTTCTGTCCATTGCTGGAACTCTGAAGTTTGCATACCTACTAGCATCCTCTGGATCGACAAATTACTTTGGACTGTATCATATACAAGTCCTAGCTTTCATTTCCATCAGATGGAAATCCTTTTATCATCCATGTTTCATATCTCATGATTGAAATATGTATTAATTGCTAGTTACCCGAACCGACTTTAAGCATCGCTACGATGAAAACAACCTCATCGTAGTCAACTCTTGAACTTGTTATTTCAACAAGTCAAGCTTTATGGATAAAACATTTTTATCCGTATCAGTTTTAAGTTCCATAAATATTCGTTAGACTCTAAGTCTTCCGAAAGGTGTATCAAGGTTTTAATCTTGAATCACTTATATGGAAACAAACTCGGGTTGTATTGGCATTTAGCCAATTCTGGAGTCAAGGCCCATCAACGCTTCCTTGTGTATCGTAGGTATAATGTTGTCTAACAACAATATCTCGTTTGCGCACCTGAGAGGTTTGCACGAGCCTTGCCTACGTGGTTCAGCTGCAAGTTCGACCGAAGTTTATACATTTTATTGTAGAGACTTCCGTATCAGTCGCAGTAGGAAACTCTGGAATTACTTCGAAGGTCTCTTTCCTTTGATCTGATGAAGATACTGTTTATCTCGTCGAGTTGCACTATTCTCCCACTCACATTTTAGAAAGAACCATTCTCTTTAAAAGCATACCGTTCTTTGTGGCAAACCTATTTGCCTCGGTATAGTGAGGGAGGAATACCCAATGACTTGGGATAACCTACAAAGTAGCACTTGTCTGATTTGGAATAGGTTTGTAACCTTTTACACAAGCCCCATATTCCAAATGTTAAGAAAAGATACAACATGGTTGGGCGTACCATACCATGGCTTCATTTCAACAGACCCGATGTAGCTCTTTTCAGTGTAAAAGCCGCAGTCTCTAAAGCATCACTTTAAAAGGATAATGGCAAATTTATTTATGTCATCTTTGACCTTACCATGTCATAAATGGTTAGATTACATCTCCACGGACTTTTCACTTGCAGTGGTGTTCCGGGAGGTGCAAGTTATGAAACCCCTTTCACAACTCATCAGACATTCGCTAAACATGTAACTCAAATATTCCTTTGTGCAATCAAATTGCAGAAACATAATTTTCTTGTTACAATAACTTCTACTTCATTTTTGAAAACCTTTCGAATGATTTCAAAAGATCCAGACTTACGTCTCATCAAGTAAATATCCATATATCTACTTGAGTCATTTCTGAAGATAAATAAATCCACCACTAACAACACTTATCGGACTATACACATCAAATGTATGATCACTAATAAGTTTGTTGTTCGTTCCTTATGGCATGTGAACGGTATTTTAGTCACTTCACTTTTTGGAGGAAAGTTGCAAGTGTCAGATGATTCAAAATCAAAAAGACTTCAAAATCCATCATAATGGAATTTTCCATGCGGGTTTCTCCAATGTGACCAAATGTAGTGCCACACTTGTGTGGTATTCTTTTAGTCTTGCGACATTTAGCGTCAGTGTTATGGATGTATCATATTACCCTCAATATTCATAACATACGTCCCATCTTGGATGGAAGCATGGCCCTTCATGTTATTCATAATACTTAACAACAATTGTTGTTTTTATGAACAACTCTTTTGCAACAAACATTGTGCAATGGGCTAGAGTTTATGAAACTCTAAATTGAATTATGAAAGTAAACCCAGAGGTATTGTATTATTATCAATATTCATAACATACATCTCATTCATAATGAAAGTATGGCCCTTGTGTTATTCATAACATCGAACATAAAAGGTTCTCTTATGAACAACCTTCTTGCAAGATACCTTATGCAATGGGCTAGAGTTTGTAAAACTCTAAATGAATTATGAAAATAAATACAGACGGCAATACACCGATGGAAGGTATAGTAACATTTACTATGTTCCCTGTGTATACCTTAACCTCATTTCTGGCTAGTCTTTTTAGGCCACAGTAGCTCTTACAGTGATTCGCAATTGAATGCAATCGAGCGGGTATCTTTGTGATTAACTCACAATACCCAGGAATTAGTGATTAACATGTTTAACCATAATTCCCAAGAACTATATCTTTGAACAACCTACTATACATCAAAAACTTGTATGACATTCATACATGAGCTGGATATTCCAGTCATCTTTCTTTCTGCCTTTATACTTCTAATAGTTTAACTTTTAGTATTTCTCCTACTCGCAAAAGAAGCACCCAACTTAAGAGTGGCGTTAGCCCCGAACTTCCTAGGCGTGTAAGTCATACTAACACCCTGTGGACACTTCCTTTCTCTTTAAGTTGTTGTTTTATTCACCTTTCATTATATGACAGGCGTTCTTCTGGATCCCTTTCCCAACAGTCAAATGCATAGTAAACACTTTTACTAATACTTGCAAACAAACATTGCTTTGTTTGTATCTGAAAATAATTTTCAGTTCCATGAATATCATATAACTATCCCAACTTTCGAAGTTTGGGTTTCATGGAAGCAAACATATTGCACTTGACTGAAACGGAATTATAGCTTTTGGATCGAAGGACGAGAGTCACATGATCCATAGCATTAGCGGGAGGATACGGAAAGCATGCGGTAGGACAAAGTCCTTCTCGGCACTTTTGAGGACAATCCTCATATTACGTTACCAATCGTAAAGTTTTAACCAGATATTTAACAGCTATTCAATTTTAATAGGGAAGGTGGAAACGCGAGCCATTATTCTACAACTATTTTGCAAGAAACACTTAGACAGTGTTCATAATTAATTGCACTAAGAATTAAACATGTTAATTCAACAGTGCGCTCCCACTCAAATCAATGTCTCTCAAAATTGATTGTGAGTGATACAAGACCCACATTTCAATTGTTCGCCATTGGTGTAACACCACTGATGATGAAAAATCTCAACCGGTAGGCCAACTTGCCAATCACATCTCTATGTGACTCTTGTTCATCTTTCGATGCGTGTGTTCCGAACTCATGACGGTCATGCCTGAACGTCAAGACAACCAAGTGATCTCGCTGCGAGGTCTCAACTCACCCGCCTCACACTTCTCTAATCGTTCGTACCCGTGTGACACGGCGCACGTCGAAAAGATAGGTGCCGTGACGGTGCTACACTTGGGAGAACACTAACTACTTGGTATTTTTGTGAGAGATCACCCTAATAAAAAGCGACTACCGCGCAATCAAGAAGGGTGCAACATAAGGGATAAACATCTCAGGCAATTCATAATAGCATGATATGGTATAGCCCTTTCTGACGGAGAAGTATTTCATTTCTTCGTCTTCGGCATTCGTGTTGGTGTTCACCTTCGCGAAGATTGCCACCACCTTGTCGATGCACCAGATAATATTGCTATCTCCATAGCGTATAAAATTAATGCATTACTTAAGGCTGACACGCAGGTCATTAAAGTGCAATCATATGGCTCCAGCCATCATGCCGAACCATGACACGCAGGTCATGTTAATCAAATTACATCATATAGTCATCTCATACATAATCGAATTAGTATGAGCACTGCTATACCACATCACATGCACATCCTGCAAAACCAAGTTAGACACCTCTAATCGGTTTATGCAAAATTTTATTTTACGTGGCTTCTAAGGTTTTGACTTAAACCGCAGCTACCAACATTTTATCATCAAGTATGATTATTCAAGTTGCTAGATTAACATCTCGGGGTGTATGAAACACGAGATAATTAAATCTCGAGCCCCATACTAAACTTCGTCATACGCATGACCCCCGTGCAGATAATATCTGCAATGCCCTTTCATCTGCGAATTTCATCTTTCTTTTGACTACGGCAGAACCCAAAGAACTGATAGCACTTCCATGATCAATCAGGATCACGGATTGCCAGAACTTTGTCAAATTCCACCATGCTCTCTCGAGATTGAGCAAACGCAAATTCTAGGGAAGCAACAAGAACGTCGGGTAACAGATTTCATCTGTCACCCGCATAAATAATTTTCAGCAATAGATCTCATCTACTACCTAATTATATTATGCAATACCCATACATCTCCATGAATTCTAGATCGAAACCTGCATCTACGCATAGCACGGCTCTTGATGCCACTGTAGGGTAACGTAGCAGAAAACAAAAAATTTCTGACCTACACACCAGCCCAGGACCACTATGGAGACTGCATACAAGGTTTGATCTTTTTCGTTACCGACTCGTAGCGCAGCGGGAAGTAGAGTCGATGACGATCGGCGGTGCAGATCCCCGCAGCTAGGATTTACAACCTCCCAACCGCGAGGATGAATACCCTCATCCGCCATATGGACAGCCCTCCAGGAGGCGGTCGAACAGTCCCCGGACGGTGTCGTGGGCAGCCCTTCGGGAGGACCTTTGAAACTCGAACGGTCACTCGGACAGCCCTCCGGGAGGACCCACAGAACTCGGACCGTCACTTGGATAGCCCTTCGGGAGGCACTCTCGAACAGCCCCTCAGGGCACTAAGATCGAAACTACGACCTCTCTACAGAGTTGCACACATACGGTGTCAGCTATCCGGCAGGGCTTCGCCGTCCAGAACTAGTTCCTGCCGGAACCCAGACAGCCTTTCGGCTCTACGAAACTATTTCGCTGGGAGGGAGAGAAGAAGCCAGATCATTGCAATGGCATGTATGTGAGAAGGGATGATCCTTTAGGCAGCCCCCTCCACCCCTATTTATAGGCCAAGCCCAAGGGTGGCTTCTCCAAGAAGCCAAGGGGGGAAATACCAAAAAGGCCCTCAAGGTGGCTTCTCCAAGAAGCCAAGCAAAAAACACTTTCACTATTCATGACGACATTTTTCAGCGTCCGTTCGAATTGAAAATATTTATGTGGGCTCAGAACATTTCCAGTACCCACTAAAATAATTTTCAACGCGTTCCGAAACAATTTCGGTTTAGTGATTTTCATCTGCGAAAAGTAAACAAGAATGCGTTTTCACTATTCATGAAGACAATTTTTCGCGTTCACTAAATCCGAAAATATTTCTGTGGGTCTTAGAATAATTCCAGTACCCACTAAAATGATTTTGGATTCATTCTGAAACAATTTCAGATTAGTGAATTTCATCTGCGAAAAACAGCCAAAGCGGTACCGGCAGCTCCGAAACATTTTCGGTTTTTATTTCTGAAAATTCCAAAAAGTTTCTAGAATGATTCTGGCACCCTCCAAGAATTATCAGGCATGTGCCGAAACCATTTTGACTTAATGGCATACCCCGAAACAACTTTTTCGGTTTCACCGAAACTCATCCGATGACCTCTCTCTGTGGTACGATTCCGCTGTCCGAAACTTTTCGGTGTCCGAAACTTTTTCGGTGATTTTCTCTCAGACTCCCTGTCTAGTATTCAGCAGATAGATGACCCTTAAGCGTGTGACCCTATAGGTTCGGTGAAGTATAGACATGACCTGGAACCCCTTCCGATCAATGATCAACATCGGAGCCGTGGACACCCATATTGACCCCTATACCCACACAAATGAATATTCGAGTGAACCTCCAGTTGAGGTGAGCTATTCCTGTTGCTTCACGATATATCACAAACACCTGAGGTGAGATTTATTGCATCCCCGTGGGCCAACACTTTGTCCACTATGCAAGTTACCTCGTTACCGGTTTTGTTCTCTTTTCTCGTTTCGTGTTCTGGCATCCCCGTGATCAAATGACAAAGTGTCTGGCCAGACGATGATGGACACCGTAACACTAAGTGGGCCCGAGTATATCTCTCCATCGTCGGAGGAGCAAATCCCAATCTCGAGCTATCAAGTTACTTAACATAGTTTCCCATGAACCCGTAAGCCGCCGTAATAGCCATCCAGTTACGGATGACGTTTAACAAACCCCAAAGTTCATGAAGCAAGCATGAAGAAACTCGATACTCTCATGGTCTAAGGAATTGTGCAAACATTAACTATCTCTGTGTTATAAACCATTAACTTGTGACGAATGTATCTCATAGCATAACATCAATTTGGGTCGATTCAACACAAATGTCCTTCCTGACATTGTGCCCTCAAAGTTGCTTGGCATAGACATGCCCATGATTGGGAAAACATAATCATCATGCAACACTTGAGCTAGTCTTAGAGGCACGACTAGGAATACATTTTACCGTTTATTATTCCACACGTGCATATGGGTTCTCCCCAGAGCCTTTATGGATATACGGGCTCGGGAACCACAGCAGTTATAGCATGGAACATAAACATAATTATGAACAAGGAGATAATCAATAACATTTATTATTGCCTCTAGGGCATATCTCCTACAATTTTGGCTGGCATGATGAGGGTGGAGAGGGGGATGTAATTTGCGACAAGCTCATGCAGGAACCAAACACACAATCAGTTATCAAGGATGAGGGTGCAGAGGGGGATGTACAACAAGGAGGAAGATGCCCGGACGGGTGCATGGCAGTCTAGGGGAGGGGGCAGAGAGGTCTTAATTTAGTGTTGTTTGGAATCACACACTTGCTATGTATGGGCGAAGCAAAAAAAATCACTATCATATACATCTTCTATTATTTCTTAGCAATGCACGGGTACCCAGCTAGTAGTTATAAATAATACCAAGGCCAGAATTAAACTTCTGATAAACAAATAAATGTACATTTGATGATGAATTGAGGATATTGTTGTATGTAGTCAACATCTTGCTCGGAAAATGCATGACCTCATAAAACACTATATGCTAAATGTTTAGCCTTAAATTGTTTGTACGTATATGTACTAAGGAAATGTGATTGAAAAGATTCAAAGCATGCATGGAATAATAGATGCAGACACAATGAATTAGAAAATAAAATAACAAACTGAGACAGCAAACAGTTCAAAAGGTATGAGATTCATATGGGCAGAAATAAAGATAAGCCACATGTCTGCTTGTTCTGGAAGATGAGCACACATTAGTCTCCATGAGTGATCCTCTGGATGTCTACACAGAGCATATGGGAGAGGTCCCGGTCTTGCCATTCCTTCATATGTAAAATGTAGGAGTCCAACGAAAGACAAATATGAAGATGATTAAATATACATGGAACAAACAATTAAATTGGACATAACTACCACAAATATTAAAAATACTAGTCAGTTTTTTCATTAAAATGCTTGGACAAGTTGGCTTGTCCTTGTCACGTGTTTGGACATTTAACTAATTAACTATGTGAAATCACACATCCTTGAACTCATCAGTCAATGGTTGAAAACATTTCGCATGTCTTCGAAATATGTTATTCATCTCTATCTCTTATCATCCAGCATTTCTCATTGCAAAAAATTTCTCATGTTCAGACCAGTATTTTTTTCTTGAAAAATAATATAGAACTGTACTCTAGTATGCGACATCAGAATTGTAGTGAGTCATCATCAATATTAAGCAGATTTTCCTAGCAAAACTACTATAATAAGTACTGGTAATAATGATCACCTATATTGCAAAGGAGGCTGCATAGGAAGGTTAATGATGAAACCATCATCTTCTGTTCTACAGAGCCCAGCTCATCATATCTGCTCCCTGTTTGCCATGTCCTGTTATCAAGAATAGAGGTCAAGAGGAATCATGGTATCTAGACATATTTTCTGTATAAGGCTCTAGCGTACAGAACAGTGCACATATGTATCCCCAGTTCGCCAATAGTGATTATGACACCTTTGATTCTAGTTTTACTACTAATTGACGATGGTGGCCTTTCATTCCAGTAGCTTTTAAGACTTTCTGTTTCTGTACATACATATACCAAAGTAGTAGCTAAACCTCTTGACCTTCTGTATTAATAGCCACTGATTAGTTTGAGGCAAATATGGGATCATTGGAAAGTCCACTCTCGGTAGACTCTCTATGGTTCTGAAATACGTTAGCAGCATGATCTCCGAAACTTCTATGGTGGTAAATGTGTGATCAACAACCACACGAATCCACAGGTTAGTGGTGTGCCCTATTCGATTGCATGCTTGCGCATTAAGTGACACTGAGCACTAGTGCCACCATTAAGTGGGACCCTGGAATTCAACTTTTTTTTGACATCCTGGGAACTCTACATTTATCTAGTGGCATGTACATGTAGTGGTTCAAGAACTCCTTGAGGCCTTCCTGTTCGATTTTTGGGTTCTGACGAAACCAAATGAGCAAATGTAGAAATAAACTATACATGTGCTCTGAAAGATTTCTAATGTAAAGAATTGTGATTCTGAACACTGACCAAGATAAAAGTGTGCATGCCATTTCTTTGTGAATGAGTTGTCTGTTGCTTCTCTCTACTGATGTCACACCCAAGATGCGACCCTATCCTAAAGGAACACGAAGGTCCCACCAAGGATAGAAGCGCATCTTGAAGACGCTTTTGCAAGGTGGATATCATTACATCAACATTACATAATATTTGGGGATACATACAAGGCATACACATGCCGCAAGAATACAACAATACATCATACATAAGCTCAACATCCGACTACGGATGAAACATAAACAGAAGATCAAACGACATCCACCCTGCTAGCCCAGGCTGCCAACCTGGAACCTATCCCCTGATCGAAGAAGAAGCAGAAGAAGAACTCCAAAAACAATCAACATCGCTCTCGCGCCATGATCATCACAAAAACCTGTACCTGCAACTGGTGTTGTAGTAATCTGTGAGCCACGAGGACTCAGCAATCCCATTACCATGGGTATCAAGACTAGCAAAGCTTAAAGGGAAAGGAATGGATAAGGTGGTGAGGTTGCAGCAGCGACTAAGCATGTATGGTGGCTAACTTACGCAAATAAGAGCGAGAAGAGAAGCAAAGGAACGGTCGTGAAACTAGCAATGATCAAGAAGTGATCCTGAACTCCTACTTACGTCAAACATAACCCAGAAACCGTGTTCACTTCCCGGACTCCGCCGAGAAGAGACCATCACGGCTACACACGCGGTTGATGCGTTTTAATTAAGGTCAAGTGTCAAGTTCTCTACAACCAGATATTAACAAATTCCCATCTGCCACATAACCGCGGGCACGGCTCTCGAAAGTTTATACCCTGCAGGGGTGTCCCAACTTAACCCATTATAAGCTCTCACGGTCAACGAGGGATATTCCTTCTCCCGGGAAGACCCGATCAGTCTCGGAATCCCGGTTACAAGACATTTCGACAATGGTAAAACAAAACCAGCAAAGCCGCCCGGATGTGCCAACAAATCCTGATAGGAGCTGCACATATCTCGTTCTCAGGGCACACCGGATGAGCCAGACGTCGGGTTGGCATAGACCCTGGTTGCCCAGGGGGCGCCGGACATCGCTCGGTTTGGACCAGCACTTGGAGAAGCACTGGCCCGGGGGTTAAAATAAGATGACCCTCGAGAGAGCGACTCCCTAGGGAAAAGAAATAGGCTAGGCAAATGGTAAAACCAAGGTTGGGCCTTGCTGGAAGAGTTTTATTCAAGGCGAACTATCAAGGGGGTCCCATAAATCACCCAACCGCGTAAGGGACGCAAAATCAAGGAACATAACACCGGTAGGACGGAAACTAGGGCGGCAAGAGTGGAACAAAACACCAGGCATAAGGCCGAGCCTTCCACCCTTTACCAAGTATATAGATGCATTAATAATATAAGAGATATTGTGATATCCCAACATAAACATAATCCAACATGGAGCAATCTTCATCTTCACCTGCAACTAGCAACGCTATAAGAGGGGCTGAGCAAAGCGGTAACATAGCCAAACAATGGTATGCTAGGAAGGGTGACAAAGGTTAGAGGTTCATGGAAATGTGGGAGGCTTGGAGAGCAAGTGAATAGGTAGCGCAGCATAGCGATAGAACGAAGCAACTAGCATAGCAATGATAGTAATGAGATCCAAGGTGACGGTCATCTTGCCTGAAATCCCGCTAGGAAGAAGAACGAATCCATGAAGAAGATGAAGCCACGAAGACGAACGAATCCTCACGATCGCAACGACACGGAAACTATCGAGAAGAAGCACACAACATGGTAAACACACCACACATGAACAAGGCATGATGCTCAACCAAGTATGATGCATGACAAGGCTATATGAAGCTACTCATGACGAGAGATGATGCATACAAGAACAACACACCAAGGCAAGTTTAAATGAGGCCGGAAACAACATATAACAATTCCGGTAAGTCCTCATATATTGGTCCAGAACTGAACAAGCATTAAGTTGAAGTTGTTAAACAGCAAGTTAAGATGCACCACGATGATCTACACGAAAATCTAGTCAAGTTACATATAAAGTTCATCAGATTCGGAGCTACGGTCTAGAAGATATGAACAAAACAAGGTAAACATGGCATTGATGCAAAATGCATACAAACATCAAACAAACACCTCAAAACAAGGATGCAACAAGATAATATGGAACTACATACAAATCTAAGCAAGTTTCATATGGACTCAACAAAAGATGAACAATGAGCTATCTCCAGAAATCACTAGAACAAGCTCAAAAGGACATGGCAAGATTGCAAATAATAACAGATTCACAGACTTAGTGAAATTACTGGGCATGCCAGAAATAACATCAGGTTACAATGTTCAGAGCACGAAATCAACATGCTACAGGAACTTATCATAGCAAAGAAAGGCATGGCATGAATCTACTCAAAGCATATAACAAATGACCCTTACTGACCATAAGACAAAAAGGACCAGAAGATATGATGGCAACCATGTAAACATAGCAAGTTTCGTTAACAGGTTTCAGACTTGGCAGAAAACAGAGCATGGCAGAAACTATAATATGAAGGCATCTTTGTGAGCTTGATGCACTCACCACAAAGCAATGCATGACCAAACAATCATAACTACAGCAATATGGCATGTTTATGAAGCTATCCATCACAAGAGAAAATACATAGCATGAAAGGATCAACTACAACAAGCTTGGCAAAATTGAATAACACGTAAACAATCTGCCAGGAACATTTTATAGCTAAAGTAGAGCAAGATTCAGCCATACTATAGCACTCCATAATTGCAAACAAGGACAGGAATGGATTTATTACAACAATATCTACAAAATATCCTTAATAAACATCTCCAAAATATGCATGGATCTCTCTGTAGCATCAAGTTTACATGGCAACAAAATAACAGCAGACAAAGACTTGGAGAAATTACTAAGTCTCTGAAATCAGAAACATTACGGGGCCTAGTTTGCATGCTTGTGATAGTCACCACAGAGATCACAAAAATACATGGCATATACCATTGGAAAGATGGCATGGCATACAACAAAACACATGTAGAGCTCATGCCCATAATATGCACAGATTAAATGATACAAAAATGTCAAATCTCCAAGTTCTGCTAAGAACCAGCAGACAACAGCAACTACCACTCTTGCACCAGAGCTTTGGGCATCAAGATGGACTGCAATGAACATGGTGCAATTGAACAAAATGAAGAGCATCACGAGACGAACAATTCGATATATTACACGGGCGAAACGGAGTTATATGCAGAGAGTTATGATGCTGAGAACATGGCCATATACTGTGAAACTTAGAGGACTTAGAGAATTTTTCGGGGGAGGAGAGGAGAAAGTCAACGCGCGGGCTCACCAGATCCGATCGGGGCCGGCTCGAGGGAGCTCGCCGGCAACAGGAGAGGTGAGGGAGGCCGCGGCGGAGGGCGGCGCTGGCCGGGGATGGCGGGGCCGCGGCGGGAGGAGCCGGCCACGGGCGGCGGAGATGGCGGCGAGGCCGCGGGTGG